>NW_017728916.1:5720116-5739455 GCF_001723895.1 Crocodylus porosus
GGCGTGGCGCGCATGCACCCATAGGAGGCCTTAACTGCCTCTACACTAATGCTCAAGCAGGAGGAACTTGTCCTCCTGCTAGTTAACACAAACCCAGACATAGTGGGGCTCACTGAAACCTGGTGGGATTCAACCCATGATTGGGCGGTAAATGTTAAAGGCTACAGACTGCACAGGCGGGATAGAACTTGGATGGAAAGGCAGGGGCATGGTGCTCTACGTCAAACAGTAATACACATCCTCAGCTAACAGGACGGTCAGACGAGGGGCAAACTGAAGTGCTCTGGGTAAGAATACAGCGGGGGTTGAGGGGAAAGGGACTTAATGGTGGGGGTCTACTACAGACCACCCAACCAGGGGGAATTCTCAGGTTAGCTCGCGGATGCAGTTAAGTCAAGGGATGTGGTCATCATGGGTGACCTAAACTATCCAGACATCTGCTGGGAAGAGCAGTTAGCCAGGTCTGATCATTCATGTAGGTTCCTAGCTGAGATACAGGACCTCCATCTAACCCAGGAGGTACACAGCCCCACCAGGGGAAATACCTTGCTGGACCTGGTCCTGGCCACAGGTGACGACCTGGTGAGGGGACTGCAGGTTTTCAACCACCTGGGTGACAGCAGGGTGTCAAAGGCCTGCAGCAAGGCAGTAGCCCTTGAGTTCAGGAGGGCCAATTTCAGTGAGTTAAGGAGATTAGTCGAAGAGGCACTGAGGTCCCAGAGGGTAAGGGAATTGGGAGTCCAAGACAAGTGGTTGTTCCTGAAGGAGATGATCCTCCAAGCCCAAAGGGTGATGGTCCCAATGCAAATCAAAGGGGGCAAGAGTGCTCAAAAGCCCCCATGGCTCGCCAAAGGCATTCAGGAATGTCTGAAAGCTAAAAAGGAGGTGTACACCCGGTGGAAGGGAGGGGCTATCACCAAGGAGGATATTGAGTCCATTGCTCAAGACTGTAGGGGGGCTGTTAGGAAGGCTAAGACAGAAACAGAACTAGGACTAGCAACCAGGATCAAAGATAACAAGAAGTCCTTTTTTAAATACATAGAGAGTAAAATGAAGGCACCAGGTAATGCGGGGCACCTGCAGGACACGGTTGGCAATCTGGTGGTTGCACCAGATGATAAAGCTGACCTCTTTAACAAATTCTTTGCCTCCATTTTTCTAAGCAAGGACCAGGACATCTCCCCCACCAGGGTTCCAGATGGACTCAGGAAAGGCACTGCCAGGCCCAGGGTCAGGGGGGACCTAGTTAGGGAACTTCTGGTGGGGCTGGACGTGTTTAAATCAGCAGGTCCAGATGACTTCCACCCCAGGGTGCTGACGGAATTGGTAGGGGTCATTGCAGAACCCCTGGCACAGCTTTACGAGCACTTATGGTGCTCTGGCCAGGTGCCAGAGGACTGGAAAAGAACCGATGTGGTCCCCATTTTCAAAAAAAAGGGAGGAAGGAGGACCCAGGTAACTATAGGCCCATTAGTCTTACCTCAGTCCTGGGGAAGTTCTTTGAGAAAATTATCCAGGAGCACATCTGTGAGGGACCAGCAGGGGAGATTATGCTCAGGGGCAACCAGCATGGGTTCATTAGGGGAAGGTCCTGTAAGATCAACCTGACTGCCTTTTATGACCAGGTCACAAAATCCTTGGACGCAGGTGTTGCAGTGGATGTAGTCTTTCTGGACTTTAGGAAGGCCTTCGATACTGTGTCTCATTAAAAAATTAGGTGTCTGTGGTGTCAACGCCTACACAGTTAGATGGGTCACAAACTGGCTGGAGGGCCGCACCCAGAGTGGTGGTGGATGGGTCATTTTTGACCTGGAGGGATGTGGGCAGTGGAGTCCCCCAGGGCTCGGTCCTCAGGCCCGTACTGTTCAAAATCTTTATAAGCGACTTGGACAAGGGGGTGAAAAGCACCTTGTTCAAATTCGCAGATGACACTAAGATATGAGGAGAAGTGGGCATGCTAGAAGGAATAGGCTACAACTACATCTGGATAGATTACAGGGGTAGGCAGATGAGAATAGGATGGGATTCAATACTGACAAGTGCAGGGTACTGCACCTGGGGAGGAAGAACCAGCAGCATACCTACAGGCTGGGGAACTTCCTTCTCATCAGCACAGAGGCAGAAAAGGATCTTGGAGTCATCATTGATTCCAAGATGAATATAGGCCACCAATGTGAGGTATGGTCAGTAAGGCTAACCCGAACCTTGTCATGCATCCACAGATGCATCACGAGCAGGTCCAAGGAAGTGATCCTTCCCCTCTATGTGACACTGGTCAGGCTGCAGTTGGAGTACTGCGTCCAGTTCCGGGAGCTGCACTTCAGGAGGGATGTGGACAGAATTGAGAGGACCCAGAGGAGGGCCACTCGCATGGTCAGGGGGCAGTAGGGCAGGCCCTATGAAGAGAGGCTATGGGACCTGAACCTGTTGAGCCTCCGCAAGAGAAAGCTAAAGAGGGGATCTGGTGGCCAGCTATAAAAACTTACCGGGGGGGATCTGCAGGGAACGGGAGAGTCCCTGCTCCCCTGAGCACTACCAGCAGTAACTAGGAATAATGGCCACAAGCTGATTTAGAGTAGGTTCAAGCTAGACATCAGGAAGCACTACTTCACAGTCAGGGTGGCCAGGATCGGGAACCAACTTCCAAGGAAAGTGGTGCTCACTCATACCCTGGGGGTCTTCAAAAGGAGGTCAGATAATCATCTAGCTGGGGTCATCTGACCCCAGTGTTCTTTCCTGTCCATAGCAGGGGGTCGAACTTGATCTGCCCAGGTCCCTTCTGACCCTACCAACTATGAAACTATTCCATTCCTGGATGCAGGTCCTTGCTCACCCACAGCCCCATTCCACCCACCTGGCCACATGCCCTGCCTATATGGGTCCCAGCCGGTCTCCACTGAGACACTGGGATTGCGGGCAGTGACAACATGGGGCCACAGCCTGGGGCAGAGGTGAAATCTGCTCCCCACCCACCCTTGCCTGTAGAACCAGCACCTGTTGCAGGAGTGTGAAGGCAGTGGATCATGACTCTGCCCCAGGCCCTGTGCTGTCACTGCCTCATGTTCCTGGTCCCAGCCCTGACACTCTGTGGCCCCATCCCAGCTAAGTGTGGAGAAGAGCTACTTAAGGAGTTTTGCTGATCTGTAGGGGGGGCAGGAGGGAGAAAGGGGTGCTGACCTGTCCCACGGCAGCTCACCAAAACTCCCTAAGTGGCCTCCAGCTTAAATTATTGTCCACTCCTCCTCTTTGTGGACCTAGCACCTCATACACTGAAGAAGAAAGTCTCTAATGTTCAGCCTAGATATCCCTTTCCCCAGCCCCCCAAACCATTATACCAAGCTGTACCAACGGATTCTCTGATTATATGAGTTCCCCTTCCCAGTGCCTGAAGATGGGCCTCGTGTCTCCCCACCTATGTAAGCTACATTAGCTGGATACTTCAAATCCTTTTTTCTATGTCTTTTCCTCAAGGCTCTGTCAGCATTTCCCTGGTCCTGCTCCAGACTCCCAGTTGCTGGGCTGGCATGCTGTTCCTGGTTCCTTTGCCCTTTGACACACTCTCATATTCCAGCTTGGGCATTCACCCACATACATACCTGTTTTCATCCTCTAAATGGGCCAGGATTCTCTCCAGCTCCCCCTTATCATTGGTGTTGACACTGTCCTTGGCCTGCTGGCTGCCCACTGGTTCTCGGTCTGTGATTGGACTGGAGTGGCGCAACAGGTACTGATCCTCATCCCTGTCACAAACCCCAGGAGGAGAGGCATCAGTGATGGAAAGCCAACCAGAGGGCTGTGTGGAAAACACAGCCATGGAATCATAGGGTTGGAAGGGAGGTCATCTAGTCCAACTCCCTGCTCAAAGCAGGACAATCTAAACCACCCCAGGCAAATGTTTGTCTAACCTGCCCTTAAAAACATACAACAATGTAGATTCCATAGCCTCTCCAGGCAGTTTATTCCAATGCTTAACACCACGCTCTTGGTTAGAAAGTCCTCCCTAATAGCTACCTTAAATATTCCCTGTGTATGTTTAAGCCTGTTATTTCTTGTCTTGTCCTTTGTGGACCCAAAAACAATTGATTATTTTCTTTAAAACTGCCCTTTTTGTACCAAAAGACTGTTATTAAACCCTCCTAGTCTTTTCTTCTCTATACTATAAAATTCCTCCAACCTTACCTCATTTGTCATGTTTTCGAAACCACTAATCATTTGGTTGCTATCCTTTGAATGCTTGCCAATTTGTTCACACCTTGTCTGAAGTGTGATGTCTAAACTGGCCACAATACCCATGAGCCAGGCCACATGTACTGAAACATGTGGAAGAACCGCTTCCCACAACTTGCCTATGACATTCCTTGTTAAGACATCCCAGAATTCTATTAGCTTTTTTGCAGCACATGGACATGATTTGTACAGAAGATTGTACAAGTTGCGTACTAAACTGATCTATTCCTTAGAGCAAAGGATAAGACCTCCTGGTTCCATTCCCGTGGAGAGATGTTTACTATGTACCACAGACAGGACAGGGGTGGGTAAAGTGTGCGGGGAGGCAAGCACTCTTCTCAAAACCCCTGGAGAGAGAGAACCTCAGCATCTCCCTGTATGGACAAACACATTCAAAACATATAAAAGATGCACCACTCACAGGCTATCATCTGGGGACAAACTGTCATTAAAGAAGGAACAGTTCTGACTTTCCATCTCTGCGAGCCTGGAGGAGACAAAACCAGATTAATACCTTCCCAGGAGAGTCATTGGGCCTGTATATCCATTCCTTGTACCTATACTTCTTCGGGTCCCTGCACTAGAATCCTGCCCAGTTGTTCTGTCCCAGGATGTCTTGTCACTCAGCTTCTATTTAGATCCTAAATAATTTTGTATTTTTTAGGAAGAAACTGTTCATCTAGAAAATTTGTTTTGGGAGAATGCACCCTCTTTGGTGAGGCCATCCCGGCCTCACAACTGGCAGATCTTTTCACATTCACAAGTGCTGCAGTGCTATATGAAAGGTGGGTGCAATGGTGATGGCACTATGCAGGTTCAATTCCTATTACCTTGCATAGTCTTCAGCAAGTCTGTCTGTGCCTCAGTTCCTCATGTACACAATGGGGATAAGCTCTGCCCCCCCCGGGCACTGGGAGAATTAATTTAATGATGATTATAAGGGCACTATGCAAGAACCACAGAATGCTACATGGATCAGTCTGAAACAGGGCTGCTGGGAAAAGCTGCTGATAGGCCAAGGCATGAAGGACTCAATCACTTCCTTCTTTCAGAAGAGCCCCTGCTAAACTTCAGCTGCACGCTTGTAAGTAGGAAGTTCTCAGTGAAAATAAAGATCTTGTATAAATATAACAGCTGCATCCCAGCCAAAAGCAACAGCAGTGCAGGTGGGATAAGACAGGTCATTCATTTGGGCATCCCACTCCAAAAGGGCTCCTTAAGTTTGGTCACTACCTCACACCTGTCAGGAAGGTGGCACCACAGTCTGGAGCTGATCTAAGGCAATGTTAGCCATAAGTCATACCAGTGAAGTGAATGTAGTGGAAGGCGGGGGGGTGGGGAGGTGTGGGGAAGGTCTTACAGACAGCCTTTGGCTGAAGTGCTGGACTGCGCCTACCCACTACTCTCCTTCACTCCTGTTCTGGTGCCTATAGCATAGTACCTGCTGGCAAAGTGCTCAATCCGGGAGTGGGTATCAGCATGTGGTAGCATCGGGGAGGAGGCTGGTCTGGAAGACACACACACTGGTTAGCAAAACACTGCAGTCTTTACTCAAAGTTATGGCTCATAGGTACAGCCCTAATCTCATTTAGGACCAGAAGAACTAGGGGCTGGCTGGAGACTCATTGCTCCCATAAAGGTCAAGCAGGAAGATGGAAGCAGTATCTCAACCAAACCCTCCCTCTGTGCAAGGCAATGAAAATCTCTGTTCTTCCAAGATCTAGACTCCGTTCCAGCCACCACAGACACCCAAGCTGTCTTCTCTAACTGAACCCTTCATCCCCTGGCCTCTCCTGTCTCGGGGACTAGAATCCCACACCTGCACCTCAGTGGGCAGGTCCTTTCTGTGGGGTCTGTTTTAGGCAGGGCCAAGGTAGCACCAGTCTTCAGGCCAGCACTTACGTCTCTGAAAAGTCAGCTTCAAGCACAGACTGGACAGGCAGGTATCCCCTCTGCGGGTGCTTGCTGAAGTACTGCTTCGACCGGAACTTGTTTTTTAGGGTTGTAGCAAAGTCTCTCATGTTCTCACTAGACGTAGTCTGCAGAAAGACAGAGACTCTAGTAAGTGAGGGATGGAGACATCCAAAAGAAAGCAGTCCTCCAAGTCTGGCCTTGAACTAGATAGAGAGGGAGGCATTTTCCAGACTGTAACCATGTGCATGCATATAGCATGGAATAAGCACATGAGAGCCCAAACACAAGGACTTAAATGAGCATGACATGTTACTTATAGGCATATGCACATATATCTAATATCACTGCCTATTTCTAAATTGTTGCAGGGCAGGCAGCAGCTGAATTTACTGTTACAGCTTCATAATCTGCAGTGTAGAACCATGTAGGTAGCTTCCACCAGGCTCATGTGGAGTCGAGAGAAGCATTCCTTGAGCTGCCCATGCATAATGATGGCAGGAAAGATACCCAGTTCTGACCCAGTGCTGAATGAACAGTCCCCTGGAATAGCCCATGTTGACTGCTCCTGGCTCCCTGACTACACAAAGCAAGGAATGCTCAGCCACAGCTCCTTACCGGCGTATAGTACTCCATGATGGGATAGTGCAACTTATTCCCTTTGCTGGCTCGCCCTGTCAGGAAGCAGGTCTGACAGATATCCACATTGAACTGCTTCAGGCTTCTATATCTGGGAAGATGAAGAGAAGCTGGGGAGATAGCAACAACCTGTGAGGAAGCAACATCCGGGAGACCCCCAGGAAGACTGCCGGGTTGAGACCTCATTGTGGTTCAGTGCACCTGGCCCACATAGTACAAGGCTGTTTTTTTCTTGCATACAACTGATTCTAAAAACACTGAGTTCTCACTGCTCCCAATACAGCAGCAGGCTCCCTCAATTGCTGCTGGTGGGGAGAGGCTGATATGAAATCCTGCTATTGTAGGTGCTTAAATTATTTAGTCATCATAGTCACAGGCCACCCCTGAATGTTCCACCAGCTCAGGGCAAAGAACATTTTTCCATCACCTGTTCCAGCTGCTGTCTAGCTAGAACTGTCTGTTATATTAAAAACAACAACATATTATCAGGCTTCAGCTACCCCAGCACACACACTTCACTGTAACATTTTTGATGCCCTAGAGATCATCACACATGCCAGGCACAATGTGGACAAGGCAGGCGTTCCCCTCTAGTGCCTCAACCTGGACTGGCACTACACCAGGAAATTGGAAGGTCCATAGTTGCAGATTGTCTATGTGCAGGCAAATAAATAACTGACTTTCCAGCTGCTCTTTCCCCAAGGAGGCAAGAGAGAGGCTGTTTGTTCTCTGTGAAGTTTATTTGTATTACCCGCCCTAATAAGATTATATCTTAACTCGGTCTAAAGATACATCTCTTTCTAAAGATGGGAGAAGTCAGCTCAGTCACCTCGTTCATTCTGGGTCACTGCTGAGGTTGCCAGCATGGGGCCCAGTTATAGAACAAGCTGTAGTGGTGATTTCTGACACGTATTTATGCACTGAGAATGCATTCAGCTCATTTCACAGAGGACAGGTGGTGGTACCAACTTCTCGTTGATCCTAGCCCAAGCCAGGTTCCAGAACAACCAACTAGAGGCAATAAGCCCCACAACCCCTCCCCATGTGCTGCACCAAGCAGCACCAGACACTTTTCACTGAGGCCCTGAAACAAAGCCTCTGTCTGTGTAGTACTTGGGCAGAATTCACCTCAGTGTAGCCCAATTATCACTGATTCCTATGTCATTCCATAGTGACTTCAGCTGTGGCTGTGCTGCCTACCTGAAGCCTTTGATAGGACACTGCCTGCAGACAGAACATTTGGTCTGGTGCTTCACTTGTTCAGCAATGGTCACTCTGTGCAGGACAGCCAGCCATACCATGGACTGTGGCTCCAGGTTGGCCCATTCCAGGAACTGGGAGACCTCAATCACAGGTTTCCCATTACTCTAGGGAAAGAGGAAAACAGGAGCTAAGCCCAGCACAAATCACAACTCCAGTGACTAAGCAAGGGAGTGTGGCCAAGGCACCTGCTAGCCAGCATATTCCCCCATTTCCACTCCTACCCTTCTCAGAGAGGACACCAGAATGACAGCTGTGACTGGCATCTCCCTCTGAGCCAGCACAGCTGCTCTCTCCTTGCCCACTGGGTGGAACCGCAGAAGTCAGAAGACAGGACAGAAATGTCCCCACCATGATACTTACAAAGCGGAAGCAGCTGCGGACACTGGGCTCCACATTGCTGCCTCCAAATGCTGCCACCTCTCCCAGCTGGCGTGGAACCTGGATGGCCTCATGCAGCAGGATGCCAAGGTGCCGCTGGTCACACAAGCCACCAGGGTTTGCCACCTGGCTAAAGAGGTCTTTTGGGTGGAAGGGTGAGCCCACAGAGAGCAGAACAGGGGCAAAAGAACAACAGCACAGACACATTACTATACATGTAGAAGCTGGGGAGAGAGCTCCCCCCTCAATGCCTGGGGGTATGGAGATGCAGATTTCAGTGGTGGGTGAAAGGTATGAGGAAAGGAAGCAAAGCTGGGATCTCTTCCCTGAAACAGGGCCCCTTTTTGCCTCAGCTAAGTTCAGAGTCTGCGTGTGTGTGCATGTGCGTGTGCATATGCGCATGCAACCCAGCAGTAAAAAACACAGTCCCCAGCCTACTAAATTAGGTGTGGGATTTAGAGAAGGGGAAGCAGTGAGGCAAAGGGATTAGTCACAGCAGGAAGGCTGCTTCTCTCTGTCCCCAACAGGCAGTCCTTCTTGCCCAGAAACTTCACAGATCCAGGAAACCTCCCCTGCTAGAACCCAGCTTTTCCATGGAACCCCCAGGGAATGACTCACACTGGAATTTCTCCTTCACCTCCGTGCCGCACATACATGCAACGCCAGTCTTGAACGAGAGAGCTCGCATCTTCCCACTGCGACCACTGAAAGCAAAGGGCAAAATACTCAGCTCCCCTCAATTTTGTGAAGGTAATTTTCCTAACAGAGCTCAATTGGTGTCTACTGGGAGTTCAGTAGTGGAGTTCCCTTCTGGCAATGCCTCTTTGATGCCAGCTGGCCACTTGCAAGGCGACCTTCTTCACAGCAATGCCCTGTCTCTGCCAGCTGGACCCCAGCCCCAGGCAGTGAGAACTGCCTCATAGCACTGCCTTGGGAATGCCTGCCAGAACTCCATCAGAAAGGTTTCCCTCAGCACGGTGCCTGGGCTGCATGCCAGCTCCCAGTTTCATGGTTCTGAAAAGAGTCCCGCAGGCAGACAGCAAATACCTATCAAATACATTGAGCAGCCAGTTGAGACTCATGTCCACGCAGAGTGGAACATTGACCAGGATGCCCCTTTCTTCCTCCAGACGCTCGTAGAGAGCTGTCAGGCAGTGGATGACCTCAACCACGTCCATTACCCGGTCACTGGGCTGCAACTCATGCTCACTGAAGATTTCCAAGGCTGTGGCCAAAGTCACCATGTCCACTGAGCAGTCAAGGGGCAGAGAGAGCAGAAACCAGAGGAAAACATTGTAAGATAAAGAACAAAAACAACATTGATCAGAACTGAGAGGAGAGGGATCTAGAGGTATTTAGGGAAGCCCTTTCCTCTAAGAACACTAGGGCAGAAGTGCCTTTGGGATTACACAAACACAGAGACACAGAGTCATCTTAAAACCCATGCTTCTGCCTGGTCTTCTCCTCACCTGCTGGTACAGCTAACACCCGAGTTCAATCACCAAAAAGCTACAGGATATACAGCACTTCTCTAGTATCCCATTGTGCCCAGTCTGTGCATTGGTGAGCACTATCTGCGCCATTGGTCTCATTACACAGTGAGTCAGTTTCCTCTATTGTCTGTGTGGATCTTACACAGCAACAGGGGAGATGGAAGAAAAAACACATGAAAGAGGAAAATGGGACTGAAAAGCCACAGAAGGCATAGAGGGAGTCAAAGCCAGGAAGCACCTGCACAATCTTTGAACACAACTGGTGAAATTAATTTGATCAAGCCAACACTAAACGCTTTCTGCTTGCCCCCACAGCTGTTCCTGCCCCGTGCAGGGCAAAGAGGTGCAGACATGAGCAGGGGGAGCATGGGTACTTACATCGCAGAGCCTTCTGGACACGGCGCAGCTTCATGGCCGTCCGATATGCAGAGAACTTAATGTTGTTCAAATCAGCTGCAAAACAAAGAGAAACCCAACTGTGCATTTTTTTCTTCAGGGGCAGGAAAAGGAATATTTGCTGATCACAGGGTTTGCAGGGGAAATGCCATCTGAATTAACACAAGACCCAAGCAAGAGGGTCCAGTCTACAAAGGACAGAGACAAAACCCTCTGTCAGGGGCAGAACATGAGTTAGAGTGAGCATGTGGGAGTGAGAGGGCAGGCAGCACAGCATCAGACCCAAGGCTGGGATGAGTCCTGTGCAGACTCTACCACAAAGACATTGAGGAGAGCCAAACAGAAGGCATTCTTCCACTTGGCAGGGAAAGTTGGGGACTGTCCTGCATCCCACTGCACAAGCACCTGGATAGAAGCAGCGTTCTCCAGGGGGTCCTTACCCAGTGTCTGGTACAGCTCTGTCATCTTGGGGTGGTCCCAGCACGTTGTCTGAGCCTGATGGCTGAAAAAGCAGAAGGGAACCAAACAGAGAACCAAACCTTCAAACATATCCACAGGCACAAGGATGCAAGTAGCCATTCTCCTCCTTTTCATCCCATTTCCTGGCTAAGAAGCCCCCACGGTCACACAACACGCAGTTGAGACACCTCCCCCCCACCCCAGGACCGGCCTTCACTTTACTATTCCAGTCTCTCTACCTCAGGATACTGGTGCAGAGCAGTCTCACATGCTACTTTTTCCAGGACTGAACCTGTCCAGGCAGGGCCATCCCTGGGGGGGTGCAAATTGGGGCAACCATCCCAGGCCCTGTGCTCTGGGGGGGCCCCACAGAGCTGGGTGGAGCAGTGGCTGTGTCCAGCCGCTCACTATTCCCCCACCCCCTCCCCTGCCAATGGTGGCAGCAGCTTCTTCAGGTCTGGGATTGAAGCCGGGGTGGGGCTCCACATAGGCTGCTTTGCCCTGGGTCCCACACCCTGCTCAGGCGGCCTCTGTGTCCAGGGGATCCTCCAGCACATGCAGGCACTCTGGCGGAGGACTCCATCTCTGCAGGATCAGGTGCAACAAACCTTTCATATACCCAGCTTGTTCCCGGCTTCACTAGGAAATGTCTCCTCAGCCCCACCTCTCTAATAACCTCTGGAGTCTTTCCATCTACAGCACTCATCTCCTTGTCAGGAAGGCAAGTCCTGTTCTATGACATCTCCATGCCTGCCGTTAGCCACCTGGGGGTGTCTAACAGTAGTGCACAGGCCAAGCTCCTTCTCCCCACCAACACCATGCACTCCACCCTATCCTAACAGTCTGTAAATGTCACCTCAGTAATGCCTCATGGCTTCTTCAGATTTCTCCATGGCTCTGGCCCCTAGCATAGGGACCCAGCTAGATCTGGAATGGATAGTATTTGTGTCCACCCCATCAAGACTTATTGAATTTGAGGGGTGGACGGAAGCCACACAGATGATGGAAAAAGAACAAAGAGCAAAGGAGACCAAGACAGAAAACCACATGTAGGAAGAGATCAGGATCAGCCAATGCTCTAGCCTTTGACTGCACACTCACTTGATGTAGTACGGCACTTTATTGGGTGAAATTGCTCGTTCCCAGGGGATCTGGACAGAGGCTGCAAACAGAGACACAGACAAAAGTAATGTAGACAGTCTTCCAGGTCAAAATCCTCTCTGAAGAGAGACTGCAGTCTGTCAAGCGCTGGTCTCAGGGAAGACAGCAGAGATGGGGGAACTGGGGAGAATATGAATGCAGAAGTCTCTGTGCCCTCAACATCCACTCCTCTGCATCTGACTATGGGCAGAACCTGGGACACTGCCACTATCAGAGGCTGCAGTCCCTGGTCAGCGTGACCCCTTGTTTAAAGAAGACTCCAGTGGTCCTCAGAGTGATGTACTGGATATGAGTGCATATATGTGAGCATGTATACAATACTTCTCTGGATCTGGAAGCACCTGCCACTCATAGGTCCCTGGCTGACATTAAAACAATGGCACAACTGGGATTAAAGGAACTTTCTGGAACATCATGCCACAACATGACAGGAGGCACAATGGTTGGGATGGATGATAAAATTCTTCAAATCCTAACTATGCTACTGCTGATCAGCCTCCAGCCCAGTTCTGCAGACAAGGCACAGGGCAGCTCTGCCTCAGACGCAGGACTGCCCCCAACCCCCACCAGGTTCCAGACCCGGGGTCCCAGTACCCTGTGACTTTTAAAAGTCAGGTGTGCTTTCAATCTAGAACCAGACCCAGGACTGTTGGGAACAGGTCTAATAATCAGCTGATTGTAAGCCCAGTCCTGGGACAGCCTAGCTACATGAATGATTTTTAGAAGTCCTAAGGCTCTAAGACCCTGGGATCAGGGAGCCTCTCCCCACCCCAGGTCCCTATGCCATCTAAAAATACTGGGTTCAGCTCACCTCTACACAATCCAGCATTTTAGAGTGCCCTGCAGGGCAAGGCAGAAAAGGCTGCAGGGCTCAGGAACTGTTAGGTTCCCAGAGGCTGGAGCCCTTTGACCCCCTCTGCCAGGAAACCTTACAACTTCATTCTCCCAGCCATCAGTATTCAGCATCAGGAGCAGAGCTGTCCCAGTCCTGATGCCAACCCCACTGTCCCCATGCCAAAACTGGCAGTCAACTAATTGTCAGCACTGGCCTGGGGCTGCTACACGTTCAATTTATGGCACCATACAAACAAGCCACAGAGATGTTTTGTGTGTTTTATGGAATCTTTGTGGTCAGTTTGCCACTTTATGGCACGTTATTTAATTATGGTGCATTACCACATTAATCACACCATAACAGTAATGCGTGCCAGGGCCCTAGTGTTATTAGACTCCTTGGTCCTTAGCATGCAAGTCCTGTGTATCTAGAGGGGAGACATTAAAGGTGGGGATTTATAGTTCTGGTTGTCTGCAGCACCTAGATTTAACACCTGGGGAAAGGGAACCTTTTTGCTACCATCACCCAGCACCTTGGCACAGACAGGGCTCATCAACTCCAACGCTAACATTTTTCCTCTGGGCCCCGAAAGCAAGGCCTCTCCCAGATCTGCATGCGAATGAAACCTAATTTGCAGAAGAGGTAAGCATCTATAAACCCCGAGAATACAAGTGACAGTGCAGGTTCTCCACACCTCGGAGTCAGGCTGCATTTACAGAGGACTCTAAACATCGGCCTCCAGGCCCAGCAGCTCCATGTGAAATATGTTCCATGCAACACTTGCTATGCTATCCAGAGCCTCTGGACAGAGCTCTGATGTGTGGGAATGGAATCCCTCCCACCTTGCAGTGAAAAATGAAGGCCTCATTATCACACACATTCCTGTCCCCCAAACTAGCCACATGGAATATGAGAGCTGTCTCTTTGCTGCCATCTGTCTGCTTGCCCTTTGGCACCACAGGGCTGCTGAGTCTGGCATAGTCCCAAGTGTCACCTGGGTGCTGTCTCCTGCTAGTGTCACCCACTCTACGTTCTTAAGGTGACAAATGGTTACTCGATATGGTGCAGTCCCCTTCCATTTTCCCATCCCCTTAACATGGATGTTAAGTGAATGGGAATAAGTGGTGCGTGGCAATGAGAAGTGCCTTCTGCTCAAGTCCCTGTACCTCAGGGTCACATAGCATTACCAAACTTGGATCATGCCACGTATCACTTAGGAGTGCCCACTTGATAATGCCTCTTCTAGGTGTCTGTAGTGTCACTGGGGTTGTCCTATCAGAGCAAGGCCAAGGAATACCAAGACATAGGGGGAATTCCTGTGTAGTGAGGCAGTAAGCAAGGAAGACCTACACTCTGGTCTCTCTGAACAACTGCAGCATACACAGTGCTGAACTGCTCCCACCCAGGGATTTTCCTTTACTAGGATTACTGGGCTGACCTACTCACGTACAGGAGAGGAAGTGCTGGGAGCCTGGTCCGAAGTCCCGGTGGGCATCCTGGAGCTGTTTCAGCCGCTCATTTACAGAGGTCTGCAAAGAGAGGAAGCTGAAATTTAAAGTGAACCAATCCTGTATCTCAGCACAAAGCACTGTTCTTGAGGCACTGTATATGGACTCAGACAGGCCACTGTAATGTTCCACCTGGGGATTATCCAGGTCAACCAACAAGCAAAGATACATGTACGTTTATCCTCTGCCTTCCTAAGCAATCCTTGCATTCCTTCTCTCATGAGCAACCACTTTCATTTCTCCTCGTGTGGCATCTTTATATGGCACAGCAGCTGTCCTGATTTACAATAGCTGAGAAGTTTCTAAGCTCCTCCATGGCCCCCTTGATCTCCACCTACTCATGCCTGCCCCTGCAAGGTGGCCTCTGTTACCTTGACTTAATTCAACATCCTCTGAACAGCCCCTTCCTTTAACATCTCCAACTACTGTTGGCTTCTCACAGGACACCCCACTTCTCTACCTGAAGCTGTTTCCACCGGGTGTTGATCTGCTCCAAGGCTCGGGAGTTCTCCATGGATAGATGAACATCAGAGATAGCAAGCTGGTGTGCAAGGTCATTAACTAGCTTCACTCCATCCTTCATAGGGGAGAGCTCTTCCTTAAACAGCTAGAGCCCAGACACCCAAAACCAGCAGAAACAGGAAGGAAAGAGAAAAAACACAGCAGGTCACTCAGTCAGCCACCCCATACCACTCAAGTGGCCCCAACCAGCTGGGGCACACTAGCAGTTGGCACTGCATAGCAGAGGAGTATGGCATGACCAACGCCCTTTTCCCTCACTGAGCCTGCTAGAAAACTCAGCAGAAATAGCTCAGACAAAGCCTGCATGCCAGGCTGGAGGTATGAACACTACTGCTACCTGGAATCAAGTCCACTTGCTTACAATGTTCATCCTGATGAACAATCCTGAGTAGAAATGTCTTTTGCTTTCCCCACCCAGACAGGCAACCTTATCAGCGTTTGAGCAGACACCACGAAGGAACATTCTCCCTTGGAAAAGACCTCAGGAGGATCTATCAGTGTGAACAGCAAGAACCCAAATTATGTGCCAAAGTGGAGTCACATGAGGGATGAAGTGATGTCTGTGGTTTTATCAGAGCCTGGATACAATTTTGATACAGTCCAATCCGGGCAGTGCAAGCATGTTGGATTGCATGGTAGGAGGAAGCTGAGCTGAGGCAGCCAGTACTTTCCAGAGAACAGTACTTTCTCTCCCCAAGGACAGGGAAAGGGGGTCCTGGCCAGAAGAGCTGTACCTTGGTTGCCTGGATGTGCTCTGGTAAAGAATCAATGAAGAGGTCCCCAATCGGTTCCCAGGTTTCCCGCACACTCTCTGCCTGGTCCAGTGTGGTGCTAAGCTCCTCCATGGCCCCCTTGATCTCCAGCAGTTGTTCCAGGGTCCGTTCAATGTGACGGTGCTGGTCCACACAGCGAGCAGTGAGCTTCTCCCACAGCTCACTAGCCACGTTTGCCTGCTTCCACACAAAGCGGCTGATGTTCTGGATCCGATGCCGGGGTGAGACATCTACCAGCAAAGCAGCAGAGACACAGAGAGCAACTGTGAAATTCCAAACCTAGTAAGAAAACCATGGAAGACGTGAAGAGGGGAAGAAATGCAGGGTGATCCGGAAAGACCCAAAAAACAAGAGGAAGCAAGAGGGGAGAAGTCAGAGAGAACAGGGAAGAGGGGAAAATGAAGGACAGACAGAAAGTAAAGAGGATGATTTCAGGACATGCTCAGGCTTACAGCTCTGGACTGCATGTTCTAGGCCCTCCAGGTGCCAGAGTCACATATTGCCTGTCCATAAATGTCTGTATGAACATGCAGAGGCTTTGGCCCACAAGGCCAGGCTCCCTTCCAGAAGCTTGCCTGACATTCTACCATGGTACAGAAGACATCTCACTGAATCCAACAACTAGAGCACTACAGCACAGCCTGATATTGCACCTCTGAAAAAGGACCAGAGGTGCCTGGGGTGACACAATAAGTTAGGAGGGGAGCCATGCTGCACATCCACTGGAGGGCTAAGAGAACCCTTTACCAGCCATCTGAATACCACTTTCCCTGGCAAAACAGCACCAGACAGCAATGGTCTGAGTAAGAGCTTCAGAGCTTGGCACGTTAGTGAAACTGCCTCAATTTCCTTGCAAGGCAGGGGAGTATTATTTTCCTTGTACATAGGAGAAAGCTAGAGCAGAGACTCAGTGATTTGCCAAAGGTCACAACGCAAGTCTTTGGGAGCCACATACTAGTTAGAGCAGGGATCCCAGTGCTAAGCAACCCAACAGCACAGGAATTGCCAGTAACACAAGCCCCTCCTGAGGAGAGCATGCATACATCTGCCTCCAAGCAGCAAAGCGAGAAATGGCAGACTGAGCCCTTCCTCTCTCCCAGCAGCCTGGGCTGGGGTGGCAAAAAGACAAAAAAACTCCCACAAGAGCCAAGCCAGATCATCATCAGAGCCCTTTGGGGTTCAAGGGTTCAGCTGAGGGACTGGAATGTAAGTTCTATTTGTCAGAAAGTGGCACCTCATCAAATCCCATTCAATGCCTGACGTGCCTAGATAACACTGGTCACTCTCAGCATGTCACAGTGCTATATCACATCCTGTGGGAATCATGCCCCATCCCAACACAGGATGTACCAAGGTCATCACACTGTGCCTTGTCAGTGTTGTGTTGTGCTTGATACTGCACATACTGACACATCACATTCACTCATTCATGCCACATGGTAGTATATAATCATTACACCCCTTCCTAAATACACACTGTGAGCCATCTTCTCTCACAATTATACCAGGCAGGATTAAATAATGATGGCACATGGACACAGGGACAAGGATGGGAGGTGTCACAGACCTTTGCTTTCAGAATTTGGTTCCTCTAATTCTTCAAATGGATGCTGGGAAAGGAAGGCCTGTGCTGACTCCAGGACTGAATAAATATAGGGACCCCGAGACTTCACCTCTTCCATGAAAGCCTGCAGATGCACAGCACAACAAAAGGAGACAGCAGTCTGTGTTAGAGAATGAGGAGCCTGCCTACTCTCAGCTGAGAGCTGTGCATCAATCTACTCACTCCAGTGCACAGATGAGCTACCAGCACTGAGCAGCTGTGACAGGCATGTTAAAGAAACTTTGCTTGAGAAAGTGGTACACAAGCTCCTTTAGTGCTATAAAAGGATAGTCAGCTGAGAAACATCCTTGAGATTCAAGAAAGACAGCACAGTAGATCAAAGGTCTGTCTGAAATGGCCAACCACTGGTGTGCTCTACAGTGTAAACTATTAAAAAGTCCTTTGGATCATGCTAACGTGCATTATGAGACCAGGAAGGAGGAAACTGATTTGTACTGCCCCAAAGATCAAATGCAGTGAGGCTGGTTAATCAGAACCTGCTGTGTGCTTCAACACAGCAAGGGTTTCTCACATCCCAGGCATTGCGTCAACTTGAGATAAGGCAAACAGGATTGGACTTCAGAAGAATGTCAAGTTGCTGTGAGTGTGCCCAGACAAAAGCAGCTCTATCTTCCAGACAGCTAGGAAGCTTACAGCACATTAGGAAACTGAATGGGGTAACTGAAGCTCAATACCCCATTGCAGGAACCTACATGGATTTAAATCAATAAGGCAGTTTTATTTTCTTTAACATGTATCCTACAGCTGATGACCTTCACTTGTTAGACACTGAGGGAAATATGGGCTGGAGCTTTCCTGGAAAGCATTGGCTCTGCCTTCCTGAGGCAAGCAGGGAAATATGTGATCAAGACCCTGTGCATGGACATGGAGAATGACTGCTACAGCTGTGGGCACAGACAGGCTGAGAAACCCAAGCAAGGTCTGGTACTTGGGTTCCATACCAAGGAACCTGGGCGTGTCCCAGATGGTAAGAGAGGGCAGGGAAGATGCAAGAGCTGAGAGAAAGCCTGGAAACATACTGCGTGAGTTTCTTTCTCCTGTTGCACCAGGAGCACATCTCCTCGGAGCGGCAGCTGAGCTGACAGCTCCTCATCCTTCTGACTGAGCCAGTCGATGATCTCCTGCAGGGGGAGCTGCAGCTTCCCGCTGTGGTCTGAGAAGGCCTCTAGACGAGCCCTGGAGAAAAGAGGGGGGTCAGAGCAGAGTCACAGATAATGAGAACTGACAGGGATCCACCCCTTTTCACACCAGCAGTGGTGGCCTATGTGCTGGGTCTCTGCAGCCTGCCTTTCTAAGGGCAACTCTGTTTGAGTCTGCTCCAACAGAGGGCAGGGGGCTACCCCTAAGGAGAGACAGCAGGCGGGAACATGAAGACACTGAAGAGTGACTTTACCTTGCACTGCACTGGTGTTAGGCTGGGAGAGAAGAGCTGTTTCTGCTCAAGGGTGACAGTGGGGACCTGCACTGCCATCCCATGTAAAGAGGGCCCCCTCAGTGTGGGATTCTCGGTGTTGGCAGGCCTGGGAAGCTCCCAGACTCCTTCCAATCTTGAATTGAGGGTGGAGGGGGAGAGCAGAAGAACCTGCCCTGGATTCATGCATGCTCAACACCCTGAACTCTAGCTATGCCTGCATTGTCGGTGCTTAGCTGGAAGTTGTAGAAAGCTGGCCCATTTCCATGAGTCTGTGCATTACGACAGCATACAGTTAACATGCCCCAGTTAAACTCTCAACAATGCTGGCTGCAGATCTGCAACCTCAGAAAGCCACAACACAGCACATCCTGCAAGGGTCAGGGGAAGAGCCTGGTAAGAAAAGTCAAGCCAGGCAGGGGGGTAGAAAGACAGCAATGGACTTCTGAAACCTCTTCTCTTGTCCTAAAGGGAGATCATATGCAGTGAAGGATGGCAACAGGCCTATAGTTTCCTGGGTCCTCCTTCCTCCCTTTTATCATATCACAGAATCATAGAAGTCAGGTCAGAAGGGACGTAGCTCTTGTAGTCCGACCCCCCTGCCTGGGCAGGAGAAAAACTGGGTTCAAATGACTCCAGCAAGGTAGGCATCAAGCCTCCTCTTAAAGACCCCCAGGGTAGGAGCCAGCACCACTTCCCTTGGAAGTTGGTTCCAGATCCTAGCCGGCCTGACAGTGAA
>NW_017728916.1:5739655-5741725 GCF_001723895.1 Crocodylus porosus
TGAGATGCACCTGTGGATGCACGACAAGGTCCAGTTAGCCCTGCCAACCGTCACCTCGCATTGTCGGCCTATGTTCATCTTGGAGTCAGTAATGACTCCAAGATCCCTTTCTGCCTCCGTGCTCTGAAGAAGGGAGTTTCCCATCTTGTAAGTGTGCTGCTCATTACTACTGCCCAAGTGCAGCACCCTGCACTTGTCAATACTGAAATGCATCCTGTTTTTGTTAGCCCACCCCTGTAACCTATCTAGGTCTTGCTGCAGTCCTTCCCTCCCTACTAGCGTGCTCACCTCACCCCAAATTTTGGTATCATCAGCAAATTTAAACTGGTTGCTTTTCACCCCGTCGTCCAAATCGCTGATAAAGAGATTGAACAGCGTGGGCCCAAGGACCGAGCCCTGGGGGACTCTGCTGCCCACTTCTCCCAAGGTCGAATATGACCCGTGCACCACCACCCTCTGAGTATGACCCTTGAGCCAATCTGCAATCCCTCTGACTGTGTAGGCATCAATGCCACAGTCGCCTAGTTTTTTAATGAGGATGGGGTGGGAGACTGTCAAAGGCCTTGCTGAAGTCCGGAAAGAGTACATCCACAGCAACACCTGCATCCAAGGCTTTTGTGACCTGATCAGAAAAGGCAATCAGGTTGGTCTGACATGACCCGCCCCTAATGAAACCGTGCTGGTTGCCCTTGAGCATCATCCCTGAAGCCGGCCCATCGCAGATGTGCTCCATGATGATCTTCTCAAAAAGTTTCCCTAGGATTGTGGTAAGACCGATAGGCCTATAGTTGCCCGGGTCCTCCCTCCTCCCTTTTTTAAAGATGGGGACCATGTTGGCTATCTTCCAATCATCTGGCACCTGGTCCGAGCACCATGAATGCTCGTAAAGCCATGCCAAGGGCCCTCCAATAACCGCTGCTAGCTCCCTCAACACCCTGGGGTGGAGAGCATCTGGACCTGCTGATTTGAACATGTCCAGCCCCTCCAGAAGCTCTCTAACCCGGTCTTCCCCATCCTGAGATCTGGAGGCGTTCCCCTCCAGTCCATCTTGCATCACGGTGGGGAAGTCCCAGACCCTGCCCAAGAAAATGGAGGTGAAGAATTGGTTAAAGAGGTCTGCTTTCTCCTCTGGCGCAACCACCAGATTGCCCAGAGGATCTTGCAGGGGCCCCACATTTCCCGGTGCTTTCTTCATCCTCCCTATATATTTGAAAAAGGACTTTTTGTTATCTTTGATTTTGGATACTAGTCCTAGCTCTATGTCCGCCTTAGCTTTTCTGACAGACCACCACAGCCCCGAGCAGAGGAGGTATACTCCTCTTCAGAGATAGCACCCCCCTTCCACCAGTTGTACACCCCTTTTTTGGCAATCAGGCATTCCCAGACACCCTTGGTGAGCCAGGGGGCCTTCTGGACACTCCTGCCCCCCTTGCTTCTTATTGGGATGGTCATCCCTTGAGCCCTTTTCAAAAAGGGAGGAAGGAGGACCCAGGAAACTATACACCAGTTAGTCTTACCTCATTCCTGGGTAAGCGTTTTGAGAGAGTTGTCCTGGCGCATGTCTGCAAGAGGCCAGCAGGGGAGGTTATGCTTAGGGGCAACCAACGCGGGTTCATTAGCGGCAGGTCCCGTCAGACCAACCTGGTGGCCTTCTATGACCAGGTCACAAAATCCTT
This sequence comes from Crocodylus porosus, assembly GCF_001723895.1. Classification (NCBI taxonomy): domain Eukaryota; kingdom Metazoa; phylum Chordata; order Crocodylia; family Crocodylidae; genus Crocodylus; species Crocodylus porosus. The sequence continues at coordinate 5,741,332 of NW_017728916.1, forward strand.
AGATGGAGGTGTAGCAGTGGACATAGTCTTTTTGTACTTTAGGAAGGCCTTCAACATTGTCTTTCACCCCGTTCTCTTTAAAAAACTGAGGAACTGTGGTATAGACACCTACACAGTCAATTGGGTCACTAACTGGCTGGAGGGCCACACCCAGAGAGTGGTGGTGGATGGGTCATTTTCTACCTGGAGGGATGTGGGCAGTGGGGTCCTCCAGGGCTCGGTCCTTGGGCCTGCACTGTTCAACATCTTCATCAGCGACTTGGACGAGGGGGTAAAAAGCACCCTGTTCAAATTCGCAGACAACACTAAGATGTGGGGGGGAAGTGGGCACGCTAGGTGGGAGAAATAGGCTGCAGTCGCACCTAGACAGGCAACAGGGGTGGGCGGATGAGAA
>NW_017728916.1:5742212-5785058 GCF_001723895.1 Crocodylus porosus
CGGACTTGATGATCTGCTCAGGTCCCTTCCGACCCTAGGAACTATGAAACAGAGGGGCAGAATGAGGCAGGGAGGAAAGAGAAAAGAGATGAGATATAAAGAGAATGTAAGGGGGAAAGAAGGAGCAAAAGCACAAGCACATGAAAATGAAAACAAATACACTTCAAGCAGAGGATGCAAGTCAGTGACTCAGAGCATTCCTGGGTTTGCAGGCCACAAGGGAAATAGATCTGAGGTCACTGGGACCTTGGGTGGCCAGCTAAGTGAGTAAGATCAAAAAGCTCATGTCCAACATCTCCAGCAAGCAAGACCCCCAAGCAGACACAGGCCACTGAACATGCTCCATGCAGAATCCTACCGAAGGCTGTGGGATTTCTTTTTGATCTCGTTCCAGCACAGATTCATTTCCAAAGCAGTCTGGAGCTTGACAACACTCTGTGGAGTCTGCTGGGTTACACTGGGCAGTCCTGCACCATCTTGAATGGCTTTAACCTAGGCAGAAACACACACATGTCTGACAGATCACCCTCAAAGAGAGCTCATAAGGCTAGTGCCATGCTGAGATCTACCACTGATTTGCCAGGTCTTCTTAGGCCTGTCCATTAACCTTTGTGTGCTGTGCCACAGCTTCTGTAAAAAGGGATAGAAACAATCTTACTTCTCACAGGGGCTCAGGTTGTTAATAATGTTTAGAACATTATGAGGGCTTGGAAGAAGGATGCTATAGCCATATGACACACAGCATACTTCAAGGGGTGCAGGGGTTTGTGTCTATACTCCCAGACATTGTCAGACTGATATCCCAGCATCCCCTTGTTATGGTGCAATAAACTAGCTAGTGTTTGCCACCAGTGTTTTCTACTTTACTGAATAAAACACAGACCCCACACTGCTAACAGCCTGGAAAGACTCCCCCGTACCCCTAGTGGCATGAGCCTGTGTTTTTGGGGTGTGAGGATCACCACCACCATGCAGTCCTGTGTGACCCAGATGTGAAGCAGTGACAGCTGGGAAGTCCTAAGTGACCACAGATGTGTTACAACAAAGTCCCTGTTTTGTGCTGCCTGGCAGACGACAAGCTTCCACCTCCGCAGACAGGAGACAGCAGGAAAGGACACTCCCTGACTATCAGGAAGCCATGACTCTGCTCCCTCTCTGCACCCACCCCAGAATGAAGACTAGGCATGAATTCCAGTGAGACATGGTCACAGTTAAGCCACGTGAAAGACAGATTGTTTCAGCACTTATTCTCATTCAGAGTCCCTTTCACCAGAGGATCCCCAAGCACTTTACAGTCATTAATTCAGCCTGACAGTCCCCCAGGATCTGAGGAAGCAATATCCCCAACATACAGGCAAGGAAACTGAGGCATTGATCCAACAAGCAATTCCCACGGTGAATCAGCAGCAGTCAAGAAAGAAACCATGTCCCTTGCCTTCCCCGTCTCAGTTATGACCATTAATTCCTTTCACACCAACAGCAAGGGCACAGTCCCTCCTCACTGGAGACACTAAAAAACTAAATCAGATGCAATCCAAAGTGTCACCCAGGCACACTCACGCTGTGTGTTGGGGTTCTGTGGGTAGAAGCCTGGTATTTCCTCACTAGTAGAACACCTTGTTGCCAAAAATGTACGAACCTTTAGCATTTTTCTAGGTGGGAAGTGGCTGTGGTTTTCAGGAGAAAAAGCAACATTTCTCTCCCATTCCGATTTATTAGCCAGGCTCCCAAGTGGCAGTCAGTACCAGGAGCCCTCTTCACCACACAGCACACACTCCACAGACAGAAAGAGCTTCACAAAAGAAGTGTGGCCATGCCTAGGGGGAGTGGCAGTTATCGAAGCAAGCACTGAAGGAGGCAGCAGCTCAGTTTGCCTTTGCGGTGGCTCGTGCTACACATGCAGGGCCGTTAATATTGTAACAAAACTCCGGTCACCCAGAACTATCCTTTTGCTGCCACTGAAGTCACTCTAAACTTCATGGTGGGACTGGGAGTTCTGCTCTCCCATGAGAATAAGGTCCCTTCACTCCTCAAAGCAGGGAAGGGAACCATATCCAACATGAACATCAGGCAGAACTGAATTGCCTACATGACAGTGTAGCCAGGTCACTATGGTAACAGTCACAGCTCCCCAAAGAAGCACTGGGGATACTGAATGGTCACAGAAAGGGAAGGTGCATGGTTTTATGTTTAATCAGAAAACAATTAATTTTATGGCTTCTCAGTCTGCCATGGTATTTCCAGGGGCATCAAGCAAGCAGAGAGAAAACCATCAAACGCTACAGCACAGGAGGCTCAGAAAGAGACACGGAAATCATTCAAGCTAAAACTCCCACCTGCATATAGGAAATAAATACACTTCACATGCTAGTACACACAACACCAGAAAAGAATGGAGGTTAGCCCTGCATGTCCCCATGAGAACAAAGGCCAGCCTCTGTCCCAGGGGAAAATGCAAAAGGATCAGGGCTGAGCTGGGGCAACTGTGTAAATAACCCTTCAGGAAACATCATCCTCTCTTGCCTAATTTAGAAAAAAGTCCACAGCACATCTTCAACACATCCTAGGGATAATCCACAATGACAGCAGCCAGAGAGTGGGGGGGAACAAAGCACTCCTACAGCAAGCACCAGTTCACAATGGCTGCAGCTGCAGCGGTGCCTGGATCCTTTTCCCCTCAAAACTCAGACACATCTGAACAGGTTTATTTTCAGACAACACATGCACAATCTTCCCCTACCTGTGCAGGGATCCATGGCATGGCTGCTTGGCTTCTCTCTCACAGGAGAGAACATTGCACCTCAGCTCTTGCTGGGCCATCAGTTAGCTCCAGACAGACCACAGCAGAAGAAGGCAAACATCCCATTCAAGGAAGAGACTGCCAGGGCCAGGAGCGGGAGGGTGAGGAGCAGGGTGGGAAGGCTGAGAGGAGCTTGTGGCTGCTGCCCTGGTCGCTGACCCCCCAGGAATCCAGAGGGGGGCGGCAACAGCAGCCGCTTTGCCGTGAATCACAGCTTTGTCCGGGTGGAATTCCACCTCCCTCCAACCTGCCTGTGCCCCCACGGGTGCAAGGGCAGCGGTTTGTGAGAGCATGAGGAAGGGAAAGAGAGGTTGCAGTACATGGGTGTGAGAAAGAGACCTGAATGGATTGTGGAAGACCCTCTCCCCCCAGCACCAGCCCCACAGACAGAAGAAAAAACAGTGCTAGACAAGGGGTGTCCACAGCACTAGTAATGGCAATGCTAAGTGAAGACAGGGCCCCTGGAGCAGCAGTGCAGGAGGCTTCCGCCCCCCAAGGTTGCAGGAGTGCTGGGGTGTCAGAGTTGGCTGTCAGATGAAGGATTCCCAGAAACAAAGTACACACAAACTTTGAGCTCCAGGATGGTAAAGGCATAGGGAGAAGCTGGGACATCCCAGAGCCCCCTGGCAGTGTGAAGGTAGCACGGTGCAATTGAAATAAAAGTTTCTTGGGTTCTACTATATGAGAATGACAAGGGGTGCAAAAAAGACTGCTCTGGATGAGCTGCAGAAGTGTCCTACAGCCATCAGTGCCCTTGCTGATTATCAGTGAAGAAGTGTCTCTTCTTGGCTCACTCCTCTAGGAGGGGGAGCAGAAGCTACCGCGAGTTCCCAAATGGGGTACCACATGTGCACCCTGCATGGGCAGCCAGGACCTTCTTTAAGGACAGACATAACCCCCCAAGCCATATTCACTGCTCGCCTGGCAAGCTGCTGGGGCACCCCCATCCCAATGCCCACGCATCAGTGTGAACATTCCTGGGCATGGCTCACACCCCTCTGAGCCAGGCAAAAACAGTTTGTTTTTGCCAGAAGGATTCTGTCCCTGTCCTCTGGAGTCTCCCACAGAGGTCTCAGGAGTTCCTGCAGCTTGGCATTGTTTCCATGCTCAGTTCCTCCTACAGGAATGCTATGAAAAGCTCCCTGTATCATTCCCTCTCCTCCCCTCCTTCCTCTGCCTGTGTCCCTGTCTGTCTGTTGAGCTGTCTCAGCCACTGAGCCCTCTGCTTGCTCTGCCTGCCTGCCCTCTCTACCTGTGCCTTCTCCTGCCATCCCTCTCCATCTCTACCCATTTGTCTCACCCTCTCTCCATTGCGTTGCCCCAGTTGATCCAGGGGCCTCTCATACTGATTGAATTGGCAGGTTGCATACGGGAGGTTCAGAGCTGAAAATCACAGCTCCCCATCGTGGTGGGAGTCTACTGTAAACCAAGGACATGAGCATAACCAGCTCCCCGATGGGCTATGCTGTGGCAGGGCAGACACCACATGCTTCGCAGCAGACAGAAGACAAAGAAGTTACTCACACCAGTGACTTGCAAGCAGAGGAAGCCAACTGCCTGGCACCTGTGCAGCAGAGGGCTGGATTTGTTGTAGGAGCCAAAGTCAGGAGAGATGTGGGGCAAGCAATACACAAGCCCAGAGTATTTTCCTACAAGTAGGCCTCAAACATCAGTGTCTCTACAGACTGCTACTTGTTTCAAGCATCTGTAAGACAATGCTTGTATGTTCCCCTACTTAGTTGTACTCCCTCTCCACTCCTTCCTACCGCCAAATCCACCCCAATAGAGGGTTAGATAGACTGTTTGGACTGATCCTCTGCCTGCCCATAGTGGGGGAAAGCCAGTTGAAGAGAGTCGCTTGCTTTTTGCCCTCCTTCCCTCTCACCTTCCCAGTTGCTCCTTGTTGAATCTAATGGGTCATGTTCGAGCTTGCTTACATGCACTTCCTGGTGCTAGCTATCGAACAGCCACCTCTAGTCAATAAGCAGTGAGTCAGAACAAGCCAGGCCCATCTGTGATCTTCACATTTACAGCCCAGCAACTGAGGGGCTGGTTCAGACAGATAGATGCCAGCTTCTCACATCTCCAAGTTCTCCTTCTGGAGTCTTGGCTCTCCCAGGTGAGGCAGGCCACACTTCAAAGGCAAATACACCATGCAGCTAACACAAGTCCAGCTTTGGGCCCCACAATCTCAGCTCCTCACTTTCTGAAGCCAGCAAAAGTCTGGTAATGCTGAGAAAAAAACTACTCAGGCCAAAGGGGCCTAGCATCTCTCTGAAGGAAGCATTGCCATGTTGGGTACAGCCAAGTCCAGCATCCTGTAGGCAACAGAAAAGGCTCAGTGACACTATGTGAAGGAACAGTGAAAGGGAAATGAAGCTTTGTAGCAAACCAGCAATATGGAGATGCAGACAATCCTCTGCAATGGGATAAAGCCCTGGCTTACTCAACTTGGCTCTTTTTTACAGACAAGTCACCAGCAAGCCTCAGACAGCTCAGCACAAAAAGTGCAAGGTAGATACACAGCTAGTGATTCCAGACACAGCCTATGGGAGGTGCACACAGACCAGAGCCCCGCTATCAAGATGGCTTCCTCTTCCTGACAGGCACAGCCACACAGAACCCCTGCCTGCTCCAAAGCTCAAGGCTGGGATTTTCACAGGCTGAATCCTGAAATCCCAATATCCAGTGCTGCCAATACCCCAAGCGTTCAAAAATCAAGAATCTGGCGCCAAATAATCTTGGTACTTAAAGACAGTGGGCACCTTCTTGGCCTTTGGATTCCAGGACCTTTACACTATACCTTAGTCACTCTGTGAGGGTTAGAAGCTCGCTTTTCAAACACCAACAAAAGGAAACTTGAGATTCTCCTCAAGTCACACAATTCCAAGAGCTGGTACTTCAAGGGAAACACCAAATATTGCAAGAAGTAGCAAAACAAACACAACCAGCCCCTCTCCCAACACACATAAGACACAGCAAGGGAGTTTGATATCCAGAATGGGAACCAGCCCTGCCTGCCTGCTGTCTCTAGCCTGTCTCTACCTGAGAAAACGCTGTGCAGTTGGCAGGTGCCACACGAGTGCAAAGTGTTCTCATTAGGTGAAAGCTCAGAGTGGCAGCAGAGGAGCCAACAGCTACCCTACAACCAAGACTGAGAGAGATGACCATTTGCTACAAATTAAGATATTTGGTGATTGAAATTTAACAAAGTGTTATTCCACAAGCTTGGCACCTTTACCTGAGACTGTGGGTGAGAAGTGCTGCTGGGATCCGACAGGTCTGCTGCGCGCCACTCATGACATCGTGGGAGAGCGTAGGGGCATTCCTGCCTGACCATCGGCTGCATCAGAACAGAAGTTCATGGGGATGGAGATAACTCTGGGCCCAGGCACCTGAAACACAATGTGAAAGCCATTGGACCACCTCTCATACCCCATCACTGAGAGATGGCTGGTGTTCAGCCAGAGAACTAGACATGCACAGTAGCCAGTTCCAGATGCTTCTGAGGAAGACGCAATTCCTCCACAATGCATGCACATGCATTATACTGCATCCTGGGCCAAGACATAACTTCCTGACCCCTGCTGCTGACCAGCTTCCATCTTGATGCCTGAGGACTAAAAGGACTCATTGTTTTTACCCTAGAGCTGGTGTTGCCTTTTCATAGAAAAATCTTATCCTTTCCTGAAACTTAAAAAGCAATTTGCTTTAACAAAATCCTGGGGTAGTGAGTTCCATGCTGTAAAACAGGTCTTTTCCTTAGACTACAAGTGAGAGAGAGTGCTGTAGTGCTTTAAAACGAGAGGAGCCAAAAATTGCCAGGGGCACTAGGAGCACTGTCTGCATTTATGTTCAAGTGTTTCAAAGTGTATTATTCCTGCCCCTCAGTAATTAGAAGAAAGATTAATTGTAGGACTAGTCTACAGCCCCAGACGCATGCATGCACTACAATACAGCCAAGTGCTCCATAATGAATCAGCAAGACAGGGCATTTTTTAATGTATAATCAAAATAGTTCACACTGGTCTCTCACTTACCGCACTTATCTCAATCTCTACTTCTGCACTGCTTCTAAACTTCTGTTTACACACCAAAGCGCAATAAACTAGGAACCTTTCTTTGAATAAGGACAAAAATATTCTACAGACCCAAGTACTGCAACTTAGGTTCCAAAGGGAAAAAGAACAAGATAGCAGCTTGAGCAGTACATAGTTTGCATTATCATTCCATGGCACTTTCACAGAAGGCGCTCACTGTGCTTTACAACCACAAATGAATGCTCACACCAACCCATGAAACGGTGATCCTTATACCGTTCCAGTCTATGAAAAGCTAAGGTAAGCTAATACACACACGTTATCTGATTTGCCTAAGGTTGCAAAACACCAGACAAGCTGGGACACAATCATTGCAACTCTAAGCTCAGACAGGACCAGTGCCAGGAAAGGAGCAGATCAATTAATTCATAACTAAAGGGGATTCATTTTGTACAGAATTAGTGTACAAAAGGATATGCATACCACATCAGCTGTACAGGTCTGACACTCTAGGGGTCAAGGCCTTGACAAACAGAATAATATCTGAACGCTGCACACAAGGGGTTAAGCCTGCCCACTGCAGCATCGAAGGATTCTTCTTTCTAAGGTTTGACCCACACGTCAAAGCTGTTCCCCCTCCCTCATGAAACAATAATATAGCTTCAGCCAGCAGCCATCACTTTCAAGTGATAATGGGACTGTTTCAAAGGTAGTCTGTGAGAGAAAAAGGAGAAGTAATGCAGTTTGAAGAAAGTGCAGCTACCTCCCTCGAGGCAGATGTCTGTCTCACATGGCCCCACTCAGAACAAGCGAGGAACTTTCTGATGGATTCTCGAAGAACAGAAACAGGCAGCACACACTGCAAAGGCTCCAACAGAATTGCACAAGTTGGCAAGGGGAAAGTCCCTAGGCCATAGCACTTTCTGGCTCTTTTCTTTCTCTATTCCTTTATTCAGTTTGCTTCCACTCTCGCAGTCTCCCTTGACTACTGCACGTATTCAGAGTACAGCTCATCCTATTATACTTTCTTAAATTTGTTAGCAGTTACTGGATACATAATTTCCTCCATATCCAGTGAAGCAACCAGTTTTGATCTGTCCATCATACCAGTCTTGTCACCTAACTTCCTGCCCATCTACATGGGCACTGGATATGTACTGAAGCTATCCTGTACTGGTCCTGGATTCTTCTAGCTCTCCTCCTCAACCCTGGAGGGAGTTATGTAGGTAATACATCTACAGCTAGAGCTTTCTGAACTCAGCAGCACCTTATGTACTCCAGTGAAATGATAAATGACTTCTGCCTAATGCATTAGCACTGCTAGGATCTGGATTCTCCCACTTTGTCCCACACACTTCCGCTTTGAAAGCTCCTGACAGAACAGGATGTGTGCTGCTCCTCCTGCTTTAGGTACCAGCCAGGCAGGTCACTTAGTGGGACTGAAATTCAGAGGGCCTGGATATCTGGGCATTAGTCTATATTGCACGCTATTGTACAGCTGGAAAAGCAGAGTCCTTGCACCAGTAAGAAAGACCACTGTGCAGTCATTGTGCCTGCAGTGCAAAGGGCTGCCTGTGTTTTCCTCAGTTTCCTAACGAAATAGCCTCTGTTGCACAGTACAATGGGGATACAGTGAGACATTCTGGAGTCAGTACTTAAGCAGCCACCCTGCAGGAAGCAATGCTCGCCACCCACTCTGGAACACGCAGTCAATAGAGCTTCCCATTCCAGCCATACTGCGATGTAACACATGTGCAGCTTTAAGGACATAACCTGTACCTTGCTTTTGCCGCAACTCTTCACAAGGTGAAGGGACTAGCCCATTACACTGCTTTTCAGTTGGTCTGACAAAAGAGGCATAATAGGCCTTGCTAAACCAGTTCTGGATCAGCCTCTAGAATATGGCTTAGTGCTTCACTCAGGAATCTACTTATTGCTTCTACTTACAACTCCATTGCAGCAGAATCTGTTGATTTGATCAAGTGGCAGCATTTAGGCAAACAAAATGTGCTGAATGGGATAAGCCCTTTGCATCATCGCCCACTCATTTCCAGCAGCAATCCATCTCTCACATCCATGAGGAAGATGACTGATCCCTGCCAAAATATGTGCTGAATAAAAAGCAAGTGGTATTTCTTTGCTGATGCCTGTAGCCACTAGTTGGCACCCAGAAGCATGAGATGTGATCGCCTTTAAATAAGGTCCTGAGCCAAAGCCAGGTTCAGACTCCCCCCAAATCAGTAAGGAAGCCATCTTGAGATGAACTCTGCAGCAGATCTAGAGTGCCCTAACCAAACCCCCAGATTAAGCACCTGCAGCTTTTACAGAAGTTTAGATGTGGACGCTCTGTGTCTTGTTCAGCATACACTCGACACAGCAACTGTGAAGTGTACTTTACAAGCCAATGTATTTCTAGCCCAAAACCTGTTTTCAGTCACAAGCATCCTCAAAAATCTTCCTTCTGGACTCAGACTTTCAATTTGGGGTCTTGCCCTACATTATGGCAAAAGTTTGAGTCAAGGCAGTTTGGCCATTACTTTTAGGTATGGAAATACAAACATATTGTCTGCTGCCAAAAACATTAATGACTTCTGCTTTCTAACTTACTGCACAGCAGAAGAACTAACGCCTTTGCTCAGCATGCCTGGAGTCCCCAGAGGGGAAAGGTGGGAGGGTTTAGGGCACATGAAAGTTCAAGTGCCATGTTTATGCACAAGCAGTAGGAGCTTTTGTTTCAGTTTAGTTGCATGCTGCCAAAGGAAGCATTCCCAAGCCATCAAAGATCCTTGGCTTCCCTTGAGACTGCAACAGCACATCTTGTTCCAGAAGAAGTTGCCTGCTGCACATGCAATAAGTAATTTATGCCAGAAATCCAGACCCAGGGGCTCCTTCTCATGACTTCACTGGGGCTAGGAACTGATGGCAGAAGAACAAGAAGGCACCGCTGTCTAGGAAGAGGGCCAACTAAACAGAAAATGAAAATGAAATGAATGTCTTTCATCTTCTTGCATATTGGTCATTCACTGTATACAACCCTCTCCCTTTTTGCTCAACTCAGGAGGAAGAAAAAGACCACAAGCAACCCCCCACATGAGGTCTTTCCACTTTCCTCCATAAGTGCTGCCAATTGTCACACCTGGAATGTAACTGGTTTCAGTCCTAAAAATGGAACATCAGCTGACTGGAACTTGTAGCTCCTGCCTCTCACTTTAGTAGGGCTTGGCTCTTAAGGAAGAAGAAAACACCTATTTAGTACTGAAACACTAAATATGCATAGGTCACACCTGCTCTTTCAAAGTAAAACAAAAGCTCTGATAGAACCAGGATCTCTGCTGGGCCATAGAAAATGTTTAGATTTACTTAAGAAAAACTTTTAGCCTGATCCAGTGTCTAAGGAGCGGTAGGGCCTGATATTAATAGAACTGATAGCACTCCGTGTCTCCCTGAAGACCTACTCAGCATCTTGCAGGGACATCTTATACCCCATGTTGGAGACGAGGGAAAGAGATAGGACTGAATAACTGGCACGGAAGGGAAGCATCTCATGGAGATCTCTGCACTTCCCATACATGACAGCAAGAAAGAGTACAGCCTAAGCTAAAGAAGGCTCAGGCAAAGAAACTGAACAAGCAAGAGACAGGCACTGCCTAACTGAACACTTCCACAGTAGCCTAAGCAGGCAGGCTTGCAGGAACCTGGGCCAAATGCTATTTATTATTCCTCTTTGCCTGATTAAAAAGTAACCCCTAGTATATTGTGTGGGGGGAGGGGGACATTATTTCACAACCCCTTCTAAGCTTAGAAGTCTTCCACGCTACTTTCTCCTTAAACCCCACTTATCTCTTCTTACCCTATCTTTTAGATTAGGAATTATTTTTATTGCAGAAGCACCTAGAAGGCCCTGCAAGGGACCATGATCACAGCTGGGCCATCTAGATATTACTGCAATAAAAATAGTTCCTAATCTAAACATGAAGATAGGTCTAGCCCAAAGACCTCACAACCAATGCAGCCAACAGGCATAAGGGTGGAAGGAGAATGTATTATCCCCATTATACAGATGAGGACAGAGGCACATACAAAAGTGACTTGTCCAAGGTTAAGCTAGAAGTTTGAAGCAGAGTCAGGAACTGAAGCAAGATCTCTAGAATGCACTTCTTACCTCAAGAACCTCTTTCCTCTTGCTGTATAGATTAACTGCTATCCCCAGTCTTCTCTTTGTCCTATTTTTGATAATGTAAGCTCTTAGGTCCCTGTTCTTTAAGGGAGGACATGTGTCTTCCTGCACTATGGAAAATCCATCTTCTGTGTTCCATGCTCTACTGGTGTTTTCTAATCACTTGTGGTTTCCAAACTTCCTAAAGTCGTGGAACTCTTTCGTATCACCTCTTCTACCACGTAACTCCGACGTCTGGCTCTGCAGGCTGCACAAGCCAACCCGGAGCCGGGAGCCTTGCCCTTCAATGGTGGCACACTGCCTTCTGATCCAATCTACCATTACCTCCTATCTTTTTGTGGAACCCAGGGTCCCAGGGAACATGGTTCGAAAACCACTGGAACACACTAACCATGCAACATAGTCAAATGAAGATTTTTCTACGTTCTGGCTTCCTGCACACTTAATACTTCATTCTCAATGTAAGTTTAACATATGGTTTTGGGCACTGAGTAGACTGGCCCCAAACCACTCAGCCCTTTTAAATATCTAGTAACAGCATTCAGTTTCCTGACCTTGGAAAGCAATTAATTTTGTAGGCAGACTATCTGCTGCACAAAGTAATATTGTCTTTTCTTTCCCTAGGAAGTATAAATGTTACCTTGTTCTTGTATTAAAGGACATGGTAAAGGTAAGGGGACTGATGAGTTTTCATTCAACTCATCAGCACTCATCTTGGTGTTTATATACGTATGGAAATAAAGCTGTTTGAAAAGTGGATTCCTTCTGCTCTGCATGTCTCATTACACATGATTTACAAGTCTGCTTTTGTGCTTTTATCACTGGCACCCAGCCTGAAAGAGGCTCTGCATGCATCCTTCAAAATATCAGTCTCAAATCTGCTGGGCATTTTTTTTAAACTTAAGCCTTCCATTCTATTTTAACTTAGTTATTTAACCCCTTGATCATGTTACTCTATTTTTAAAGAGGTGTTTGAATTGATCAGCATTTACGGTCAGTCAGATCTATTTTATGCAGCATTCAGTATAGCTGGTTTATATGCTCCAGACAGCAACCTGGAAAAAGGAGGCCCTACTCTCACTTTTGATTAACAGAGAAAACCTGGACACAGCGTTATATTACGGTGAGCAATGCCTTGAAGCATCAATGTACACGTCACTAGAAAAGAAACATTTCAATATTATGTGCGCTCTAGGGCACTTGGCTCTTTCCTATTGGACCAATCACATGCTTGCTATCTTCAGGGTCCTGAGGGTGCTGGCACAAAACACCGGAAATGGGAATATGCACTACTGGGAACTGTTAGAGTCAACATGCACCCATGCAAAATGGGAACCCCAGGACATAACAGACATACACATGCAACAAGTCTGCCAGGGAATGAAAATCCTCATGGCACTGCATACGAGTATTGGAAACTCGCAAGCATCCCAAGCCCCATCCTCTGCATATAGGGAAAGGTAAACCTTCGCTTTCCAGGCAATCCAGAAATTTTATTCTAAAGACTCCCCAGAGAACAAACTCTGGCAGCTCAGGAGACAGAACAAGCAAAGCAAAGCACAAAGTGAAGGCCTCTGTCTTGTTTTGGGGAACATGGAAGTCTAAAGACCTGATGTGATTTAAGAAACACAAGCAAGGCGCTGAGCATTGCTTTCCTAGACAGCAAACACAACAGGGAAAAACCTGAGGGCAAATCAACGTGTCTACCCCTTTCTGGCACCACTGAGCATGCTTCTTGACAAAGAAGCCAGAGCAATACCCTGCATTAGTAAACCCACTGCCAGAGCTACATGATTGCCTGGCCATGGGAACAAGAGAAAGCTGCTTTGGGAGATATTAGAAATAGGGACTCATTTGAGAGACAAGTGATATTTACAAGTGCCAGACAGCCCCCAGTCTTGCTCTTTATTTGCCTAGGCTGCCATGTCAGTGAAGGAGGTCAAGCCAAAGGTCTCTCAGCTTTGGAAAAAAGTATCCTAGGTCTTTCTCCACATGCTTCTGAAGCAGAGGTGATGGGTTCTGGAAATAATCTTGGCTACTCCTCCATGAGCAGAAGGGTACTAATTGTATTATGGGTCTCAATGGGGGAGAAATCAAGTAAACGGGTTGGGGGAGGGGAGAGAATGGGAAAATGGAAACATTGTAGACTGAATAAGGAAGTGAATGAAAGGCCAGAGCTGGGGCTATGGTATCTTGATTTTAGCCTGATCTCAGCTTATCACTTGAGACATACTTTAGACTCTGCTTTGCCCTCCAGGCCAATATTGTAAGGAGAAGGTGAGAAGGCCACCATACCTTGCTCCAAGCAGCCCTTCATCTCACTAGAGCATGTCTATCTGGGTAAATACACCTCTAATTTAAAAAAAAAATCACCGTCTTTGGTTCAACTGTGATGTTTGGTACCACTGCTTGTCTCATGAATAGGTATCCACCTACCATTCTCTGTAGAATCAAAGTCTTGGCTCATTCCCCTTCTCTCCCCACATCCTTTCCCCTCCCCTCTTCTTTTCCATGCAAGTTTCCCCACATGCACATATATGGACTATATGAACGGTGTTACCGTGAACAGACACATAGACACATACTCCCACAGCACATATCAGAGGCTAGCCCTGCCTTGCTATTTTTCCCTTTCCCTGCAGAGCCAGGATCTGGTTGGGAAGCAGTTTATATGTGGCCTACCTTCTGATTCCTCCAGGTCTGAAATGCAAGCAGCAGCTGGGCTTCAGAGGTAAGGATTGGGGCTGCCTCTGTGAATCAGCAAAGAAGTCCCTGTGACAGGGATGCATGCTGAGGCTCAGAGCTGCTGTGTGCACGCTCTCACTGTCTCTCCTCCTCCAGCACCCCGTGCTGCTGTGTTGCTATGCAATCATATCACCAGGAGTAACAGCATCTCTCCAGCCTTAGGCAGATATACCCTTGATTTGGCAAATGCAAGAGGAACAAGGACAGATCTGCAAAGTGCCTGGACCTTTTGGAAATTAATCCCAGGGAGGGAAGAAAGAATAAAACGGGAGATGCAGAGGAAGAGACGTACACAGGAGGAGGAGGAGACAAAATACACATGGAGACAGAGGGGGAGACAGAAATACAAATACACACAAAGGCACGAAAGCCTGACCTCTGGAGACCTGATACAGGCTGCTGGATTCCCACAATCTCTTGACTGCCTGGTAATGTCTTTTGACAACATTTCTGAGGCAGTCAGGATGTGTGTGTGGGGGTGGGGGGGGTTCTCATGTTCGGGTGCAAATGTCCATATTTTTAACCCTGGAAATTGCTACATGATTTTTCATTTAAGCAGTAGGAGGATTGGGATATTTGGGATGTTTATTTTACTTGTAATACAGGAAGTAAAGACTTAAATAAATATGTAGCTGTGGTTAAAGGCCAAACAAAAAAAATCACTTATTTTAAAACACATTTTTGTTTTTGGAAAAGAAAAATAGCTAGAGCCAGAATTGGGAGCCAACTCTCCCCAGATGTGGGTATAAAATCCTGATCTGAACTTTGCCAAGTTCAGTGATGTTTAAATTCAGCCCACTGGAGACAGGGCTCAAGCTGCTGAATTGGCTGTGAACCCAAAGGAAGACAGAGGGGTTTGGATTTTAGTCCGTATGTCAAAGTTGCAGTTACATTTTGCACTTCTCTAATACCTTCCACTTGAGGGTCTGATAAAATATCCTGGTGCCAAAAATACTATTCTCTAATTAGGATTAGGGAAAACAAAGCACTATACATTTGCAACCTGTGCCAAGCTGAGGTCACAGCTAGACTGCAGAGTGGGCTCTAGTTGATCCACAAGACTCTCTCCGTCTCTCCCTAAAATAATTAATGCTCTGAAAATAGCAACCCAGTGCCCCCTAAGGCTCTCCTCTGCCTTCCAAGAGCCTATTCAGGCCTATCATGTTAAGTTTTCTAGGTATTAAGTCATGGGCCTATAGAAATAGTATTGCCTTCACAGCTCCTTCTGCTTACAAAGGCCACCCTTCTTACGATATTCATCACGACTGGGAAAACTTCACTGCAACTGAAAATGAAGGCCTGGTTCCCTAATAAATGGCCAGACCTGTCAGAATGAGCAGAACTTTGGCTATTCATGATTCCACAGTGAAATACTGTCTATTCCCAACTGAGACATCCCTCACCTGTAGAAATGGAAGATGCTGCTGACAAATTACACCAAATCTGGGCTGCTTGTGGTAGATCCAGCCCATAATCTGTAATCTGGACTGTTAATGTCAGAGTTATTTAGTATATGGTTACCTGATGGAATTACTTTTTGGCAGCTGCAGTAAGCATTATTTTTGGATTGAGACCCCCCAATATGTGCACACAAGATGGTTTTACTTCCAAACCTAAGTGAATCAATACAAGTGTGATTAAAGGAGAGGACAGCAATACAAAATGACCAGTGCTCACATTACTCGCACCCTTCTGAGAAAGGGACCCAAACCAAGGGAGGTAAGAGTGAAGATTCTGAAGTTATTTTCTTCCCAGATAGCCCTGTGATGGAAAGCATAATTTATAGGGTGTTACAGAATTATAGAAGCATAGAAAAGTATGGTTGGAAGGGACCTTGGGGGGGGGATCATCTAGTTCTCCCCCACCCCTGCTTAAAGCAGGACCATCCCCAATTAGATCATCCCCAGCCAAGGCTAGCTGGGTCTTAAAAATTTCCAAGGATGGAGATTCCACAGCCTCTCTGGGTAACCTGTTCCTGTGCTTTACTACCCTCCTGGTGAGAAAATTCTTGCTAATATCTAACCTAAACTTCCCTTCTGCAACTAGAGACTGTTGCTCCTTGTTCTATCATCTGCCACCACTGAGAACAGCCTAGCTCCATCCTCTTTCAAATCCCCCTTCAGGTGGTTGAAGACTGCTATTAAATCCCCTCTCCGTCTTGTCTTGTCTAGGCTAAATAAGCCCAGTTCCCTCAGAATCTCCTCAGAAGTCATGTCCCTCACCACTTTTGCTGCCCTTTGCTGTACCCTCTCCAATTTGTCCATACCTTTTCTGTAGTGAGGGGCCCAAAACTGAACACAGTACTCCAGATGTGGCCTCACCAGTGCTAAATAGAGGGGAATAACCACTCCTCTTGACCTACTGGCAACACACCTACCAATGCAGCCCAGCATATCGTTAACTCTGGCAACTAGGGCACACTGCTGGCTCATATTCAGCTTATCCACTGTAACCCCCAGGTCCTTTTCTCCAGAGCTGCTGCCCACTAAGTCAGCCCCTAGCCTGTACTGGTGTATGAGGTTGTTCCATCCTAAATGCAGGACTTTGCACTTGTCCTTGCTGAACCTCATGAGATCTCTTTTGGCCTAATCCTCCAAGTAATACCCACATCACTTTGTGCATATTTATAGTGGGGAGCATCCCCTTTTTTATGACTAAGCATTTTAGAACCTAGTTATTTTGGGGTGGCACTTCCTATGGGTTAATTTCAAATTCTACCTTAAGCTTATTAGCATATTCAGTTACCTACTATAATACTACTTGTGGTTTATCCTGATAGCTGCCTAGAACAGAGGTAGGCAAAATATGGCTGGCTGACCAGATCCAGCCTTCCAAAGGATTTTATCCAGCCCACAGTGAGTCCCTTGGCTCTGTCCGACCTAGGTACAGCCATGACGCGTGCAGCTGGCCCTGCTGCCCCCAAGTGTGCAGTGGGGCTGGGGCAGCATGGCAGCTGAGTATGCTTCCTGGCAGCCCCCATACCAGCAGTTCCTTCTGTCTCCACTGCCACTGCCGGACCTGGCGCTGCTGCCCAGGCACCCTAGCCCATCTGCCCTGCACCCCCCGCCAGGAGTGCCAGATGGAGTAGGCAAGGTCACCAGAGTCTGGCCTGGGAGCCACACAAGCAGGGTGCGCTTGGCTGGCCAGAGGGATGTGGCCACAGGCAAGGAGTGGCATGTAAGAAAGAGGACAGGTGGATAGGGCTGGTGCTGTGACTAGGACCGCAGGGTGGTGACAGAGCAGGGCTGGGACTCGGAGCACAGCCATGATCCACTCTTTGCATGTCCTTGTTGCACCAATTCAGCAGGCAGGGAGGGGAAGCTATGAATGTAACTAGCTAGAAAAAGGGAGAATTGTTTCAAAATAAACAGCATGTGACCTGTGCCACCTGCACACAGGGAGAAATGTATACATGAAGCAACAAGTAACACTTTGACCATAGGGGCTTATAGCACAGTTCCCCCCCAGAACGAATAAAATAATCAGTAAAGTAGGTGCATACAGGCCTCCCTCCTTTAGCTACCCTTCCAATAGCTTCCTGTAAACATTTCTACTGTTGTTATGGAATTTATGAAACAATATTGGGTAGTTTGGAAAATCATACAGTCTTCAGACCAACACTGTCAACTTCTACACCAGGGGTCAGTAACCTACAGTCTGTGTGCTGGACCCAGCCCACAGAGCCATTTTATCCAGCCTATAAACATGGGGCTTTGGTGGCATTAAAGGGCAGGGGGCTTTGGTAGTAGTTGTTATCTGTTGCTACGGTGGGAGCTGCAGGGCCTTTTCGCTGGTTGCTGTACAGAAAAGCAGTTGTGGTGGTGGGCTCCTAGCCCCCACTACCTTTTTTACCTTGTCAGTCTGGCCTGCAGTCTTTACAGGTTGCTGGCCACTGCTCTACAGAGTCTTATTTTCCATCTTACCAACCCTTTAGTTTCATTTGTATAAAATGTATAAAGCAACAATGTATTGTTGGGGGGGAGGGGAGGTTTGGAAAAAATGCAGGGTGTAGAAAGGTCAACCAGCCACAGCATGGTGCAAACTACACCATTCCACAACAAGAGACTTTCCATATCGGGAAGCAGTCTTGTACTCCATACTAAAACAAAGAAAATGAAAATGGAGACATGACAACATGGATAAGCGTGATGAGTACACACCAATCTGCCCACTCCTAGTTATGGGTGCACACCAGATATACAACCATACAGAGAAAATCCTTTATACAGCTTTCATCACCAAAGGGTTGCCAAAGCACAGCAATGCAATACAACTGGCCTATATTATTGATAATCCAGGGACAGGTAAAAGCAGCCATCAACTCCTATTGCAACAATTTAGGTTGATATGTTGCAACAAACCAAGGATCTCAGATGAAAAGTAGGCTCCACAGCCAGGAGTATAATTAAAATGGCCCGTGGTACCCAGTGATAGGTCATAACTGTGACATGCAGCCTAGCACTTCACAACTCAGGCAGCAACAAAGGAGACAAGCTCAGAAAATGTCATAGATACACCCTTTTATTTAAGCAGTAAAACTTTAAATTTGATGCAAAAGTTTATGGAAAGCTACCATAATATTTGCAAAAGATGAATGATGTGTTGAGACAACTGACTGTCTTGCAAGGATGTGAATTGCTGAATTCTGTATGAGGTGTGTTCTAGAGACAGCTTAATACAGGAAAACCCACAAAAGAATCCAGCTTCCAAAAGACAGTTTATTGTCTGTTCCAAATTGTTGTAGATTTACAAGGGTCTTGGCCTTTCCTTTCTCTGTATAGTAACAAAAAGCCTGGATAACAATATTAAGATGCAAGTCCATTGACAAATGTGATGGCTGTATAACAGTTAAGTATATAACACAACTCCATAAAAGATTAACATACTTCAGATCTGTGTTCCACCACAATGAAACCAACATGCAGGTAAAGAATAGTACAAATTAAAGAAATATGCCAATGACCATCAAACCACAGTCCATTCTGATCTTCATGTCAACATAACTGAACTGAATACAGCACAATCTCAAAACTCATGTCTGAGATGTACCTGACCATCCACAATATCAAGGCTAATATCCTACTAATCAATGAAAGCACCAACACTCCACCACTCCTGTTTCCAACCAAAATTTTCAGCTCCTGATAGAATATATATTGAAAGTCTACTTAACTCAATTTGTTTTCTCTTCTCATTTCTTCTAGTTGTTAATTTATTTCCTCCAAAACAGTTCTGTCTATACTTACCTTCTCCTAGGACAAAGAGGATCACATACGCACTCACTCTTTCATGGAACACATTGGTATCATCCTCTGGAATTTTCACAGGCCTCCTTCCATTGAAGAATGCAGGGGATCTCCCTTCTAGACTCACCAGTCTTGCAGTTGGATGCAAATCTATTAATTTACAAGAATATGTAAAGTCCTGCCGATTTGAGTGCAGGGGAAATCAAAGAACCTAATTCCAGCCAAAAAGACACTGATTCTGGCTAGCTGCTCAGAGTGAAAGTGCAACAATATAATTCAGATATAGGGAGTGCCCTCTCTGAGTACTTTCTAAAAACATCAGTAATTAGGCCCAGCACATGCACAGAAAGGCAGCTAAGAAGGATTCACTTCTCTTACCTAAGAAGTTCAACCTGCATCACTTTCTGAGTGCATTAGATAGGCAGGCATGCTTGTAAATAAGAGCCCAGAGTACCTTATTACAGGGCAAGGAAGGAAGCTAAAACTGGCGGTCCTGACAGACTTTGGACCAAAAAGATTCTGACTCCTTGCTCAGACACCACACCATAATGAACTTAGTTTATCTAAGTAAGTGCTGTCAAATAAATTACTCTCCCTCCCCAGCACTGATAAGCAGCAGATTCTATCCTGTCAACACTTTACATTAATGCATTTAGAAAAGCACCAGAGCCTTTCCTAATGGTACTTTACCTGCGCAGAACAAATACAAGCAGACAGATGACACATGCTCAGGAACAGAGCTGCCTCCCTTTGTGCTTGCCCCTGTGTAACTGAAATGGCCCTAACTGAATAAGGAGAAATGAAAAAAGACTACAGAGGGGAAAATGTTTCTGAGCAAAGTGCATCGAAGAGCATGGGGTGGGGGTAGAAAAGCATGTAATAGGAAAAAGGGGGGAGAGGAATAAAAAGGACAGAGAAACTGGAGCAGGGGAGGGGGAGAGAAAGACAATGATAGAAAGGGAAATAAAAGCAAGGGGAAATGAGAGAGAGGTTGACAGCTGGCTTTCACTAGCTTTTTGTTCTTCAAAGGCTGTCAAGCATGTTTATGCTGCATCTCTCCATCCCCCTCCCTATTCACTGGGCTTTGTACAAGGAAGAGGAGGAAAGTGCTCACACAGGAGCTGCTGAAAATTCACTTAGACACAGAGCAGAGGTGCCCTAGGAAAAAGGAAACTGCTCAGTGATCTGTATACAGTGAACCATGATGGAAATGTTGCAAACCCAGAAAGTCAAAAGAGGGCCACCAGCACATTTCCAGACATCACACTTTTCTTTGGAGAGATCACATCCAAGGCTTGCTAGAAACCTCACTGTTGAAACTGAGCAAGAATAGTTCATGTGCTAAAAAGAAGTACAAAGAAAATTCTAATTCTGCACATACACAGTGCCTAATGGGAGAGTCATGTTTTCAAAAGAACCTACATACCTTTGGAATTTAAATCCATTGACTGCCATTTGTACTTAGGCACTTAAGTGAACCAAGACACTTCTGGAAATGGGACTTAGTCTTCTGAGTCACTTCTGCATCACTGCAAACTCTATTGTTAGCCACTAAGACTCAATTCACTGACAAGATAGAAAAGCACCATCACCAACAAGGCTGGAAACCACTACCCCAAATTTAGAAATAAAAACCAGGCACAGAGAAATTAAGTTTAGTCACAGGAAGTCTGAATTCTGTCTTGAGTCCCAGTTCTGTTTTGACCCCAACCCTATAGTTATTCCTGTGCTTAACTTTGGAACACTGAGTAACTTCAGTGAAGTGCACAGAAATTACATACTTCAACAAGTGTGACTGGTTGCAAATCTGGGCATTACCTGGAAGCTGTAACAGGTGTTTTCCATGTGTGGAGAAAAAAAAAAAAACCTGCCATACCTCCCTCTCAGAAGCTGCTGCACCATATTAACCAGCCTTCTCAAGTATTTTTTATTAGTGACAGACCATGGCTTTGCTGAGTGAAAGGTTTCCTGGTGGAAATGAAACTCTTGACCAGGTAGGTCTGACTGTATAATTAACAGTCTCTCTTCTTCCCTCACTGTGTGCGCAAAGATTAGCCATACATCATTTTGTCAGAGCCTGGGAGGTGACTGCCCAGGACTGGGGTTTAGAACTGAGCTTTAATTCAGGGATAAAAGGGAGCTGAGAAAGGAGATGATGGTTGGAGTCAGTGGTAGAGCCTAAATTCTATTGATAAAGGGTACTGAAGTGAGCACTAATTATTTTCCTTTGGTACCAGTTAGATGCTATTAGAAGACATCACGAGCACACATATTGGCAGTTGTTAGAGCTGGAATCCAAGCCTCAGAGATTCAATTTCCTGAGTGGCTACAGCTGTACCACCTTCTAAATCCTTGGTCCTGATTTATTCATGGCATTAGGAATGCAAAATACAAGCACAGGGAAGTAGGCCAACAAGAGAATAGAAAGCAGGAACAGGAGGAACCAGGTTTCTTCTTTCCAGCGGAAAACAGGTTGAAATTGTTAACTCTTTCACAACATACTAACAGAATCTGAAGAAGCTATGCTAGCTGTGGAATAAGACCCCAATTAATAAGAAAAGCAAAAATCAGCTCTCTGTGTCTGCTAATTAAAATTTGTTTGTGCTGGGAGAGGCTAAGGTAGCTTCAGAAAACAGTGCAGTTTAACTCTACCAGGAGGGATCTGCATTTTCAGATGCATTATTTTCAGGTCAATTTGCCTGATGTTGGAGGGTTAATTACTTTTATTTTTGAACTGTGGATATACCAGATATTTAGCTGGTGTAAATTAACCTAATTCACTGTTGCAATCAGTAGAATTGTGCTAGTTAACACCAGCTGAGGATATTCTGTCTAATACCTCCATAGTGATTTTCCTATAGGGAAAAGCCTGGTGGTTTGGG
This sequence comes from Crocodylus porosus, assembly GCF_001723895.1. Lineage (NCBI taxonomy): Eukaryota > Metazoa > Chordata > Crocodylia > Crocodylidae > Crocodylus > Crocodylus porosus. Next base: position 5,764,103 of record NW_017728916.1, read on the forward strand.
AGCTTCTATTCTTACCAGAAAAAGCAGAATGCAGTTAAGAGCTAAACAATTGTTATGCTATTCTGCTTCTGACACAATTAACCCCTCAAATTAAAGTCCCAGGCAGATTCTTTCTAGTAAGGAAGAAAATAGCAATGGTATCTGCACACTTAGATTTTAGAGCAGGTCAACATGTATTCCTGAGGGAGAGAAAAAGTGGGGACATAAAGGTCTCTTCACGGGAGTCAGCTGGCAATTTAATCTCCAGGGTGCCTGGAATATACTCCTCCACCCCCCCCCCCAAGTGCACTCAGTGAAATCGCATACTTTGGTGCTTGACATGCGCACCAGAGCTCAGCAAAAGAAAGGTGAAGTCCAAAGACAACCTGAATTTCAACTATGGTTTCCAGATGTGTTTTGCAGTCCAAATCTGTATTTTTATATTTAAGTGTGTTGTTGTGTACAACTCCTCAAGAGCAGGCTGCTGGTCTAATGTTGACTCAAATATTCTGGGAACAGGCTGACACATGCTATGAAACTGAAAAGGAGCAGCCACCTCCCAAACCTTGTTTTCCTTGCAAAATGGCACCCCGAAACAGTCAAAGCTGCTACTACTCTTTGGCCATAATGTGTATGTGTATCAGTCAGGTATACACCTTTCCAAGAGCAGCATAGGGATGGGTGGGTGAGTGGAGACAGAGGGAAGAGGCAAAAAAGTAACAGGGTGGATAATTCATTAATTCATTTCTTCTGCCACTTATCAGCAGGGATCCAAAATTTTCCGATTAACCCCCCCCCCCAAAATCCATATTTTGTCTATGTTTAAAACAAAACATTATCTAACTATCTTAGATAGTGGCATTTCATTTTAATCATGGAAACATGGATGGGGGGGGGGCGTTAAATCAGAAAATTTGGGATTTTATTTTGTTTAATCAGAGAAAACCAGAATCCCTGCCTATCAGGAAGCATAAAGAGACAGAATTTATTTTTACCTGATGATCAGATGTCCTGATGAGCCAGGGGTTTAAGTTTATGACTAACAGAACCAAAGGAATGGGTTGTGGTGTTTTCATAGCAGCTAGACAGAAAAAAAAGTAGGGGGGAAAAAGACACTGAGCAGTGCACACTTCATCTCTCAATGGTCTCTTTTTCTCCAATGGAAAGTTTGCAGGAAATAGAGCAAAGTGTGAGAAGAGCAAGCAGGTCAGGATGTGAAAAATAGTTAAACATGAACATTAGAGCCACCAAGGAATACTGAGAAAAAGACTAGAAATCAGCTTAAAGAAGAGACATGGTCCTCATAGGTACTAAGCACCTTGCAGTGTGCAAAATGTACCTTGGCAAAAAAAGCTATATAAGGCACTTGTCCACATAATATTAGTTCTGCACCTTTGGACATCCAACCTGTGCACTACATGAGAACCAAGTATGTCCTGTAGTCTTTAAATTTATGTTTAGACTTGTGTATGATTGCTGGGGAAGAATTAAGGACTGATGAAGTGGCAACAGCCCTGTGTTAGTGTCATCCTGCAGAGGGATATTGACTGTAATGTTGTCAGTGTGATTACTGATTAGTTTTCACCAGGTATAAAGGCAGTTTGCTACATACTTCCCAGGACTGTTGAGGTTTGCTTATCCAACAGGAAGATTACATGGCTGTTACAGCCATTAATGTTGGCAGCATTATGGAAGTGTATAATGCTGGAAATGTATCCTGTCCATGGCACAAACCACATAAGCTCATTTTTCCCTGCCCTCCTCCCCCCATTATTCTTTGCATCATCCTCTCCCCCTTTCTAGACCTGACCTGCAGGCAGAGTCCAAGAGCAATGCTTTCTTATTTTACGTTAACTCTTGCTTGTCAAGAGGTATTGCCCATGTTTTCCACTTCTGGAACATATATGCCTGACTACATTTTGTTGTTGTTGCTCAGCAGCACCCACAGGTCCAGTCATAGGTGACTGGTGGGGAGGTATGGGGGGCACATGCTCCCCCAACAGGGCTGTCTGTGCTACCAACGGCTTCTGGGGGTGCTCGCCAGCCCCATCGTTGCTGCCACTGGCTTTCGTGGGTGCTCACCAGCCCCATCCCTGCTGCCACCGCTGTCAGTGGTTTCCGTGGGTGCTCGCCAGCCCTGTCCCCCCTACCGCTGGCAGCTTCTGGGGCTACTCTCCAGCCCCATCCCAGCAGCAGGAGCGGCAGGCAACTTCTGGGGGTGTTTGCCAGCCCCATCCCCTCTACTGACTTCTGTGGGCACACCCCGCAGACTCAAGGAACCACCAGTCGCCCATGGGCCCAGCCATAGCTCTATTCTTTTGCTTGTAGAAAATCCAGGTGTTCTAGGACTCCTTGGTAGTAGAGGAGGGTGGGTCATAAAAATTTGCAGACTAGTAGATAAAGGCAAAGCATCAATTCGTTCATATATAATATGGCATACCGTGATTTAACTGTCAGTGCCAATATTGGTCCTACCCCATTATTATCTCTAAAAGAAGCTTTTAATGGACAAACAGAAAAGAGAGTACATAAATGGTTCATAAACTAGGGCCATCCTGCTAGCACTACTTCAGGATCTCAAGAGGATGAGCCCTAATTCTGAAAAAGTGTGTGCATAGAACTAAGGGTCTAGCAGCCGTCAGATGGGAGACTACTACATAACTCCACAGTGAGGACTTTTAGTTAATGTTGGTGTGGTGGACTCTTTAAGATCTGAAACAGCCTGAAGCTATTCAGTGATAATAGCTCAAAATAGTACTTATTTAAGCCACCAAAGTAATAATTCGGGCCTATCACTACCAATTGTGAATCTTTTCCATTTGGTCAAGTATGCACATCTCCTAGTCTTTTCTACTGTTAATTAATACATTCTGTACTTCTGAAGAACACTTCCTCTTGATAGCAGCTAGCCAGGCAGCATCCACACTGCCAGGTATAATGAAGCTAAGCATAGAAGAAGCATGTTGACTGATACATGCAAAGGCAGAATTTATTTTAAGCACTCGGCCACTCTCTTACAAGGCAGGATGAAGCAACCTCTGCTGTTTCCTGCATATGTGGGATGTGTAGGAAACAGCAGATATGATATCCTACAGATGTAGGATATGGCAAAGATGACCTAGAAGTATGGCCCACAAAACAGCAGTGCTCCCTTCATTTTTATGTTTCACTAGTCTCAGAGGACACTGCTGTAGGCACACAGGCCTTACAGCCATGGGTGAAAAGCTTGAGCTCACCAGAACATTTTAAGAAGCAGCTTAATCTGGTACATTCTTTAGAATAGTTTACATCCACAGATCCTAAAATGTTTTACAAGCTAGGTTGCCATTGTTATCCCCCCATTTTACACATGGGGGAACCTGAAGAGATTTCCACTGTCAAGTCTAGGAACCGAACCCAGGTGTTTTGTCTCTCTACTTTTTGGAGCCTAAGGCACCAGATGGGAAAGTGGCTAACCTGAAACTGGCAGATTTATCAGATATGCCCCTACCTGAAGCACAAAAATATTGTGAATGTTAGTCAGCAATGGGGATACAAAAAGACAGCATTTTTAAGCCAAATGACTGGTTTACTCTTAAGAACTGAAATTTGTTATGGAAAAGTCTTAACCACAAAAACAAAAAAAATTAAAAAGGAAAAAAACTAACAATTAAATACCTGCTGTGTACAGAGGTGGTTTGACCTACTCTGCTCTCTAGGGCCTCAAGTGGACACCAAGGTAACATCTAGGAAGGTTGGGCATTTCTCAAGGGACTGATCCTGCAGGCACAGAAAGGGACCATCCCAGTACACATAAGGGGGGGCAAAAGAGCAAAGAAACTCTCATGGCTGAGCAGGGAAATCCAGGAGAGCCTGGAGAGGAAAAGAGAGGCCTACAGGCTGAGGAGGCAGCGGGCAGCTACCAAGGATGAGTAATACCTGCTTGGCTTGAGCTTTCAGGGAAGCAGTGAGGAAGGCCAAAGCAGAAATGGAGTTTAGACTGGCAGCAAAAGTTAAGGATAACAAAAAGTCATTTTTTTAAATACATAAGAAGCAAAAAGAAGTGCAGGGTAACACAGGGCCCCTTCAAGATAGGCTAGGGCAACTGGTAACAAATAGGATGGCCAAAGCAGAGCTCCTAAATGCTTTCTTTGCATCTGTGTTCCTGGACACAGATACAAGCATGCATTCCCAGTGGGACTTCAGGTAAGCGTGAGACCCACCAACTGTTAGTGCTGACTTAGTAAAGGGGCATCTGGAGGGGTTGGATGTATTTAAGTCAACAGGCCCTAATGATCTTTATCCTACGGTACTCAGGGAATTAGCTGGAGACATAGCAGAACTACTGGAGTGACTGTTTGAGTACTCATGAAACTCAGGACAGGTCCTGGAGGATTAGAAAAGAGCCAATGTGGTCCCTGTTTTTAAGAAGGGGAGGAAGGAGGAACCAGATAACTATAGGCTGGTTAGTTTCACCTCAGTCCTTGGCAAGACCTTTGAGAAAATTGTTAAGGATTACATTTATCGGGGACACACGACACAGCAGGAAATAGGGGATACAATACTTACCAAGGCACCCATCGGGGTAACTAGAAACAATGGTCACAAACTGAAGGAGAACAAATTTAGATTGGACATCAGGCAAAAATTCTCTAGTGAGGGTTGCCAAAATATGGTGGTGCTGTCCCCTTCCTTGGAGGTATTTAAGAAGAGATTGGACAGGGGTCATCTGACCCCAGCACTCTTTCCTGCCCAGAGCAGAGGGTTGGACTCAATGATCTAATAGGTCCCTTCCGACCCTAAAAATCTGTGAAATCTAGCATATGGGCAGGGCCTCAACAGAAGCGGCTTGCAAAATTAATCCAGTCAAGTGTATGGGGCAAATGAGCATCAGAAATGAAATGTATATGGACAAGGACAAGGGAGAACTGCAGCCCTTGGTATCTGATGAAGAGAGAAAAGTTTAATCATAAAAACCATGATAGGCTAAGAGGGAAAAAGCCCTAAATGCTATAAATTAACTTCTCAGAAGAAAAATGTTTATTTTGTCAAGATGTATTGCTCCATCTTATTGCTGAGGCCCGTCTCTCTGTCTTACCCTCGGAGAGATGGGTCTCAGCTGGCTGTCAGGAGTCACACTAAGGAATGAAAGGGTGCCTGGTGGACACAGCCACCAAAAATAAAAACACACATTTCTCAGACCTACTATTTAAGCTAAAGAATCTGCTAATGAGCATATTAGCTTAGGGTTGCTGTAATATTTGAGGAGACAAGGAACAAGTATGATTTATTATAGGCAAAGTGTCCTTAGAGGCTCAGAAGTCACCAGCTGCTGGTAACCACCACTGAAAAAGAATACAATTTCAAAGCTCATGAAGTGTCTCCTTTCCAGATTCACCAGGCTAATTGGGGGGGGGGGGGCAGATACAGTTTGCAGCAGAATTCATGTAGTGCCACTATGGCAGCATTTTACAAAAAATAAATATTTAATACAATTATGTACATAGCTACAAGCACAAAATAAAAAACATTCATTTAGACCTGTCAAAAGGAAATAGCTGCTGGCAACACCCTTAGGTACTCAAAGCATCAATAAAACATGAGCAGCACCCAAGTGTTCCAGCTGCAAAATGTCCCAAACGATGTTGGGAGAAAGTTCCCATACTGAAAGCAAGAATTAAGAGAGTCAGTTCAGCCAGCTCATTATAGGCCTTCAGATCAAATATATACACAGCAAGAAAATGAAGGAGCGCCTTGAGGTCCTTTGATTCGGTATATACAACAACCTAGAAAAGGTTTAGTATTGCTCATTACCCTACTGCAGGTGGGGGGGGCAGAGCAGGTCATAGAACAGGAATTGCTTATACTGAAGCAGCACTGCTCAGAATAGAATTAAAATGGCATAGTATTTGCTACTTTCAAGTAGACAGTCCAGTGATAGGAAAAGTAATGGTGAAAACAAATCTGACAGTGCTCAGAATGTCAGTTCAGCAACTTCAGGCCACAGCAGTTTGGCAGGGCCATCCAGACTCTGAATCAGTGAATAAGGATGGTTCAATCATTCCTTTCCTAAAGGAATGTCAGTATCAAAATGTGAAAGAGATTAACTGCTCCATTACTTCTTCACACTGAGAATGGAACAGTAAGACATGCTGCTATATTCTGCTCTCCCCATCTGGATTTTCAACAGGTCCATGTAAAACACAATGTTATATATGTAAACTCCCTTTCTTGGCTTTGGAGGTCTGGGAGATACGACTGATGCTGCTTTCAATGAAGAATTTCAGGCCTTCTAACCCCTGCGTGTAGAGATATTCCAGATACCAGTTCCATTTCTTCCCCTATAGAAACAGAAATGGGGTAGTTAAATGTCTGGAGCCAGAGACTCCCTTCTCTTGCCACAGTCTGAAAATGAAGGCAAATTCAAACTGGAAAGTATCTTTGTCCTGCCACCTGATTATATACATGCACAAAGATTACATCCTGCCTCTGGGTGAATATCGTGATGTTCAATAAGGAGAAATGCAAAGTCCTGCACTTTGAATGGAACAATCCCATGGCAACACTACAGGTTGAGGACCAACTAGCTAAGCAGCAGCTCTGCAGAAAAGGATCTGGGGGTTACAGTGGACAATAAGCTGGCTATGAACCAACAGTGTCCCTTCATTGTGAAGAAGGCTAACAGCATGTGGGGCTGCATTAGTAGGAGCATTGCCAGGAAATTGAGAGAATTCGTCCCCTCTATTTGATACTGGTGTGGCCACATCTGGAGTACTGGGTACAGTTTTGGGCCCCCCCCCCCACTACAGAAAGGATGTAGACAAACTGGAGAGAGTCCAGCAGAGAGCAACAAAAATGGTGAGGGGGCTGGGGAACATAACTTAGGAGAAGCTGAGGAAACTGGGCTTATTTAGTCTGGAAAAGAGAAGACTGAGTGGGGATTTAAGAGCACCCTTCAGCAACCTGAAGCGTGGTTAAAAAGAGGGTGGAGCTAAATCAGGGGTGGGCAAAGTGTGGCCCACAGCAGACTCCATTTCTCAGCAGCCCTAACCCATGTCATTGCAGCCAGTTTCCATGGAGACCCCAGAAGGGGTGGGGCCTTTGAAGGGGGAAGAAGAGAGAGGCAGGTGCAGGCTGGGGTTTCCATGGAGACCGCCCCAAGCAGTGCTGGTAGGGCAAGCAGCTGGGTGTGGAGCTGCTCCAGGGCTGGGGCTAGGATTGTGCAGCAGTGACAGCATGGTTCAGAGCCAGGGCAGAGCTGCAGTCTGCTGTCTGCATGACCCTGCTTGAGGCATGTGGGCAGTGTGGCAGAGGCAAGGGCATGCAGGCAGTAGATTGGGACTGCCCTGGCTCCAGACCACACCGCCGCCGCCACAAAATTCTGGCCTCAGCTCTGGAATGGCTCCCCACACAGCTGTGGGCCCTGCCAGTGCTGCTTGGGCTGGTCTCCAGGGAAACCCTGACCCCGTCTCCACGGAAACTGGCTGCAGCCAGGAAGGCAGGGGCTGCTGAAAAATGAAGTCTGGTTACCAGCTGGATCTGCCATTTGGCCCACCTCTGAACTAGACTGTTCTCAGGGGTGGCAGATCACAGAACAAGGAGCAACAATCTCAAGCTGCAGCAAAGGAAGTTTAGGTTAGATACCAGGAAAAAAGCATCTTTCACTAGGAAGGCAGTAAAGCACTGGAACAGGTTACCCAGAGAGGTTGCAGAATCTCCATCCTTGAAGGTTTTTAAGACCCAGCTAGACAAAGCCTTGGCTGGGATGATATAGTTGGTGATAATCGTGCTTTAAGCAGGCAGTTGGATTAGATGACCTCCTGAGCTCCCTTCCAACTGTAATTTTTTATGATTCTGTGACTACATGTCTTGCAGGATTGGACATTAGTAGCGCATCCAGACATGCACAGATGTTTGTTTCCCTGGGGACAAGTGGCAGGGGCACACCTTGCGCTGCAGGTGCTTGTCCCCAGGTAACGCCTATGCCATGTGTGCTCTGGCACATGACAGGTTATCCTGGGGGCAGTAGGAGAGCCTGGGGCCAGCACTGCGCCAAAAACACCTGCAAACTTAGTTTATAAAATGTTGGTATGCCAGGGGTGGATGGTGGGGAAGCTACAAGAAACCCAATCCTCGCTGGGGCAACCCCTTCCCTGCCATCTTCCCAGAGGTGTGTGTGCCAAGTGGCGTGTCTTTGTGCCATGCTCTGGCACCCGTGCCCCATGGGGGTTGCCTACCCGTGCCATAAACACTGAGCCTTCCCACCCACCTCTAGAGCTAGGAACAGATATTCAAAAAACCTGAGCCTGAACTGATTCTATCTTTGCAGGTTAATTTAAGGCTAGGCTAAATCAGTTTTGTAACCAAACAGACATCCCAGAAATGCAGGCACATGCCTGCGTTGGCTCAGGCAAGAAGCCAGAAGGGGCGGGGGATGCTAGAGCAGCCCTCCCTTTCTTCTACAGAGCTGAAGAGCCAAGCCCTGGCAAGAGAATCAGATTAGGGACAGGTTTCCCTCCCTCCTGAACAGCCCAGCAGGGAATGTTTATCACTCCTAACTCAGTATTTATCACGCCATTAAGAAAATAACAGAGGGACATTATCAGCTATCTGTTGATTCTGCCTTTGGGCCAGAGCTGTGAGGTAGCCAGCACATGGTCTGCTAGCTAATGCTGAGAGGTGTCTGTGGGGGATGGGAGAATGCCTACTTAGCAGAGAGTGGGGACAGGAGGAGGGAAGCAGGCAGACTTTCCTGTGCTTGCAAGTCTCTGCCAAAGCTACAATCAGGGAGCAGAGGAGAGGGACCAGCTGTGCTGTGGTACAGAGGAGCCCTGCCCAGCCCAGAGAACATGCTGGGATGCTAGGGGAGTCTGGTTTAAACCAGCAAGGGGTATGGGACGGACATTGCATAAACCGATTTGTGCCAAATCAGTTAAGTCTACATTCAACCAGGTTTATCTCAAATCAGTTTCAGCCATTCTCAGACTGGTTTATGTGCACTGAACATCTGTTCTGTTACAGGTTTAAGCCAGTTTCTGATTACTTAAACCGGTTTGTAATGTCTGTCCCTAGCCTAGAAGTCATTCTTTTAAGTCAGAAAGAGCATCAGAGGAATAAGCATACATTATCACTTGTCATGCTGCACCTGTTCCATGAGCAGTAGCAAAAGAAAAGAATACACACCCACCTCAGAACTTAAATGGTTTAGACCAATACTAGAAATTGACAAGCTTAATCCATTTATATTAGAAGCTGAATTTTCTTTGGCAAGTAGCTAGAGCTTCTCCGCCTGGAGGCTGTATTGGTTTTACATCTGGGTGTCTAAAATCTCAGGCTCCTGACTATAGGTGGCTGCTAGGCTATCCAATAGCACCAAATTTCAGTTTTCAGGTAATATGCTGTCTGGTTCTCCACACAAAGAGCTGGAGATGTGCAGCTGACATAGAGGTTGCTTTTGGTCCACAACTGAATCTGCATCTTTTACTGGGTTCTCCAGAAAGGAAGTCCTTTCAGACTTCTTGTAGGTACTTCTAAAGTTGGTAAATACTTTAGCACTGTATACCCATATTGCTAACCAAATAGTGAATACAACCTTCTTTAAACTAATTTATAACAAAGGTCAGTTACCTTAATTAAACTGAAGTCCAGGGTTTTATCACTTGGCCAAGCCTTAGAGGAAAGAAAACAAAGAGCAGATCAGATCAAAGTCTGTGTCCTGAGCTGCCAGGCTTTAGCTCTGCCAAATCCCCTCTTAAAGCACAGGATCAAGATGACCAAGGAAGATGACATGTATTGTGACGGACTTGTAGGACTCTCCTTAAACAAATCCATAAATGGTAAGGCACCATGGAGTATTCAACAATTTGTGGATCAATACTTTATTAATGCTTCTGGATGGAAATGGGAAATACTTTTAGACTTAATGAACTGTTATGCCTTGGAAACTCAGAAGCCACCATTTCAGAAACATTTGTTAGTTCCAAAACTGAGACAGAACAAGAGCAGATAACATACTGATGCTGAACTGATTGCCACTGTTCTCTCAGTCTGTTGCAAAGCAGCACCCCCTGGTGCTCTGGAAAGATATACTTAATGCTTTCCAGAAAAGCTGGCATTCCAAACAAGTACTCTTTTTTATTTAAAAGGTGGACTGTTTTTAGTACTCAAAAACTACATGCTTATCAGACTGTCCTGAGCTCTGATGCCCCACCTGGGAATAGTAAAAGCTGCCTAAATAAAGGTAAGCTCATGCATTAATGAAGTTTTGAACCATTTAAATTCTCAGACATTTTACTTCAACCCACTATGCAAAATAACGGCTGTACTCTTACTACGTTAAGCACAAAACCATACCATATCGATAATGTGTATTTTTATAATAGGCAAATAAAAAAAAACCAAAAAACCCCCACCATGTTAATATTGTGCTCCTGGGATGAAAGAAGTGCACAGAACATTTGTTCTGGGCCACAGAGCATAAAACCAACCCTATAAAGTACAAGTGATGCTAGCAGAACTGATTACTAAAGCAGTACATTAAGAGGCAGCTGCCTGGATAAATACTCAAGGTGGGGCAACAAATTCCAAGTGGGCAGCACAGGAAAGGGGCAAACTTTGCCCGTATCCTTACCTGCTCCAGGAAAAGGATAGCATAGCCTGTTAGGGCTGGGTGGTAAATGATGTTGAAGCTATTCCTGAATTCCTGCACTCTGGTTTTCTCCAGCACCTCAGTGTCCAGGCAAATGCCCTGAGGGTGGATATCCTTCTGGAATGCACTGGATGTCCACAGGCAGCCCACCATAACCATTATGTACTGGTTGTACTCTTGGTAAGTTCGGCTACTAAACTTGAACTGCAGTATTGCCTGGTGGGATCAGAAAACAATTCAGAGAGAAACTTCCTTATAACAGCTGCATGCTATCATCTTTCCCCCACCTCAGCATGTTGTTCACAACAACTTTGTAACTATCCAGAGTAAAGTACTTATCTGATCTGCTCAAAGTACCTTTTTAACCAGCTCATTTTCTTTTGCAGCTACCAAGTTGGTTCGATACCTTAAGAAATAAATACACAAAAAAATGTTAGATTCCCTCTGCATTGAGAGAGAGAGAAACCAGAGAAGGGCAGGAGGACTGCTTTCAGAACAAGTTAAGGCAGCTTTTATCCTTCACTAGTGAGATTGCTACACTCTCTCTTCCAGCTATGAAAGCTGACAGAAGGAGGAGTTCAAAGGAACCACACTATTTGGCACAGATCCAGCCTTTACTCAGGAATTAGGGAGGAGGAAGACACTTGAATGAGAGTCTTGCATGAGCAATATGTTCCAGGCAAACAAGGCAAAGTCACCTTCATACAGTTCAAAATGCTATAACACAATGACTGCAGCACAAAAGTGCAGTATATCTTTAAGAAGGAGCCTTTCATTTGGTAAGTAGAGAAAATGGAAATCACTAGAAGTAATGAAACCTGATAGTTGTTCTATATAACAAGCACTAACTCCTCTCATCTCCCAGAGAGCATCCTGTCATGTTAATGATCCTTTAGTCTCCCCAGAGAAAAAGCCACATGGAGAGCCCTATGCCAGCTGTCGGCAATTGACTACTTTTCTTATCAGATGCAACCACTGGAAGTAACACCATCAAGAGTGGCAGGACTGTAGATCCTGCAGAGAAACAACCAATGTTTTCTCCAAGCATGCAGGCAACACTAGGCAGCCATCCCAGACTCAAAAGGTAGAAGTACTTTATGCTCTGTGCCTTGGATGACTGGTACCTCCCAAGTCAGGAGGGGGCACTTGCCCCCCCCCAGTGGCCAGTCAGTAACCAGGGGGTGCTGATTGCACTGACTGGGGAGGGAGGGGAATTCCCTTGAGGCCAATCATGCTGACCTGGAAGTGCCAGCAACAGGCCACTGGCACTTCTGGGTCAGCACAATTGATGGAGGGGGGACCACGGGGATCACTTCTCTTGGCACCCCCACTTCCTGCTTGGCACTCTCAGGGGGGGCACCAGTGCTCTTGCCTGCCTCCCCTGCCTGTCTCCAGCAGGGAACGCTGGCTGTCAGGGGCTGCAATGTGCACCCCAGTGCATCCCCTGTAAGTCACCACTGCTCAGTGCATCCATTAACAGCACCGCATAATGCTTCTTTCTGCAAATATGAGTTCATTGGTTAGAGCACAGGACTGAGGCTCAGAAACTCTAGGGTCAAAGCTTGACTGATACCATTTCTCAATATGAAGCAGGACAAGGTACTTAAGCTCTCTCAAAGTATTATGGGAACCACCTACCTCTCCCCTTATGAATGGCATGACAGGGGGGCAACAGGATCCTGAAACTGTGTTCTATTCTTACCTGGGATGTGAGTATGGAAAAAAATGTTGTGAAACAATGCTATTAGCGCAGGAATTGACCAGAACTGGCCCAAAAAGGGATTATAATCAGCCCAGAAAGTCAGGATTTGGTGGCAAAAGTAGTGGCGGCAGGGCATGTCAGCCAAGGAAGTGGCAGCAGCAACACACCTTCAGACTGAGTTCTGTTACTTTGGCCTGCTGCTGCTGCTAAAAGATTGCTTACCCCTGCTATAGAGCACTGTATGCCCAGCTCTGAGAATAACCCAAGCATGCCACCTTCTGCTCCTTTCAGAGAGAATAACTCACGCTGGAGATTTTATGGACAGCCCATGATTTTGTCTGACATAACTAAAGGTGGCCACTCTCCTCAAGATGGATGTGAGGAAGTTGAAAGCTCCCCATCTTTGGTACCTGTATATAACGTAACAGAGCTGGTTCAGGATGACTGAATCCATGCTGAGCAGTGCTGGGTAGAAAACTCCAGCAGGAGGCAACACCAACAAGGGTAGATTATATTTCAGATACATGTCACACACCTGCAGAAACAAAGCAGATCAGTCTCCACGGTGCTTACAGAGCCGGATGAACATTGCATTACTTATCTGCTAACTGTTAACTCTGACACCTTTGCAGGAAAAGCTGGTAAAGCAATCCCACATGCTCTTTTCTCATCTTCACCAAATATTCACACAGTGGCAGGTCTGCAAAGGTCAGGCCCGACCCTCAATGCTACGTTTTAATATTGTAACTGGCTGGGACAGACCTGTCCAGATCTCTGTGGTAAACATGCAACATACTTCTTTCTGATAATTCTCTTGTACCTGCAATTTGAACTAGACCCAACACAATCTAATTCTTAAATCAGATTTGCTGTTATTAGTGGACCACGTAACAGAGTGATATTATGCCAGTTGGACAATAGAGGTTTCCCAATTGGCCTGCTAGGATTCCATGGTCACACGAAAAACACTTTGCTGTGAAGAGCTGATATGGTGACCACAGGGAACTGTTCAGCTCCTGTTAACAATATTAAAAAAACCCAACTAACTCCACAAGTGAGGTTAGGGCACCACATGTCACACATTGAAAAGTACAGTCCTCTTTATGATTTCACTGCTGTTAACAGCTTTCACCCTTATTCCAGCCCTGCAACAGCAGTACTGCTAAAATTGAACAAGAATTGCCAGTGTGGAGGAGCAATGTCCATGGAAAGAAAAAGCAGGAGAGGCAGGGTTGGGGCTTTGATCAGTTTCTCAACCAAAAGAGGGAAGAAAAACCTTTTTTTTTTTTTTTTTCTAAGGCTCTCTAAATATTGAATTTTCAAAGATCAGTATAAAAAGACTTGAAATGGTTGCAACCTTTTAGGGCACAACTCATCTACCTCTGTGGGTTGCTGTGCTGGGCCTGCAGGTGAGAGTCACTGGGCCAGTTTGCAGGTCATACTGGGACCACTTCTATGCTAGGTGCTGCATGCCAGCCCTACTCCAGGACTGTGCTGCACGCAGCACATGAATTAGACCCATAGCACAGTGGGTCAGCCTGGGGTGCGCCCTGCTTGCTGGCTCCAGGGCTGGTCCAGATAGAGCCCCAGGACATCTGCAAGTAAAGCCACTGCAAGAGGCCAGTCTGAAGGTGCACCTCATGCCACCCATACTTGGGATCCATTGTGCTGTATTCAGTGTGCTGCAGGGCCACCACATGCTGTATGCAGCATAGGGGGCCAATGCAGAGCATACACTGCGTGAAGAGCCCAGCCAGACTAGTGCTATGCTCTGGTCTCTAGCACAGCCTCATCCAGACCAGCCACAGATCTAGCATGTAGAACCCATCAGGTGCCACATATAGCACATGCACCTGCCCAAGCCCCCGTACTGCGTGAGGTGCCAGGTTCAGTCCGTGCACATGCACCACAAAGGGCTGGGGCCAATTCATGCTCCATACAGCACACTGGTTTAGTCCCAAGGCCCACAGAATGAATTGTATGGTTTCATGGGCTGGATCCAGCCCATGGGCCATATGTTTGACACCCGTACTTCAGGGTCTTGCTGCTTCATGTTTTAGTGGGTGTATTATGCATGTCACTATCAACAGCACCCACATCCTCCCTGACTTAAATAAACAATGAAAAAAACCCAGACAACTGCCCTTATCCATACCTTGGAATGCAGCAGCTATCCTCTGTGCCAGAAAACTAATCTAGCATCTAATCAAAGATAGCTTCTTTAAACTATTACAACAAAGGAAATTTCATGTCCTTCACTACAAATGGAAACTGCTCTCAGGCAAATGCATCTTCTTGGAATGGCAACAGCAGTAGGATACTTACTGTTTCATAGAAGTCCAGAATAAAGTGAAGCAAGAAAGTAGCATTGCTTTCCAAGCGCAGTGCCACAGCACAGAGCTGCCCTACAAAATGGATCAGCTCAGCTACACAATTGACCAGTCCAGAAAGCGTGGTGTTCCTATAGCAGGATGAGGGACAGACAGACGTACAACATTAACACACCTCTCTCCAGAGTTTGAACAATGTTGAGGAGAAGCAAGCAAAATGATACGGAGGGAACTGTATGCAGGTAGCAATGTGAACTGAAATTCAGTATTTGCTGGATGTATTCAACAAAACACTTATCCAAAATAATACCAACATAGGTAACTCATCACTACTGCAGAGAACTTGACTTTTCAATTCTAAGATTTTAGAACACTTAAATTCTCAATTAAAATAGATTTTAGCATTTTTCATTCAATGATATATTCCTGATGTCTAGCTTGGTAAGAAAGACCTCAATCTACTTGCTTTGTATTTCTAAAGTATGTTGGAATATTTCTTACTTTGAGAAGTGAAGCAGCCTTAGGAGTCAAGAAGAAAGGTACGTGAATCATACCTCAGATGTACTTTGAACAACTTATACTACAATCTAGAGAGTATAGAAGTCTAGACAATTGTTTTTTTCCCCAAAGTTTAAAAAATATTATTTCCACATGGAGAATTAAGATTGAAAAAGGTCTTTGGTGAGAGCCGCACCAAGTAGAAGCGAGTAAAAAGGAATTTTTGAGCTCACAAAAAAGCACTATGCAGTGAAGTCCCAAAACACCAAATAATACCTATAAAACAATGCTCCAGATGTAGTTCGTATATTGGCGTCTTCGTTTTAGTTTGGGGACTACAATACTGAACAAATGCAAGAAATTGACACGACTAAATTTGCGAGTGTACAGCAGGATACAAGCTATGAATAACATTTGGTTCAAAGAACAGAAATCTCAGTATTATTTATATGAATGCTGTGAGACATTTACTTGCCTATGTCTTTACTGAAGGCAGCATAAGCCCAAAGGTTTACTTCCTGCCCAAAGCCCTCTGTGTAGGAGAATATTAAGAACAATGATTTGGACTAAATTAATGACTTAGTTCATAAACCATACCAAGTGAGAGAACCCTGCCTGTACAAGTTAACCTCTCTTTGAGGGGAGGAATTCTAGAGGAGAGCAAACTGGTACAGAAGGACTCAAAGTCTGATAGGGATACAAGGTGGAAACTGCAAGCCAGCATAGTATCTACCGCAACCAATTACTGTGTCCAGTTGACAAATGTTTTGTTTTGAAAAAAGATTGTATTGTACCCCTGAATAAAAAACTCCTAAGAAGATAACCAGAATGATTAACTCCTCCAGGAAACCAAGGCAAGTTGGCATTGCTGAAACTTCTAGCCTAAAGTGGGAGAGTAATAGGATTCCCCTTTGGAGTTATTTAGAGGCTCAAGACCTATCACTAGAGAAAGTGCCTTGGTGACATGTTGCAAAGGAGTAAAAAAGCATAACACAGTTATCTGTGACACAAACAGAAATGCTTGTAAAGGAATTCAGAGGATTCACAACTGAGTTAACATTCAGTAAAGCAAGAGCAGTTCCAACTTTCCACCCAGCTTTATGCCACTCATAAGAAGTGGGGTATTTGTATGCACCATGCATACAATCAGTGCATTGTCTACGTTTCAGATGAACTTACAAAGGACTTATTTCAGTATTAGACTCCATATCCAACTGCATCACATGCCAATTCAACCAGTTCTGCAACAGCTCCTTCAGGCTCTCAAGAACACTACACTGGAGCAGGGAAAGAAAATGACAGATTAGCACACAGGGAGCAGTATTAAGGTAATTAAAATATTCCATCAGACCCAATGATTACTGGACAGTTTCAGATGCAGTTTATCAGGACCACAGGAAAGATTAGAGACAACTTGCTGAAGCCCAGGTTGTCTGAAGAGGTTGGAGTATCACCTATAACCAAGGGTGCTCAATGTCCAGCCTGCAGACCAAGGTCAGAACAATCTCCACAGAATCACCTCCCCAACACATTCCAATTCTCTAAAGCAGGAGTTGGCAACCCTCAGCATGGCACATGAAGCCATTTTGCTCAGCATGCCACAGTTGGCCTGGACTCTGGGCAGGCCCCAGCTACCAGCCACAGAGCCCATGGCTGCTGCAGGTGGTAGGAAGGCAGCAAGCAGCTGCACTGGGATCTGTGCAGCCCTGGCCAGGCTCATTAGCAGCGGCAGGCACTCAGGAAAAAGACAACTTGCTAAATGGGTACTTTTGCGTTGGTTTTTCACCAGTCCCATGGGATGCGCCTGCCCATTTTGGGACAGGGAGGCCTGGGTGGGGAAGATTCCTTACCCTCCATTAATGCTGACCTTGTGAAAGAACACCTTGAGAGGCTGGATACCTTCAGGTCAGCCCGCCCTGACTGTTTACATCCCAGGGTACTCAAGGAGCTGGCTAGCATCATAGCTCAGCCCCTGGCATGGATCTTTGAGAACTCCTGGTGCTCTGGTGAAGTGCCCGAAGATTGGAAGAAGGCCAATGTGGTACCTATCTTCAAGAAAGGGAGGAAAGTGGATCTGGCAAACTACAGGCCCATCAGCCTGACTTCTATCCCGGGGGAAGGTCTTGGAAAAGATTATCAAAATGGCTATTCTTAGCGGGCTGGCTGATGGCAACATCCTGAGGGATAGCCAGCATGGGTTTGTTGTGGGTTGGTCTTGCTTGACCAATCTTATCTCCTTTTACAACCAGGTGACCTATCACCTGGACAAGGGAGAAGAGATTGATATCATATATCTTGACTTCAAAAAGCCTTCAATCTGGTATCCCATGATCACCTCTTAGCAAAACTGGTGAACTGAGGCCTTGGCCTCACCATGATCCACTGGCTGGGGAATTGGCTCCGTGGTAGAACCCAAAAGGTGGTGGTTTATGGAAGTTAATCATCGTGGTACACTGTGACCAGTGGGGTCCTCAAGGGTCTATCCTTGGGCCTATACTATTTAACATCTTCATTAATGATGTGAACATTGGTGTCAGAATTGGACTGACCAAGTTCAATGACAACACCCAACTCTGGGGTAAAGCATCCACACCTGAGGACAAGAGGGTGATCCAGGCTGACCTTGACAGGCGCCGGAAATGGGCGGATGAGAACCTGATGGTGTTTAACACCGAAAAATGCAAGGTTCTCCACCTCAGGGGGAAAAAAAACCCTGCAGCATGCTTATAGGTTTGGCAGTGCTACGCTGGCTAGCACTATGGATGAAAGGGACTTGGGGGTCATGATTGAACATGAGCCTTCAATGTGATGCTGCAGCTAGTAAAGCAAGCAAAACGCTGGCTTGCATCCATAGATGCTTCTCCAGCAAATACCAGGACGCCATTCTCCTGTTGTACTCAGCCTTGGTGAGGCCGCAGCTGGAATACTGCATCCAGTTTTGGGCTCCACAATTCAAAAAGGATGTGGAGAAGCTTGAGAGAGTGCAGAGGAGAGCCACACGCATGATCAAAAGTCAGGAAAACAGACCTTATGATGAGAGGCTGAGAGCCATGGGACTCTTCAGCCTGAAAAAGCGCAGGCTCAGGTGATCTAGTGGCCACCTATATAAGTTTATCAGGGTGCTCACCAGGGTTTGGGGGAACATCTGTTCACCAGAGAGCCCCAAGGGATGACAAGGCCGCATGGTCACAAACTCCTCCATGGCTGTTTCAGGCTGGACATAAGGAAGAGCTTCTTTAGTGTCCCAGACCCCAAGGTATGGAACAGACTGCCGCCAAAGGTGGTTCAAGCACCTACTTTGAACACCTTCAAGAGACATTTGGATGCGTATCTTGCTGGGATCCTATGATCCCTGCTGACTTCCTGCCCCTGAGGCAGGGGGCTGGACTTGATCTTCCAAGGTCCCTTCCTGCCCTAGTGTCTATGAATGTGCTTTGGGGCAGACAGCAAGTAAGGGGCCAGGGATGCATTTTCACAAGAATCAGGCCCCTTGTGGCTCCCCTGCCATCCACCCTGCATACCAACATCTTACAAGTCAAAGTTGAAGGATTTTTTGGCATTCTGCTGAAAAACATTGCCAACCCCTGCTCTAGACCCATGCCAAGACTTGAATCACAAATATCCATTATGCTATCAGTAGATTTGAATTAGTAAGGACAGAAATACAAACTAGAAACATCTGTTGTCAGCATAATGGCCTTAAATTACCTTAAAATATAGGGATGATGTGAAAAACAGCTGTGCCAAAGGCTCACAAAGGTATGGCTTCACTTCTGAAATGAAAGAGAAGTAAAAAGATATCTGTACAAGAATTCAAGCTACCCCGTCTAGATATAGCCTATGCTCATTCAGTCTGCCTCACGTACCTGAAAAGCTATTGAGAGGGATCCAGCTCACCAGCCTGAGAACTTGTAATCGACAGCAGGAACCATCCCAGAGGGGAAGGCTTTTATATAGGAATTCTTCACAGGAAGAGATTCCCTCCTGCAAAGCACAAGATTAAAACATTAAAAAAGTTAATCTCAAAAGCCTGTCCCTTGTCTTCCTTCATTCCATGGTTTACTTTAGAGAAGAACAGGGGCCACCCAGCTCACCAGGATGCTAGTTAACAAGTACACTTTCAAAATTATCATACATCCAGAAGGAGTCAGTTTAGGAATCTTCACTTGCTCTGTGAACAGATTTTAACTGATTTATCTCTCATGGATTCCACAGGACATGGACAATCCCCAATGCATCCTAAGGGAAAAAAAATTAAGGAAGCTAAGGTTCTTCAATAAGCTGGTTACCTGCAAGAAACACTCTGCTTTGTAGACAGTATCCAGGAAGTCTTTGAAGTCTTCTTCATACAGCTGATTATCTACCTTGCACCAAATGCACTCTAAACCAAAGAGAATATTGTACTGGATCAGAACATAGAAGATTCACACAAACAGAAGCAGATCACAAAATGCTCTTCCCTGGATGAATACATCAACTGTATTTTTTCCAGCTACATATGCATGTACAGTTAAGTACCATCACCAAGATAGGAAAAATACAGTTTTTAATACAGTTTCAGACACCGTTTTCCTCCCCACCAAGCCTGGTAATATTAAGTTTCTACCTTCTTGAAGAGCCTGGCCCATCCAGTAGTTGAGCCGCAGGTATATAGATTCATCTTTGATACAATTAATGTAATGAAGCAACAAAGGACTCCTTAGCACTGAACTCATTCGGGAAGGAAACTGAAAGAAACCAGGATAACTAGCTATTGAATCTTTATTTCTGAAAAGTGCCAACACAAAGCTGATGCTATCAGAATTGTCCAATCTCTCTGATCCAAAGCGCCCAAACACACAAGACAGTTGGAACCAAAGCTTTCATACCACTGTGGACTAAACCCCACATTTTTTTTATTGGGGTTGAGCAACATGTGCACTGCTCCCTGTAAGGTCATGGGCACAATGCATGGTTACATCTCACCTGCATGCGTGCCCATGCTGAGGCCTTCCTGTCACTCACCTCTAGGCAGTGGATGTTCTGTAGGAGTTGAGAAAATGTACAGAGTTTCTCCACTGGAAAGGATTCAGTGGGACTGAATATGTCAACATGGCTGACCTCCTTGCACACAGTTGTGTTACTTGTACTGCCGCTACTTGCAGGCAAAATCAACTGAGTATTCCATTTCTAGACAGATTGGAAATCAAAATTAACAGCAGCAAGTAGGACTCCAACATAGTCATTCAGAAAAATGCAGATATGCTCCAAATTATTTTACTACCCTGCAAAATACAATACACTTATATCCCAGGCATTTGAGGCAGTGCATTATCATCAGGGATCCTAGTTTTCTGTTCAAAATATGAAATAGTCTGATTAAAAAAAAATACCAACTTCTCTGGATTACCCCCCATCAGCATTTTTCTGCAATTAAAATGAAATGCCGCTATCTATCTCTATATAGGTATCAGTTGAACACAATGTTTTGATACATTTACAATTTTAAGTAATTTGGAAGCCTACTAGTGCCTCAATCATTATAACAAAATACATTTTAAATACCTATACATTTCAGTGTTTGATTTTTTTATCATAGATTTCATAGACATTAGGGCTGGAAGGGACCTCAGGAGAACATCGAGTCCAGCCCCCTGCCCAAAGGATAGGAAGTCAGCTGGGGTCATAGGATCCCAGTAAGATAAGCATTCAATTTACTCTTGAAGGTGTTCAATGTAGGCGCTTGAACCACCTCTGCTGGCAGACTGTTCCAGACCTTGGGGGCTCGGACAGTAAAGAAATTCTTCCTTATGTCCAGCCTGAAACGGTCTTGCAGGAGAC
>NW_017728916.1:5785069-5792316 GCF_001723895.1 Crocodylus porosus
TGCCCAACCTTTGTAACCCTTTCTATGGCGCCTGCAATCTCCTGTCCTTCTGGAAAGCAGGCGAGCTAAAACTGTTATCTGTGGAATGCAAGGGTACCGCTCGGAGAGAGAAAGGAGGAGGGAAAGGGGAGGAAGAGGGAGGCCAGCTGATGGAAAATCATTGACAGTGAAACTGACCGGGGTATAAAATCCCGCTGTTGCAGGGTTAATTGCGCAGGATTTGAGACCATACAGTCTCCCTGTGCCTTTTACTTGAGCTCAAATAAACTCTGTCTGCTTCGCCCCCCAGTGTGTTTATTTGGCGCGACACACACCGGTCTATGCACTATTTAGAAAACTTGCTTCTACTGGCAGATGGGTAGATTCTGGAAGCTTTTTTCCTTACTGATTCTTCTCGATTTCTGATCTGTAAAGTCTTCTGCAGGAAGAAAGAAGAAGAGGACATGGTTTTGGACCACAGTCATATGCCCCAACCCCCCCTGGTGGGTAGGACATTTCTGATATTACCTATATATCACCCAGGTTGCTGTATATCCAGGGGGGTGGGTCTGGCATGCAATGTTTGCCTGCACTATTGCTTGCATTTCTGGAATGAATGGCAATAGTCAATTATAAGAAATATTGAAGTGTAAAGAAAAGGTGCCGCTCTCCAAACACAAATCCAACAAGCTGCCAACTTACCACGCTGCTGTCAGTAGTGATGCCACTGTGCTCAGCAGCAGTGGTGAACACAGCGGTGGGTGCAAAAGGTAGGGGGCACGGGTGGTGAGGGCATGCATACAGGACTACTGCTGGGCATGGGAGTGCTACCAGTAGTAAAGGGTAGTAAAAAACTGGAAATAGTTGCACCTCCCTTTCTTTCTTTTTCTTTATTATCTGCTCAGGTCCCTTCTGACCCTAGAAACTATGAAACTATGAAACTATGAGTAACTTTACTACAGATGCTCCCCGGACCGTGCCCTCTGGCTGCCTGCAGTCAGCAAATAACAGAGAACAGCACAGCAGCACCTACTGACCAAAGGCCTGAACTACAGAAATAGCACAGTGTCACCTGGTGGTGAAAGAAAGTAATTACAAGTCTTTGCGTTGTTTATCGTTTGCATGCCATGAGCCCATAGATAGGGCACAGTAAGAGGCCGTGGCACATAATAAAACATGTCCAAGCAGCTTTAGTTTAATGTGCTGAAAAGACTTTTAAAGCATCGGGAAATCCTGCTCGTGCAAACAAAAAAGCAGTTGTGGGCCGAAATGGCTCCAAAGCTTCGGAGCTGCCTCGGAGATCTGGCCATAGGGTATAATAGGGGAATCAATGAAATATCTATAACTTTGTTGTTTCTTGTCTGATTTGGATGAAACTTGCAGAAATGCTAGCCTCTGCTGAGAGCATGAAACCTGCCAAGTTTCAAGAATATCAGTGCAGGGTTTTGGGGGGAACTGTACCCCAAATTCTTGAAAGCCAAACTCATGTCACAGCTGTGTCACACCACAGCGGGGTGAAAACTGCAGGGCTGGTAGCTCCTACTGAGGCCTGCTTGTCTTCAGCTTGAGGGGCAGTTCCCCCCCAAACTTCTGCGTTGATCTTCTTGAAACTTGGCAGGCTTTGTGGCCTCAGTGAGAGCTACCACCCCTGCAGTTTTGACCCCCACTTTGTACTTGGCAGGCTTTATGCTCTCTGCAGAGTCTACCATACCTGGAAATCCAAATCAGACAAAAAACCACGAAGTTATAGATATTTTATTGTTTCCCCATTGTACCCTATGGCCGGATCTCTGAGGCGGCTCTGAAGCACTTCAAGAAGCCGAATGAGGCGGCGCTTCGACCCGGATGTGCTGCCTCGACCCCGACGCATCTGAAGCTTCTCCGGATCCAAAGCTCTGTCCGAAGCCTCGCACAGCCCTAGTGCAAATGCCCTTTGGCTCCAATATTGTTGTCCCTGAAGTCAAGGGGTATTTTTCCATTGGTTTCAATGGCAGTAGGACTGAGTACTTTTTCCTAACCTCTATGCTAACTATTGTTTCTTTTACTCCAGCCCATCATGTGTATAATGTCCTTAAAAACTCGTTGTTGCCTGTGGTGCATGTAGTCTTTGTAGGCCCACATCTTGCAAAGTTAAGTACGTGCATAAAATAAATCATGGACTTCACATAAGGTAATACGTTACCTGAGGAATCAACATTTAAGAAGGGTACTGAAATCTTTGGATGCAATGAAATGTAGATCGCAAATACGAATGCATTATTACTACTGTCTATGGCACTAGTGAGCTCATTACTGCATGCTGCATCCAGTTCTCATATTCAAACTAAATGAAATGCTGATAAACTAAAAAAAAAAGTCTCATAAAAGAAATACAAGATTGAACTTAGGTCTAGAACTTTAGAAACTCTATCTATTCAACTTCAAAAGAGAGAAGGTTTAGCAGCAATTTGATCATGGGCTAAAAGCACCTCTATGTAGGGAAATTTTCTAACTGGTAGAGGCTCTTACAACTTCCAGCCAGAGGCAAAAGAGAATGCAGTAGCTGGAAGATGTAACTGGACAGATTCATTCTAGGAATAAGGTGCACACTATTTTTTTGTTACACAACAGTTTATTAACTACAGGAACAACTTACCCAGGGGTATGATGAATTGACCCTCACCTGAAGTCCTGAAATGAAGGCTGGAACTTTGTAAAAGACAGGTGGGAGCATCACCTGAAAGTATCTGGGTTGATGCTGATAGCACTTGTTGAAGTTCTGCAGGTAGGTTCAGTGGGGATCAGACTAGGTGATCACTCTGCCCTTCAAATCTATGAAGACTTTGTACGATTGAGACCTTAGTGCCTCCTCTCTCCTTTCCATTCTTTGGATTGTCCTTCTCTGTATTTTCTCTAGCTCTTCTATCATCTTCTTACACTGCGGGGACTAGAACTGCTCTCCTCTCCCTCATTCTAGATAAGAAGCTTTCCCCGTATCCACTCCTCTTTGCAACAGTGTCCGTGCTGTTAGCCCCTAGCTACTTTGCTCATTCCTAGAGATTCTTGAGCTCATTGCTTTCTGGCTGCCCAGTAGTGTAGATTAAGGAAGCCCATGCCGTGTCTTTCCTGTGCTCAGGTTAGCTGGTTCTTCAGGATTAGTATGGAATGTCTTCCCTTCCACCAATCTGCTGCTCTAATCTTTCCAATACAATGGGTATCTTGGGTCTGTTCCCTTAGGGCTGCTCAGAGTGAAGCCAAATGGCACATTTCATTGGCCATGTGCCATGTCCAAGAATTGTGTGAGTTGAGCAATACTTTCTGACACAGGCTTTGCAAGCCCTACCACCGTGGACACACACAGAAAGATGCAGAAAGGAAGTAGCAGAACTCTTTTGGTAGGGAATGGAGAGTAGACAGCAAAGGCAGTAGTAGAGAGCCTACAAAGCATTTTCAGGAGCGGCTAACAAGTGCAGCAGAATACTCACATTACACAAGGGAGGAGGAAGCACAGAAAAACTGTGGATGTTGTGAAGAAGAGGGAAAGCAGTAGAGGCAGGGAAGGAGCTGAGCTGAGGCTCGTGTACAGAAGACAGTACCACGCTTGACTTCAGAACACAGGACAGAAGGGGCCCGTATTCCACCCACTGACTGCGGCTTCACCTGGTCATTCACGGCACCAGGAACTGTGGCTGGGGGGACAGCCCCACTGCCACTGCCTGCCCCTTGTTCTGTGGCTGTGTAAACCTGAGGAGCACAGATCAAACAGAACCCTGCCAGACTTTTTTTTAAACTCTTTCCATGTAACAGTTGGAAACACTGTCTGAAGCTGCTGGAAAGAAAGATCCTCCCATACCAGAAGAAATGGGAGTTGATACAGGTATGTATGGAGAAGTGACACTGGCTAAGTTTGGTGATATGCTGAAGGTCACACAGGGAGTCTGCATCTAAGCCAGGAAGTGACTCTAGGCCTCCTGAATCTGCATTTATTGACCTACCATCTCACATGCAGCACTGGAGGAAAGAGATAGCTAGTTCCTGACCTTCAAGCACAAAATTCTGCAGAGCTTGGCCACAGCAGAGGATGCAATCCAGCTGCTTATCAGTGTCCCACCCCAACACACACCTTCATAGCACACATGGCTTATTCACTCTGCTTGTAGACTCCATTTTGGCTAAG
This sequence comes from Crocodylus porosus, assembly GCF_001723895.1. Classification (NCBI taxonomy): domain Eukaryota; kingdom Metazoa; phylum Chordata; order Crocodylia; family Crocodylidae; genus Crocodylus; species Crocodylus porosus. Next base: position 5,789,205 of record NW_017728916.1, read on the forward strand.
TGCAATGGTGGAGTGATTACAAGACTGGACTGGAAATCCAAAGGTGTTTCCCTGTACAAAATCACATCCTGTCTGCAGGAGAGGCTTGTTTCTTGAGGAAGGACATTGGATTAAATGACCTTTGGAGACCCTTGCTTTATTCTTCTGTAGTAAGTCACTGCTCTCTTTTCTCCACATCAGCTCCTGCTGGTGTTCCAAAAAAACCCGTCTTCCTTTTTTAAGAAGATACCAAATGCTCTGTCCAAAGTGCACTCTCTTCTCTCAAGTTGCCTACTGCACTACAGGAAATTTCAAAAAGGAATTTGTTTTCGGAAAAATAGGAAAAATATAAATAGAGTTAGGAAAAAATGTAGTCTGGTAGAGGCTGCCAATTGTACTTTGTGATCATTTGCAACTTTATTCTCATGGAGTTAAACTCAACCAAGAGGGCAGACAGAGAAGGCAGACAGGAGGCCTACTCCAGAGAGAAGAGAGAGGCTTTTTTTAAGGATGCATTATTCAGGAGTTAAGGTGCACTCCCAAGCAGTTGGCTGTGCCACAGGAGGGGAGTTAGAGAGGTCAGGAGCCAGCCCAACCAGCAGGTAGTGCCACGAAGGGCCAGAGAGCTCCTTGAGATAACTTGGAGGTGCCACCTAGCAAGTGTGGGGCGTTAAAGGCAGCAGATAATGCCATTTGGAGATGGCAGCATTCTCCATCTGGAATCACAGGGTAATCAGAAGGCCCCTGGAATCACTGGCACTGGCACGTCACTCTCAGCACTATAGAGGGAACAATTTTCTGAGTCTTTAGCTGCAGCAACTGCGGTTTAACCCAAGCTCTCTAAGCAGAAAAGCAGCATGGCACAGCTGCCTGAGAGTAATAAACACCCAGGACTGAGGACCAGTCTGCCTTGGCCTGCCAGCAGGGAGAGATGAAGGGAATGCTGGTGCCCCAGACCCCTGCTGCCCCTTGGGAGCTCAGAGCCACCAGGGGAGCCTTCAGACTCACTGCTATGATGGCCTGAATCATCTCTGACCCATCTCTAATTTGTGCCACTTTTCCCTCAAGGGCTGGAACTACTCTGGAGGGGGTACCGCTGAGGTCACTGCTGCCCACCCCCAAAATTCAAAGCTTCAGGGGAAGAGCCCCCAAGTTAGGGCTGGCCCCCATATAATGAAGATTTCTTTAATATGGGCTGCCTATACACGTGTTCATTGGCATCCTAATTAGAAAGCATTGGAGCAGACACGGTTAATCGAGTCTACTCCACGTTCTAATTAGGATGCTGCAGCCTTGCCACAGGGTCACATGTATTAAGTCCTGTGCATTTTAAAATGGCCGCAGGGCACTTTAACTAAACCTCATTGAATGAAGTTTAGATAAAGCATCCCGCAGCCATTTTTAAACATGCGGGAGGCATAATACACATGATGGTGAGGCATTTTAATTAGAGTGGCTGCCCAGGAACCACTCTAATTAAAATGTCCCCTCTCCCCCTCCCCCAAGCACATGTATAAGTAGCCATGATTTCTTTAAGCTCTTGCTTTTTGAATTCTCCCCCTCCATAAATGGAGACAGTTTCCAGGCTGTTGGCTGCCATATGAGCAGAACAGGAAATTCAGATGCCCTCTCCCAGCAGGAGCTTGCACTGCCTGCCTGAGGGCACAGCTTCTCCACAGTGATGTCCTAGTGTAAACCACAGGCCATGGGCTGCTGAGGTCTGTTCCAATGAGTCCAATTTCTGCTCTCCTCCTGCACCTCTAGTTTCAGGATCATTTCCCATCCTTCCCCAGACCAGGAAGGGGATCCACTGAAACCCTCCATAGTCATTCTCAGGTCTCTTAGCAAGAATGGGCCTGCCTGGCCTAGGGCTCACAGGATAGGAGAAGATGAGGGTGCAATAGGGTCTGCACTGGCATTCTCCATCATCCTCCCCCCCAGTTTTCTCTTTTTTGATTCTGGAAATATGATAACCCTAGGAGCCCTGACTGCCAGTATCTCTCTGACTGTCCCACTGGCCTGCCTTCTATCAGCCACAGGAAATTCCTTTGGTGAAGGCTGAAGTTCATTTTATTATAGCAAAGCCAGCCTTAGCAAAGGCCAAAGACTGTCAGCAGTAATGATATCCTGAAAGGCTAGCAACACTGCAAGACCAAGCTAAGGTAATAAAACACTTTGCAGAGGATGCAATCTTGTAACAGGGGGAAGAGAGGTGGGGGAAGGATGGGGGATGAGCTAGACACCAGCCCCAGAGAGGTGTCTAATTCAAAATAGCAGCCCCTTAGGAACCTGAATCATTGGCACAGCAGCAGCCTGTGCTCAGGGAGCTTTGTGTTTAGGGAGCAGCAGCAGCCTGCACAAGAAGTTAAGCACTCACTTCCCCAAACATCACTACCCTCAGGGCACTAACACTAAGCTATATCTTTGGCTTAGGCCCACTGCTTAACTCCAACTGCTGCAACAAAAGGGGCACGCAGATCTCATGGCTCCCTTGCGTTCCTTAGCCTGCAAGCAGGAAATAGTCAACTCCTGACATGCCACAGAAGCTAAGACTCACCCCTGTCCCCTGTCCTCTTTCCCATCTCCTTCATTTCTGCTTGCATCATTGTCCTAAGGGAAGAATTTCAGAAGGATTCTGCTCTACAGTGAAAACAACATAAGCCACAATTTCTCTCTGGGACCCCATCCACAGATTTCCAGAGCACTGCAAAGAAAAGGTGTTGGGCTCCAATCTAGAAATCCCATAGGAGATTGTGCTCCCCCTCATACTCTGGGAGAAGCTCCAGGAAATACAAAGCTACCACTGGCTCACTGGATACTCACACAGAAGAAACCCTGTAGGCAGCCCACCTATGGGGAAAACTATAGACAAGGTCCCAGGCTACAGAATGGTAAAGCAGAAACTAGAGGTGCACCAATACATCAGTCCCATATCAGATAGGTACTGATATAAGGAAAATTGACTGCATAGGCAATCGGCTTTTTTTGGTTGATGTGGCCAATAATGCCACTGATAAGTGCCCTGTGCATGTGCACAGCCGCAGCACAGCATGCAAGCAGCCAGGGGTGCAGCCCGGCAGCATGGAGAGCAACCGCATCTGGTGGTTAAATCTGTTGTGAGGGAAGGGGCATT
>NW_017728916.1:5792416-5826658 GCF_001723895.1 Crocodylus porosus
GGGGCAGCCACTGCACAGCCAGGGCAGGGTGTGGGACAGAGCCATAAGCAGCTTGTCCAGGGGGCATGAGAGGAGCAGCTCCCGCCACTGTGCACACCCAGGGAGGGCAGAAGGCATATGCCCCCGGATCTGCACGGGGGGCAAGGGCAGACTGCCACTGTGAGCTGGGGCCAGGGAGGCACCAGGCTTTTTCTGACAGGGGGGCTGGGCTGGGGCTGAACTCAGGGCAGGCGGTGGCAGCACTGGGAGGAGGAGGAGGGTTATGGTGAATTTTGGGGTGGCTGCAGCCCCACCCCCCATAACCTCCATCCCAGCTCTGCTGCCGCCTGTCCTGAGCACAGCCCAGCCCAGCCCCCTGCTAGGAAGAGCCCAGCGCTACCCTGGACCCAGCCTGCAGTGGCAGCCCGCCCTCGCCCTGTGCACAGATCCAGGGACATACACACCCCCATTCCCTCCCAGGGTGCATGCAGCAGCAGGACCCACCCACCACCTACATCACCCGATCTGCCCCAGCTGGGCAGCGCCTGCCCCAGCCCCGGCCCCACTCCCTCCCTTACTGTGGGGTCTTCAATCTGCCCCTACTCCTTCCCTCACCCCTTCCCCCACAACAGACTTACCAGCTGGGCTCTACTCTCCATGCTGCCCGGCTGCATATCAGAATCAGACCAGTATTGGCTGATATGACTCATTAAAAATTGGCCATCGGTATCAGCCCAAAAATTCTATATTAGTGCACCCCTAACAGAAACCCTAACAAGTCAAAGCAAATGAAGAAAACATGAAAGCACAGATCTATTCAGTTGTATCGGCACCCAAAAGAGACTTCCTACTATTGGGTAGGTTGTCCGGAATCATGCCCGGGCTCCTGGAACTCTCGCCTGGCCTCGCCCACCGGCTGGGGCCCCGTCCGGACATCCGGGTTGACATTTGCATGAGGAAGGCTGCCTGGGCCCCTGCCGCCCTGGCCCGGGCCAGCTGCCCCTCACTGGGGTCACTGGGCTCCCACACCAGGGCTCCGCACGCCTGCCAGGGCTCTCCGAGCTGCCCCCAGCCCGCCCAGCCTCTGCCCTGGTCACCGGAGCGAGGCCAGAATCGTGCCCGGGCTCCTGGAACTCCCGCCTGGTCTGGATCCGCCCAACCGGGGGGATTTGCTGCGGTTGCTGTTTGGTGGCTCTCATAAAATATTGGTAGGTTGTCCAGCAACTGTACTCCTTGGATAACTGCAGTTCCAAGCACAGACACTGTAGCTCCTTTTTCACTGTTTCCCCAAGTGTTTATGGTTTGAGAGGCTGATGTTTTCTAGCAATGAATGATACACCTGCACAGTTATCTCACTGTGTCAGTCATGTCACTCACCAACTTTATTCCTACTGTCATCAGGATGAGGGGGTGAGTAGGGGACCCCTAGGATGGGGTCAGCACAATGTAAAACCATTGCATCACATGAGCAGGATTGCCAATCCAAGAATGGCAAAGCTAACAGAAGCCAGAAGCCATTGGTATATGCAGAACCAGACCTACACCTCACAGCACAGGGCAAAGCCTAATCACTTTTGAAAACTGTCTCCAGATGCTGACTGTGGAGGCTGTGCTCAGTTCCAAGGCTGTGTCCTCAGACACTTTCAAAGCAGCCACTTACATCACAGCAGGGTTAATATAGACACAGTCCCCTGCTGGGTCCTGACCTGCAGCAATTCCCATCACAGTTCAATCTTGATGCTTCCTGACCTCATCTGCATTTTGAGAGAGGTTTCTGCTAACAGTGTAAGTCAGTCACAGGGCCCACAGCTTGATTCCACTTGTCTTTTCAATGCAAAGGTCATCCTCACTGTGAAAGCCTCGGGTAGAGACGTCTTTCTTTACCTTCTTGCCAGTAACCAAACATGACTTTTATTGGACCAAAAGTATAGTTGGGAGAGATTTTGGAGAAGTTGTTGGCACAAAATGCCCCCTGGGAGACCAGGACATCAGTTAAATATGACTAGCTGTCATTCCCCTTCAAAGAGATGTTGACAAGTTAGCTGCACTAAGCTATCTCCAGACCTGGTTTCCTTGCACTTGCACAGGGCATCAACCACTTTGGTTCAGTGTGGCATCTTCTATTGGAACTACAGAATGAATGTCATGATTTCTTAGGCTGATGGGTGTTTGTGGAGTAAAAATGGGCACATCTTGGGCAATCCCTCTCTACTAAGAAGGAACAAAACAGGCACCAGCTTTCCCAAGGTTGAGTTCAAGTGACTGCTTTTGTTTCAGGCTGATGATGGGATCAGAAGGACAGTCAAGGTCTAGATCTCTGGTCCTTAACCTTTTTAGATTCAAGGCACCCCTCATTAGACTCGAGATGCCTTTTCATAACTTTTGTGAATTGAGGCCCCCCCCCCAAAATTTCAAAACCTAATTTATTATGATGCTTATCTCCTTGCAGAAGGAACGGGCAGGGGGGCAGGGGAGTTACCAAGCAGGTAAAAGCTACTTCTTTCCTTATCTATAAAAGTCACCACAAAAAACCCTCACCTCCCAATTAACATGTGTTTAGTCAGAGTGGAGTACAGGGGCAGAACAAGAGAAGAAGGGACCTACCTGTGTCAAACTCGATGAAGCCAGCAATTTTCCCAGTCCTCAAGTCCACCTGGATGGTATCATTCACCTTCATGAAGGGATCATGATACCACTGGTGCAGGCAGCATGGGTTACCAGATGAGGGATTTTTTTCTGCCCACAAACATCTCTCTCTCCTTGCACAGCTTTGAGCAGGGAGAGAAGCCTGTCCTGGCTCCCAAGCCCTCTAGTGGCAACTCACAGCTATAGCTCCTCGTCCTGCCCTTGCTCAGGAAGCTGCTAGGGACAAGTCACAGCTGTGCAGGGGGGAGGCAGGCAGAGAAGGTTTTTTAGGCTTTGGTGAGGCCGTTCCAAACTCCAAGCTAGCACTAAGCCGAACAATACTTGTGTGGCATACAGCATAAGGTGTAACAAGGCCTTCTGACCACCGTAAATCCAAACCCTGACCATGGCCTAGACAGGGCAGGGAGCAGACAGCATCACTCATCTCTGCAAAAATCAGGTACAAAAAGAGGTGCACCTCATAAAACAACTTAATGTGAATTAGTTCAGCTAACCTTGGAAACCAGAGACAAAGCTGGCAAAGGCTTCCTGACCATTTATAGACCACAACAGACTATACAGGTGGTGGCCAACCTTTTTGACTGGTGTGCCACAAGGTAAGCCCCGCTTCTCCCTAAGTGCCACTCCAGTCTGCTTCCCCTGTTGATCCACCACTCTGCACTCTCTTCCCTGCCCTGTCTGCCACATCTATTGAGCTGTGTACTTTCCTGCCTGCTCCATCTGCTGCCATTCTCTCTGCTTCCTTCCAGACCTGCCACTTGTGGCATGAATGCTGCAGGTTGTCCACCCCTGGAATAAATGATTCAAAAAGATGCTCTGTTGAGACCATATTAGTGATGCTGATGAAATATCCCAGAATTATTATTCATAGCAGGGAGAGGAAGCTTTGAGTAGTGAACTGGGGAGTGGTGAAGTGAGGAGTGGCTTTGAGTGGTGAAGCCAGTGCAGGTCCATGGTGGGCCAGTTCGCTTGATACAGGTGGCTGCTGCTGTTGTTTCTACATCCCACACAGATGAAGTGTGGCCAAACCCTAGCCCCACTTCTCACTGATGCCTGGCTGTAGTATAGCACAGATAAGACTGCCTAGCCACAGGCAAAACCTTCTCTGGCTCCACGGGCCAGATCCAGCTCAAGGACCACATGCTGATCTAGAGAAACTTCAAAGCATAGTGACAAGGTCACAGATGCAAAAGCTCCAAAACTCATTTCCCAGTTACCCCACCCCACGGGTCACGTGGCATAATCCAATTTTGGTGTCTGTACTCTAGCAGTGGTCACTAGAATGGAGTCATTTTGATGTCAGGGTTGCTTGGTGAGGTCTAGCAAGCATGGAGTTGAGCTGTGTTGAACGAAGTTGCAATAATGCTTTACTCTTTTCCTTCTCTGCTAGAAGCTGCTGTTCTGCAGCTTGTACTGAAAGAGCATATTTCCCAAAAGAGCAAATGTGACATAGTGGCAGCATCAGGATAATGGTGGAAGCCCTGAGATCAAGCTCAAGTGAGTTTTACATGACTCACAGAAGTTCCAAGTGTAAGTCTTGGCTCCAGCACTTGGGCTCCTGCCTATCAGAGACTAGCTTCAGAGCAATTCACTTTCCAGGCAGGTAAGAACCAGAGGGAAGACCAGATCTAAGACATTTAGGCAAGCATCCAGTTTGAAAAACAAGCCAGAGGAGCAGATCAATTCTCTCCCATATCTGATTGGATCACAGGCTGACGACATGCTATCATTTAGTCATGAAAAAGGAGTCTTATATTGCCATCACTGGCAAGTTTGACAAACATTTTATTTTCTCCCCAAACAGTATTTATGATATAAGTTGTGTCCATGATTTCTAGGAGAGGGGGAATCTGTTGAAAGATTTTGTCACAGCCCACCACCCTATGCCTATATGCCCTAGCATAATGCTGTGACTTCACAGGCAGGTTTCATGGTGAAATGATGTGATCATATTATTTGCGCCACAAGAGTCTGCTGCATGTTAGAGCCATTGCAACTCAACATTATCTTTATCCTTGAGTAAGACATTACAGCAACTAGACAATGTTGAGAGCTTCAAGGAACAAGAAACATCCCAGGGTCCCACCAGACCCACAGGCAACACTAACCATGTCATTGCCTGACACCAGGTGCCAAAGATGCAGCACGTTTCAGCCTGAGTCCACAGCAGACCTCCAAAACAGCCAGAGAGTGACCACATTAGAAAGGTGAACATAAAGCAGCCCTAGTCGTTGCATGTGCAAGTGAAGAATTAGGCCTAGTACAGAGGCTGAATTGAGGCAAGACTAAAACTCCAAAAATAAACCCAGTCCAAGAACTCCCAGAGCTGTTCAAGGAACTGGGGAAACTGAAGCAACCCCACATGATCAAGCCCAAGAAAGTACCAGCAACATGAAGACGGCATACAGCTGTACCTATCACTCCTCACACAGGATCCTGCTGTTACTACAAAGATGACCATTACCTACACAAGGTTAGCTCATAGATGTAGGACAGCTGAACCCAAGCAAGACAGAAGTGATGCTGGAAGCCAGGGAAGGCACTCTGCAGAATTAGTAATTAGGGTGCAGTCTTCTATGGTTGAAGGTTCATGCCCACATTGGGTTAATTCAATCCATAGTTTAGAAGTACCCCTGAATTTCTTGTTGAGGCTAAACTCTCAGAAAGAAGTATGCATAAGCAGCACCTCCTGTCATCTCCAACAGGCTAAAAGACTCTGACCCATATTAATGAATAGACCTGATCTCAGTTATTTATGCCTTGTCACCTCTTATCTGAAAAGTAGTAACGTGATACATCTGGATGTGAAGCTGTTAGTACACAGAAGGCTCATCTGCACAAGATGCTGTCATCATAACAACCATGACACCAATGCTACTGCACAGTAATGATGAGCTACTCTGCACAGTAACTTGTTACTGTGAAGTAGGGTCAGAAACAACTCGTGCACCACCGGGACTGTGCAGTGACGGCAGTTACTGCACAGTTGGGGGCACGTGTAGACACACGCACAGAGTACTGCAGCAATACAGATACTGCAGCAACACAAGCACATCAAATTTATCCTCTACTTTCTGCATAAAATATTGAATTAAGCTAAAGGTCTCAGGCCTTATCTTCAAGGCGTTTTCTGGCATAGGCCCAAAGACCTAGAAGAGTCTAAAGCTCAGGGATGAAGGCTGTGGGTGACAACTCTGCTCCTCTGGCACAACAGAACTCTGTGGGGTAAGATAAAGCCTACCTATGCAGGAGGATGAGCTTTCTTAGTGGCCAGCCTGAGATGGTGAAATGAGTTCTCCAAGAGCCAAGGACCAAATAGCATGTGACAGCTGCAGCACAAGATTTCTATTTAGGAAAATACATCTGTACAAAAGACCTAATTGACCATTGCTGAGCTGTAAAGCAAGTGAAGAATTAAGCCTAGTACAGAGTCTGGATTGAGGCAAGACTAAAACTCCAAAGATAAACCCAGTCCAAGAACTCCCAGAGCTGTTCAAGGAACCGGGGAAATTGAAGCAACTCCACATGATCACAGGTAGGCAGACAGTAGTAGGCAGACACCCCTCACAATGCTCAGCTTACTAATGGACAAGCACTCTAGTGACAACTATGGTGTAAGGACCTTCTCTGAACAAAACTGAATCTGCAGGTATGGGTTTAATAGGGGAGAACAGCTGCCATGAGCAAATATAACAATTTAATCATAAATCTGATATCTGCCTGATCCTGTATCATGGTGGTGGCCAAGCTTTTCGGCAGGCTTGCCACAAGTTTAGCCTCCCTGCCTCAAGTGCTACTCCAATCCCTGTCCCCCAGATGCGCACCTCAGAGTTTGTACCTTGGGGCACCAGAATAGAGGCAGGGGTCTTGAACCTCCAGCTGTGGCTACACAGCAAGGTTGCCAACTGAAGACAAAAATTTTTACCGACAATCTGCAAACTTTTTACTAGACAACCAAATTATTTTTACTAGCATATATTTTCCATACTGTAAATATAAGGCTTTTGCCAGGCCCTTGACAAGGGCAGGGTTCAAATTCAGGTGGTTACCACCCAACATAGTAAAAAGTTTGGCTGTCAGTAAAAAGTGTTCCAGTTATCAGTACAAAAAAAACATTCTTGGCAATCCTGCTCACGTGATGCAATGGTTTTACACTGTGCTGACCCCATCCTAGGGGTCCCCTACTCACCCCCTCGTCCTGATGCCCCCCAGGTCTCCCTCCCCAGCCTTACCTCCACTGGCCCTACTCCCCATCCTGGTATGGAGACCCAAGGAAGAACTACCGTCTGCCTACCTGTGAACAAGCATTGTTACAGGCAAGTACAAGATGCAGCAGCAGCACGTAGCTGTTGTGGGGAGGGCTTCCATGGCCTACAATGCCCTGAGAGAATGCTGCCTGCAGGGCGCTGTGCTCTCATTCAGACATCGGATGGCAGTGCTCTGCTCCATGGCTCACTCACAACACAGAGCTTCAGTTAGGCTCCTGGACGGTTGGCAACCCTGCTGCCCAGAGCAGAATAAGGGCAGGTTGCTGCAGCAAGAAGTATCACTGCTAAGAAAGGGTCAGGTTAACCCTTCTCCATCCCCACAACTGCTGCAGTTTCATACAGTGATGGGGGTGTGAATTTGGCAGCAGCTTCAGGGCCAGAGAAGTGTTAATCTGGCTCTTAGTGATGACAGCTGACACCTCCCCTTGCAGTGTTCCAATCCCTGCTTCCATTCCTGTGCCTCCCTTTCCTTAGCATCTGGGGCTTGCACACAGCACCTCATGCTACTTGTGGCTTGTGTGCTCCTGTTTGCCACCCCTGCTGTAGCAATATAATATAGCTAAAGCACACTAATTTTTACTCTGAATAAAAGAAGGTTAAATTTGCAGCAGTTTCAGTACACTAGTATGGTTACAAAATCGTGCAGATATAACAGTTGCACCCTAAGGCTCATGCTGATATCTTTTGATATCAATGCAATTGTTACTTCCATGTATATCCAATATCATTCCATTCTTTCACTCTGTTTTGGGGGAGTTTCCTGTTTGTTTGCCTACCTAAGACCATTTCTTATGACACTGGCACTGATTTACTGAAAAATGAAATCAGACTCCAAGCCTTCTGCTCCAGACTCATCTCAGAAGAGACATCAACTGTCTGGATTAATGTTAAACTATTTTCATAACAGCCACTAGAGGGCAAGACAGGCAGGTTTACAGCACATACAATAGTGCACATACAAACCAAGTGCTTTAATGTGGAAACAGAGCAGTCCATTAAAACATTAGCAAGTGGGAACTTGATGCAGTCTCCATTGTCTGAATAAGTCTATTTCAATTCACGCTAGATGGAAATCTGTAGACAGTCAGCTGAAAAACCACAGATGTAGCCAACAGATTCACAAACTAAGAAGAGAAGTTAAGGTGTTTTATAGGGAATGTAAGAAAAAAACATGAATATGGATAAAATGCTGATTTCTAAACTTCCTGCTACCAAATTAAAAGCAAGGGGTAATCTTATTAATACCCACCTTTGGTCAGTACCTTTCATCCTGAAGAATCCCAAAGTATTGAATTACGTTGGAACACAGAAGATTAGACTAGAACAGACTTCCTGGACCACCGAGCTGAATCTCCTACTGTTAGAGGCAGCCATGACATAGCCTACGATAAGTGGTCAGACTAGAATTAGATGATTTTCTGATTGCTTCTTGCCATGATTACAAACATAGAGTAATTGTATCAATGTCAAAATAGTAGGAGGTTTCAAGTCCAGTTCCACAGGGGTGTATTCTGGGTCTGGTGTTATTTAACATTTTTAGTAATGATTTCAATGTAAGAGAGAACTTCCCTGATCAAGTTTGTGGATGACAAAGCTGGAAAGGCTTTTCAACACTTTGAGGGAATAGATAAAATTCTGAAGAATCTTGACGGGCTGGAGAATGAACAGAAGATGACTCAGTCAAGTTCAACAAAGACAAAAAGTAAGGTGTTTAAGCTTCCCTACATAAAATAAGTGTACAAGTTCACAATAAGAGATTTCTAGTTAGGCAGTAGTGTTGCTGAGAATGGTTTTGGACATTTTGGTAGATCTCAGATTCAACATGAGCCAGCAATATGAAAAAGCAAGTGCAATTTTAGGCTGCACTAGCAGGAGCCCAAAATACTACAGTAAGAAGCAGGAGGTAGCAGTAACCCTCTACTCAGTACTTGTTAGTTCTTAGGATTAGGTACGAACATTCAAAAAGCCCAAGGTGGAACCAGTCTAAGTTATGCAGTTTTCTGTAAGCAGCGTAGTTTAATTGGTAGTGAACAGAACACACATTTGCCTTTTGGTGGCAGTGGTGGCGATGATGGGGGGTGTCAAATCTTAGACTGGGTTCCACCCCTTTTAAACCAGTCTGTGGGCCGAACTTCTGTTCTGTTATGAGTATAGACCAGTGTCCAATCACCTATACTGGTAAAAGAGGAATGTCTGTACCTGGCCTAGATAATATATTGTGTTCTGTTCTGGGCATTACAATTTAAGAAGAATGTGGAGAAACTGAAAAGGATCCAAAAACAAGCAAGAAAGATGATAAAGAGGTTGGATGCAAACTGAGGAGGGGTTGAGAGAATTAGGCATATTTTTAATTTGGTGAAACTAAGGTAGGGGGATATGACTGTTTTCAAATACTATATTTTCTCCCATAAAATGTGAGAATAACATATGAGCCCTGGCTTTTTTTAAGGCAGAATGAAAGAAAAAAAGATCTTTTCTTGTAGTAAATAACAGTGACAGCAGCTAGAGAGCCACCTTGCTCACTGTTCTGTTTCCTGTGGCTCACTTGCAGAATTTTCTTTCACATTTGCCCTGTAAGCAGGAGAAACTACTCTTGCCATATTTCCTTGCATATACTATGAACTCCAGTTTCCAGAAACTACAATCCATGGTAATGTCATTGTTACCAGATTTAATATTAGACTTCACCTAAACTAAGACGCAGCCCAATAAGATGGAGTGACAATACATAGTTTAATTTAAAAAGCAATACAATAAACCAAAAAGACAACAGAAAGCTTTACAGCCAGGGATTCAGAAAGTCTTTCTGGGAAATCCACAGGTCTCATCTCTGCCTGGGTGTTATAGGCAGATCTGTACCTCTTCTCTCCCTTGGGTGCCTTGACCACAGTCACATAGGCCTTGACCATAGTCACATGTAACATCCCCCTCACATATAGCACATCTCTCATACATTTAGGCTAGGGACAGACAATAAAAAAGCCACAGTCTGAACTGGTTCAACCTTTGCAGGTTAGTCTAACCTGTCTAGGCTGAACCAATTTGTACCAGGACTCTGGACTGAGGCAATGTGGGCACACCCTTGGATGCCTTGAAACTGTGCTGGGTGGGGGCATGGCCAGTCAGTGCTGAACTGGCCAGAGAGGGGTTTAATTCCTCCCTCTCTATCCCACCAGCAGTGACCTGAGCTGGGTCTGCCAGGCATCTCCCCTTGCTGCTGCAGCAGCTGGGCATCATGGCCCCTGAGGCAGAGTGGGGCAGGGAGGAGAGTTAGGCTCCCCTCTACCCCCACTGGCACCTGGGCCTGCCTGCCCTTGCCACCATGCTTCCTGCCCAGGAATAGGACCCCTGGTGTCTCCTCTGCTGGACAGAGGAGGCATAACCCCTGTCCCTGTCGCCCCACTCCAAGGGGCCCTGCCGACCAGCATCTGGCTGTGTCCCCGCCTGCAGCTGGAGCAGGAGGGGTCAGGACCCTTTGTTGGGGGCAGCAGCTCCTGTCATAATGTGGGGGAGCACGAGCCCCTTCCCAGCAGGGTCACTGTGATGCAGGGCTGGCAGAGCTGCAGCAGGCTGTGCATGGCAGCACCAGGATCCCAAGCAGGCCAGAGCCCTGCAAGCCCCCCGCAGTACTGCCATGCTCTGCAGCAGCTTTGCCAGCCCCACAGATCAGCCCCCGCTTGGAAAGGGGCTTATGGTCTGGTAAGCCGTGACATTGCTACTCCAGCTGCTGGGCGGGGGCAGGGCATGGCCCCCTCAGCTCAGTCTGTGTTTGGGGCAAGCCCCCTCCCAGCAAGAGGGTGCTCCCCCCTACTGCTGCAGCAGCAGGGCACCATGGCCCCTGAGGCAGAGAGGGGCAGGGAGAAGAGTTAGTCTCCCCTCTACCCCACTTGCAACTGGGTCTGCCCGCCCTCGCCACCATGCTCCCTGCCCTGTTCTCCCTTCAGGGACCCTGCCTGGCCATGCCCACTCCTGCTTCTGCAGCAGGAAGGGGCAGGGCGCTTGTTGGGGGCAGCAGCCCCTCTCATCATGTGGGGGAGCGCGAGCCCCTTCCTGATGGGGGCACTGCGCTGCGGGGCTGGCAGAGCTGCAGCAGGCTGTGTGTGACAGCACCAGGGTCCCAAGTGGGCCAGAGCCCTGTAAGCCCCCCGCATTACTGCCGCGCTCCGCAGAGTGGCCCCTGCCGGGAAGGAGCTCATGCTTCAGGAAGCAGTGACAGGCTGCTGCCTGTCATGGTCACTCATTGCTGCAGGTGGAGGTGGGGGTGGGGCCCGGCTTCCACAGCTGGGTCTGTGCTCGGGGCCAGCCCCCTCCCAGCAAGAGATAGTGAGGGTGCATTGAAACCGACTTGGCACAGTAGGGGGCACTAGGGGAGATCACAGCACCCCTAGGTCGCGCCCTGTCACAGCCCAGTCTTTTAAACTTTCTTTGTCTTTCTGGTCCTCTGGTCTTATACAACTAAGAAACAGAAAACTCAAGCTCCTGGGCTACAACATAAATTCTAAGCCAACTGGCTAACCATCATTCATATCCCTACCAGGGTTTCCTCCACCCAGTATATACATATACATATTGCATGGCTCCTTGCCGGGAGTGGATACATATATGTATATGTATATGTATTTTGAGGCATCTGAGAAGCTCCTTCCATAGCCACATCAGTCTTCTTCTGTTCTTCTTATGTTTCCCCCATGTTGGAATAGCCTTTTGTCAAGCTTCCTGTGCTATGTCCTTTAGAAACTGCAGGTTCTCCTGAACTCTTTTATTCTGAACCCAGGGGTATCAAACTCATCATGATCTATGGGTCAGACGAGTAGCACAAGGCCTGTCTAGTGCAGCAGCCTGTAACAGGGTGGCCTCCACCTTTAAAAGGGAACACTCAACCACGTTGATAAAGCTTAGCTGTGGAGTGTTAGATAATGAAGAAATGTCTCCCTAGGAGCAGAAGAGAAGCAATCTGTGAGGGAACAGTTGTGAGCAGAAGGCAAGCTATGAGCTGAACAAGTTTACTACCAAGGAGGGCCAAGATACTATTCTGGGGCCAGAACTAAAGGGTTCCCTTCCTAGGACCCCAAACAGAGCAGAAAGGTTTGGTTTGATGTTCATTTGTTTGCTGCTCAAACACTGTGTTTTTAATGAGAGGACTAGCTGAGGAGCTCTTCAGGGAGCAGAACCTGCAGGCAGAGGCCAGCTGGCTTGGCAGCCCGCTTACACTGCTGCATGCAGCACTTGCCCCAGACTGGCCTGTACATCACATGCAGTGCATACACCAAATCAGCCCTATGTACTGTGTGCAGAGTATGCAGTAAACTGGCCCCACGTGCCAGATCCAGCCCAATCTGATGCATACTGCATGCTGCAGTGCAATACCCATGGCATTATCACAGGCCAGATCATAGGGCTCTGTAGGGAAGATCTGGACTGCACACTGTCTTTGACACCTCTCTTCAGTCTGTGTACCAGTTGACTGAAATCTGCCCCTTCTTAGTCCAGTATCTTTATTTGTTAGCTGCATACATTCCCTTTCTCAGAATCATGATTTCTATCATATCATGATTGCTTCCTCTCAAGTTTCCAGTCACCTTCATCTTCTCAAACAGTTCCTCCTTATTGGTCAAAGCAACACCTAAAAGAGATGATTCCCTGGTCATAGCCTGAATTTTGTAGGTCAAAAACCTGTACTTTACATGTTAGGATCATGGTGGACATTTAGAGGTTGCAGCAACATTCTTCCAGTGAATATCCAGGAAATTAAAATCCCCCAAGAGTACCATCTTATATTTTTTCATAACCTTGTTATTTCCTTAAAGGTGCCTGTAACAAGGTTTATGACTCAGGGGCTGGAGCCCAGCTGTAGGAGTGCTAGGCCAGCTGATGGGGATGATTGGCTGACCCTGGAAGAAGTTAAAAACTAAATGAGGCTGGGAAGGAGGAAGCTGAGAGGAAAAGCAACACTGAAGCACTGCAGTAAAGCCCTTGCCCTGGAAGGGTGGGGGGAGGGTGTTTTTGATGTTTTGTTTATTCTGTTTAGTTTAAAATAGGAAAGGGGGAAGGCTGGCTCCTGGGCTTGGCTGAAAAAGTAACAACCTGCTACACGTGGTGGAGAACATGGGCATTCTAAATTTAACTCCAGCAATGGAAACGGGAGCCTTGCTAAAATGGCTAGAGGGGCTCCAGCAGCAACAGCAGCAGCTGTTTCAGCAGCTCCAACTCCAGCAGCAACAGCTCCAGAGGGAGCAGCAGGAGCAGCAGTAAGAGTTCCAGAGAAAGCAGGAGTTCCTGAAGCACCATTAGGAGTCAAGATGGACCCCCACCGAGTTGGTGAGAATAATATATACGCTCACCACCTTTCAATGCAAATGTGACAAGTGGGTGAGACCAGTGTGGGAATGTGACCCCTCTAACAACCTGCCCCAGCACCTCCAAACAATTGGTGGGGGTTTCAGAGGTGTCAAACCTCCCCAAGAATGATGCTGAACCAACTGGAGTGAGTAAAGGGGTTCGGGCTTAGGCTGCAAGACTACCAGGTCTATCTGCTTTCCCAAGCGAGCTCTCTGTTTGTCTAAGACTGTGCTAAGGCAAGCAGGGTAGACATGGAGGAGATTCAGGGGTGTGAGATGGATGCCAAGCCTACCAAAACAAGACCAGGGCCCATGACAGAACTCAAGCAGTCCATATCAGACCTGCTTGTGGAGAGCATGGACAACACTGTCTCAAGGGTCTCTGCTGAGGTTACTAATTTAGATGATTTTTGTGAGGTACTTTTCTTGTAACTGTCTGGGCCTGTGTTAATAAAAATGTTTTTGCAGGTAGACGACACCTTCACAGAGAGCTTTCAAAACCTGTACATTGGCACCCCACCAAAAGTAAAGGTCTTTTACACGAACTGTTTTTGTTTGTGTCCAAAAGAGAGCAGTTCAAGACCAAAGACTGATTCAACATTTTTGTCCAAAGACAGTGACCACTAACCAAGGCTTTGAGCCTATGGAGGTTACCAAGCAGGGCTATGAGGCCATAGAGGTCACCAAGCAGGGGAATACTAGAGTGCTATTTTCAAATAAAAAAAAATCCCAACCCTGTTTAGAAGGTTTCTTGCATGACCTGGTTTTGAACAACTGTTCAAGATGAGGCTGAAGACCTCTGTTAATGTTGTATTAAGACCTCTGCTTAATAAACCTTGCTTTACCATGGTTTAAATTTGTCCTCAACCATTTGAATGCACCACATGTGTGTTAGCGTGGGGTGAGGCACAGTAGTTACCAGACATGTCTACACAGGAGGCTTTGTTAAAGGAAGTTTATTACTCTCCTGGTGAAGCTGGGAGTTTTGGCAGGGTGAACACGCTTTTTGAAGCCACCAAAAGGGAGAATAAGGTTCTGAACAGAAGTGGGGTGGCTACCCGGCTTTCAGATCAGGACTTTTACACCCTACACAAACCAGCAAGAAGACGTTTTAAAGGAAACAAGACTGTTGTTTCAGATATTGATGTGCAATGGCAGGCAGACTTGGTAGATATGCAGCAGATTTCCAAGCACAATCGTGGGGGGTTAAGCTCATCTTAACAGTGATAGACATATTATCAAAGTATGCCTGGGCCATGGGTCTAAAAGACAAGTCAGGTGGTGAAATAGCTCAGGCCTTTAAAACCATTTTACAGAGGACCGTGTACCTCAAAAATAACAGACTGATCAGGGGAAATAATTTTAAATAAGTCTTTAAGCAAACTGTTAAAACAGTATAATATTCATCATTTTGTGATGAATAGTAAAGTGAAAGCAATGGTGGTAGAGCAGAACATTAAAATCAAAGATGTGGAGGTATTTTACAGCCCACAACACCTTTTGCTACATTGATGTGTTACTAAATTTTATAAAGAGCTACAACCACAGTTTTCACAGAACTATCCACACCAGGCCTGCGGGTGTGAACTTCTCAAACTCTCCATGGGTGTGGAAAACCATGTATGGAGACTATTTCAAAATGAAAGCAGCAGCACCCATGTTCAGAAAAGGAGACTACGTAAGGGTGTCTAGGACCAAAGGAAGGTTTGAAAAAGATTATGAACAAACATTCACCAATGAGATTTTCATGGTGGTTGATGTCCTTAGGCACGTACAGATGCCTGTATACCACCTAAAAGATAATGAAGAAGAACCTACTGAGGGTTCTTTTTACCCTGAAGAACTACAACAAGTGAACCCCAAACAGGACAGTGTTTACAGGGTTGAAAAAGTTCTAGCAATGAAAGGAAAGAGAAGAAAGAAGCAATTGTTGGTGAAATGGTTGGGGTGGTTGACTAAATTTAACACCTGGGTGGAAGCCTCCCAAGTTCATAACATATAGGGGTACCTTAGTCAGAAGGCTGAGATGTGTGAGGGAGGCTTTTACATCACTTTGACCAGCAACGCTTGTGCCAGAATTTTTCCACAGAACACCAGCTTGAACTTTACCATACAGCTGGTTAAACCTCTGGATCTGCTGGGGAACTGGGAGATAGGGTTAGCAGAAATACAATACCCGCACAGCTGGAACAACATCAACGAAAACACCCCTTTCAAAATAATTTCTGGGACTAAAAGAATACCTCCTGCATCGGGCGTATTATACAACCATCACAGAGTTGCTGGATCTAATGAACAATACAATTACCATCCACCCTACTCCACCCAAATTAGTTATGCATTGTGATCAAGTGATCGGAAAAGTGAGACATAAGACCAAAGATAACTCTTATGCTTTTTATACCTGTGGTGAGCTAGCCTATATTTTGGGAATGCTACCAAAACACTTCCCAGCTGATATTATCAGTGGGTTCAATTCGCTGTATGTCTACATTGTGGAACATCAGCTTGTCGGGGAGTTTTCAGTTCCTTTACTATGCTGCGTCCCTGCCTGCCCATGGGAGCAATGAGTTTGTCACCATCACATACAACAACCCACATTATGTCCCCATTAGTCAGCACCATATTGACACAATCAGCATTGAAATAAAGATGGATCAGAACAAACACGTCTCATTTTGCTTTGGTAAGGTGATCATTAAGCTTCTTCTATGCCCCCAGAAGACTTTGAGATTTTAAAAAAAGTAAAAGCATGATGGTAATGGTAAAAAACTATGGGGACCCTAACTTGTACAGAAATTATTATAAAGCTCAGGCTGGGTATGGTCTTCCCAGATATCAGGGGGTGCCCATGATGTACGGGGCTGGAGTGGGAGGCATATTTTGCAGCCTCTTTAGAAAAGCTGTTCTGCTTTCAAGAAGGGGTCTGGAGATTATTAAGCCCCACGCTAAAAATGCAGCACAAAACATAGCCAAAGATGTGATCAGTCACATCTCCCTAACTGTCCTGGATGAGGTGGTCAAGCCGGCAAAGCAGGAGGGGTCCAGCCTTGTGTATATTCAAAGAAAGAGCCTTAAAAGAAAGATAGATGCACCATACTCCAGACATACAGGACCTCCTCAACCCCTTAAAAAGAAGAGGTTAAGTTGATGGGGCAGCCATACGTGAAAAATCAAGAAGCAGCCTGGGAGAAAGAAGGGGCGCTCTCCTGGAGGAAACAGAAATATATTTTAATTGCCATGGCCTTTGTTCACTGTGGGTCTGAAGAACGAGCCAAATCCAAACTGGATGTGTTTCAAATAGCCCCTATGCAGACCTGCATTGAGAAAAGCCTGTATGTTGAGCTCCTCCCACTCTAGGCTATTACCAAGTCCAGCCCCCTTGACTTTTTCATAGCCAGGAATGGTGAAGATTACATGGATTTGAACAACACGCTGCTGTGCCTTTGCTGCAAGATTGTAAAAGGCCATGAAACTGATCTCGATGCCAGGGTAGCGGTGGGTCTGGTGAACTACCTGCTAGCCTCTGTCTTCAGTCAGCTAGATGTCACTCTGGGAGATCATCTCATAAGCCAGAGCAACAACTGTTACCCTTACTGCGCCTTCATCGAATCGGTTCTCTACTACAGTGATGACACTCTCGCCACCCAATTTTTTGCCAGCCTGCTTTACAAAGATAACCCCGAACGTCATGAAATGGTTGTGTGGGATGGCGATAATCACAGGTTTTGGAGACGGGCAAACCTAACAGACCCGAGCAAAAAGATAGAGCTGCTTGGTCATCTCCATAGCAATTTGTTTTTTTCAAGAAAAACTGTTGCTGTACGGACATGAAAATTAAACTGACACACAGCAAAGATGCCTTCTGTTTGATGGGCTCCACAGTGGCTGACCAAGGCAAACTAAAAATCACATCCACCTAACTTTTTGTGAAAAAAGTGAAGGTAGCCCCAGACATCGGACTGGGCCATGCGGAGGCCTTGCTTACAGCCAATGCTAAATACCCCATGGACCGTGTGGTATGAAAGTGTTTAGCATTCCTGCTGGCAGCCGAGTCAGCAACCAGGAGAATCTGTTTCTGGGGCAGCTGCCCAAATTCATCATCATTGGGTCTGTGGATAACAATGCCTTTAGTGGGAATTATGCTAAGAACCCCTTTTACTTTAAACATTACAATATTAATTTTGTGGCCCTCTACGTCGATGGAGAACAAACCCCGACAAAGCCCCTACAACCAGATTTTGAAAATGGTAACTGCATGAGAGAATACATGCAGCTGGTACAGACAGCCAGGAAACATATGTAAGACCGGGCCCTGATAATCAACCATGAGGAGTTTGCCAGGGGGTACACCTTGTTTGCCTTTGACCTGTCTCCTGACCAGGAGCGTGCTGATCATTATTTGCTGATTAAAACCGGGAACTGAGAGCAGAAATACACTTTGTTGCGGCTTTGCCCACCACAGTTAACATGATTGTATATGGGGTCTTTAACAACGTCATAGAAATAAATCAGAGGAGAAACGTCCTGTTTGACTACATGTGAAGATGGACACCGAACAGCTCGCCAGGGTTTTATCCTCAGACCCTTATGCCAAAGAAACTTTTTTAGACGTTTTCCCCTGTGACTGCTTCCTAAGACTCGACTGTCTCAAAGGTCCCTGAGCTTGGCGGTCAACACGCACCCGCATAATCACCCCGGAGAACACCGGCTGGCTGCTTACCTGGAGGATCGGAACCGGGGGGAATTTTTCGACTTGTACGGTCACCCCCCAAACAGCGCTCTCTTTCCTCAAAGCATTATGTTGTTTTTAAACAAGAACGCTACAGATACTGCTTTCAGATGAAACAGTTACAAGATCTCTGATCCATCGCCTGCGGATACCACTGTGTGTTTTTCCTGCACCGCTGTAGCAATGGGCTATCATTTGAATAGATTTTACAATTGTATTATTCTGATGATTTAGCCCAAAATGATAGGGTGGTGATGCATTTTGTAAGAAGTAAATATAAAAATTTCTGTGTGGCCGGGCCTGCCCAGATATGTATTTCTCGCTATAACTTTCACGAATGCTTTGTCTAAATAAAACACTCAGCTGATGCTATGTAAATAAAGCTGTTGCTGTTTAAACATGTGTGCGCGCATGTGTTTTCATTTTAAAAAATCCTCTGTAGATGAAAATTGCAGCAGTATAGAATAGTTTAATTCAAAGTGTAAAACTTTACATGGAAAGGCAATGGCTTTTAGAGAGAGTTTTTTGCTTCTTAGGCCATGCTGTTGGTGTTTCTTGGTCTGAGTCAGATACTTTCAGGCGTTCCAGATGATCACGATTCACAGCATTGCCCATAACAGAAGATGATACATTCAGCTCAGCCATGGCTTTTGTGAAGATGTGCCAGCCTTTAGCCGGATGTGTAGTAGTCCCAGCGTGAGTCTGAAGGGTTCTCTGGACCAAGTCGAGCATGTTAGACCCCTTGACGAGCATCCCTTTGTAGACGAAACCCCCGTGATCATCCCAAGAAGAAATATCCTTGTGCTGGCTCAGCTTAGTGAGCAACACTTCAGCATTTTTCCTGTATCAGGCATGCACACTATCCAATACTTCCTGAATGATGGGGTCAGGGTTTGTTGGGGTTTCTAAGGGGTTTCTGGCCTCTAGGGGGGTCTGTTCTGGCAGAAACAGGGTTAATTTTCCTCTGTCCAGCTCACCCTGCTTTATGTAGGTCAGGTATTTCTGAAGCATGGCGGCATACAGTTTAGCTTTATTGTATTCTGCTAAACCCGGCCTTTGGAGAATATCCTTCATTTCAACATCCAGTAAGTGGGTTGCCTCAGTTCTGATATTTTCCTGAGCTGGTGGGGAGCCCTTAATTGCTCCAGCTCATGTTTGGGCACTAGGTACATTTTTTCTGCGTGCTCCATCACCGGCTAGTCGAAAGCCCCATAATCAGAGGGAGAGCAAAACTTAACAGAGGGCCGATAAATCCCCCTGACTGTTTCACCAGCTGTTTCTTTGTTTTAAGAGGCAATCTTGTGTTACTTAGGTTTTTTATGATCCCATGTCTCTTTTTCAGCACGCAAATTTGATGTGGTGTCAAAAGGGTGTTTCCTTCAAAGGTGTTCAAAGAAATTTCTGAAATGGCCACTACTAAATCATCAGAGGCTCAGCAGAGTAAAGCTTTTCTCTGCTGTGGGGAGGATTGAAGAAGCAGTTTTAAGAGAGTCAAATTTCTTTTTTACACAGTTAGACATGTTGCCCTTCCACCATCTCAAGAGCTAAGAGAAGTCTGCCGCTACATCATCTCTTTTTATTCCCACCCGCTGGTTTTTTAAAAGTGTAAGCAGCCGGTTGGCCAGGAGGAAAAAGCCCAGTTCTTAATCTAAAAACATCTGCGATAGAAGCATTTAAATCAACCACCAGATACCCATTAGGTGTTTTAGTGGCATCCTCAAAGGCTTCTAGAAAGAATTGGGCCTTACCCGGGTACATCTGCCATGCCAGGGACACTATCTGTAGCTTATCCCTGGGGGATTTAACAAAATCATGTATTTTGTGTTAAGGGCAATGGTGCGGCTCCTTTTCCCTTGACAGAAAACATTTTGAACTATATACATAATGGTAAGGCTTTCTCAATTTTGCTGCTGTCACAAGCAGAGTCCATCAAATCATCTACCACAACCAGATTTATTTTATTAGGAGGAAACAAACAGTCATCGTTGGGACTGTCTGGTAGACCCTCCACAAACTTGATAAAAGGATATTTACAAAGCAGTTCTTTATACAAAGGCTGCCAACAGCTATAGCACCACACGATGGTCTCAGGCAAAACAGGCAGCATTCGATCAGCATGATCCAGAAGGTTTTTTATAAAATAACTTTTACCACAGTTGCTAGGGCCTGCCAAAATCACAGAAAAGGGGTGCTTACAGCACAGATCTGTGTTTAAACACCATAGGGGAGACGGTTAAAGTTTTCTGTGAGACGCTTTTGTCAAAAACGACTTTCTGTGTTTTTCTCAACTCTAAGGGTGCATAAACAATGGTGAAACAGACTATAAAGATGTTTGTGGTACCCGAGAGCATGTAATGCTTTTTGGCGTGCTTCCAAGACACGCAGGCTGCCTCATCTTCAGTAAAGTCGCAAGATGAAATTTCATAGACAGGAGAAAAGAGGTAGCCAAAGAGTTCTCGAGGTCTCTCGCGAAGCTGGTGTTGGGCAAGTTCGCTCTCTGACTGGATTTACCCCACAAAGAAATTAGAAACAATTTTGCTATTTGACGCTTTGCGGGGTGGGGTTTGATATGCTCTGGGTGTAAGGTCACGCCTTCCTTGTGCAAGAAATAGGCCACGTATCTCTCTTGTTTTCCTTGGTCGGTACACCAGGCCGGGTAGCCCGAGGCTTCCTGCTTCTGTCGGAGGTGCATTTTTATGTACCGTGAAAAAAGGGTGCCAGACCTCAGCAAAATGCGAGACTTCATAGATTTGAGCTATTCTGTACCCCTTGATGATAGATTAATTCAATTCGGGTGTGCACCACGTGCCCAGGAAAGCTGTCTCTTCAGCAGTGGGGTCATACTTTTGGTGTCTTATTTCCATGCAGGGGTGGCACAGCATAAACATAAGTTTCCTGTTCACCCTGATGGATAGCACAGGGAAAAAAGGGTTTCACGGTGGGTACAGTTTCACCCTGGCTATTCCAAAATAGCTTGACAGGGGTTGGAAATTGTCATGAATGAGTTCAGGGTGTCCAGTTGGGTTTTCTTTCATTTTGTTTATGAAGGGGTAAAGACTGGTAAAATAATCATAGTGTATTTATTTGCCGGGTTTAGTTTGGTAATACAGACAGATGGCATTAGTTCTCCCTCCCAAAAGAGGGTCCCTAGGCACCAGTGGGGAACGTAGCGGGGTTCTGCTTAAAATATCTGCCAGCTCCCCATCCGTTTCTAACAGAGCCCTCCACTCGTGCTCCCAAATGGTCTTGATGGTAAACCCCTCTATCTTGAGATAATCAGTCTTGTGCAATGCCTGGTAATTAAGAAACCCGAAGGTGGTCTCTGTCAATGGGTTCTGTTCTTTCTCATTGTAGCAAGTGACACAACCGTGGAAAAAACATCCATTAAATTCAAACGCTGTAGGTTCCCCATCAATGTTGACATACCCGTCTGAAAAATAGGGGCCTACCTGAAATTCCCCACCCTGTAAAGTATGTCAAATTTGAATATTTTCTTTCTCTGAAATGTGCATTAGCCACTGGATAGATGGGGTTGAAAACCTCTTTTTCTGTCTGTGATAGTTGTCTGGGGGGAAAAGTGCTATGGTCTGCGGTTCCAAAAATATAAACCTGTACATGGCCATGCAGATGGAGACCAGAGCGATGTATTGGAAAGGATCTATGCAGAGTTCAATGTTTTGGAGTTCACCATCTACTTCCACTCGATCTACCCGCCATGTCATTTTCATGATTTCATCCCTGTAGAGGGATGAGAACATCAAATTTTTTACGTCCTGCTGACAATAATAGGCCAGTTCCTTTTGCATGTCAAAGGTCTTATTGCGGTTATCCTGACACCATTTTAAAAACTGTTCTTTCTCATCATATTTTCAACACTGTAGTACTCCAATTTTGGGAGAGGCCCCACATAATTTTGGTTTTCTGCCGTATTAAAAAAATGTGGGAAATAACCTTTGCATTCTTCAAACCCCTTCAAAACCCATCACCTGTGGAAGTTTCATTGGCAAAAAGTTGGAACGGACGCCTAGACTGGTCACTTCAATGCACATGAGTTTACCCTCCTGGGTGATTAGTTTCATGCCCATTTTTTCCTTTAATAACTGGCTAAC
Organism: Crocodylus porosus; assembly: GCF_001723895.1. Taxonomy (NCBI): domain Eukaryota; kingdom Metazoa; phylum Chordata; order Crocodylia; family Crocodylidae; genus Crocodylus; species Crocodylus porosus. The sequence goes on from NW_017728916.1 coordinate 5,814,489, forward strand.
AATGAAGTAACCATCATAGCCTTCGGTACTCTGAGCTATGAAGGTGTAGTCCTTGAACTTTTTATCCATAAAGACCTTAATAAAATCAGATAGACACTCTTCACCCTTAAACTCCCAAGTGCTTTCAAGCTTTTTGGGCTTAGCTTTACAAGCCTTTTTGGGGGTTTTGCCTGCGACTTTCTGAGGGTTTTTTTCCCCGTCTTTAGCTCCATTGCAAAAATGTACTTGGGCACATGCATCCCCGTCTCCTGCATATGTTCAAACTCATAAAAAATGTACTCCTTGTCCTCTTCAGGCTCTTTAATCTGGCGCATAAAGCACCAGTGCTTGTTTACATCCGTGATTTTCCCTTAACACTGTTTGCACTCGTGCTTTTTGTCTATGTAAGATTTACACTCATTGCACAGAGTTTTAGTCAGACATTTGATCTGCTTTTCAGAGGCCAGGGCCACGTGCCTTTCTAAGCACTCTTTGGAACGATGGAACAGCTTACAATTAGGGCACCTCTGTGTCTTGCCTATGGTTTCAGCGCAGTTCGGGCTCAGGCAAAGACAATATCAGAACCTAGACTCATGGCTATGGCTGTACAACTTCTGACAAAGATCGCAATAATTTCTCATGCCAAACACCTTTTTCACATCGAAAATAAGTGATAATGTTCACCATGCAGCAGAAGAAAACAGGTGTCAGGTTACTGAGTATGTCCTGTGTTTCAAATAAACTCCACCCATATTTTTCCTTATGCATCACTATGTGAATGTTAACCTGTTCAAGGTCTTCAAACAAAGGTTCTTGATGGAGCAGAACCTTTTGATATATAGACAGGCCTAATTTCCTGTGCAGTTCTTTGGCACCATCTAGCAGTTCTGTATCTCTGGCCCCTCTATGTTTTGTAACAGCCAATAGACTGCCTGCAAAGCACAGGTTAGTATCATAGGTATTCAAGTCGATTAAATACTTCCTCTTTTTAGCAATGATCTGGGAATAGGGGATAGAGCTTATAACTGTACGGCTCCCACCACCCCGGCCTCTCACAATGACCACAATCAGCCAAAATGTCGAATCGAGCAATATTTCTCTCTGGCTTTGTAACAGGTTACTGAACCACTCTAAAAACAGCTCTGGGGTCATCTGGTTTAAATTAATAGATTGAGAGTATGAACAGTTTGCCATGCTGTCTGCCTGAGTACATGACTGGCCATAGTCATTGCCCGTGAATCTCTGGTGGAGTTCTGCTACCATTTCTTCTACCCCTCTGCTTACGACTTCGTATGCCACTTGTAATGGCACATGCTCCAGATGCACAAAACAGAAATCCTCAGTGTACCTCGTCCCCCCATACCTGGCTACAGACCACTCTTGCCTTCTCACCCGCACCATATGTATGTCTGGTAAAACAACCTCTGCTGACTTAGGAGACCGGGGGTTGCTTGAGGGGTCCTCTAAATTGCCTTCTACGCCAGATTCGCTATCCCAACTCTCTGACTCTTCAGGTCTTGGTGGTGGGTCAGGCCTGGGAGGCTGGGGAACATTTGAGGGGCCCTGCAAAGTGCTTCCTGAATCATATTCTCCATCCCCTCTCTCTAGCTCCATGGGTCTTGGTGGAGGATCAAACCTGGGAGGAGGGGAAGCATTCGAGGGGCCTTCTAAAGTGCCGTTATTAGGAGATCTCTTATTTTTTCTCAACTGGTGTTTAGCCTTCCCCACACTCCTCTTTAACCAGGCTCTTACTTTTTGCCCCGCAAGCCACTTGCTGGTTCACCACCCATTCTTACCCCTGTGTTTACCATGACTACACCTCTTATGATACAGGCCATGACTGTTGTCCGAGTTACACAGACTACCTCTTGAGTAAAATTTACCCTTTTGCTCTGGTAGTAATCATGATCTTTCAAAGCACTCTGCACACTTCTTACAACAGGCCTTTTGGTAAAAGATTAAGTTTTAAAATATGCAGAGCTCTGAACACACAGGTCAGCTTTTTTGCGGTCTGATTTATCTTTATAACACACACCCCCACCACCCCAGACCATACAAAATCTGTGAGAATATATATTTTTAAATTCAGTCTTTATTTCCAACAAAAACTTTTACAATATTTACTAGTTTATTTTGTTAACCCTTCTCCTAAGAAGGGATTTTTATCATTTCTAATGACTATTAAGTCTCATTGGCTTTATCTTTACAAAAAAACCCTATATGTATGTGAATAGAGATCCAAAACACTAAAGCGAATGCTATTCTACACAGCTGAAAACTGTTGATGTGCTTTAAAACCCCCACCCCCAGCCTCCCACCAAAATCAGCAAAAGATATAAACCCCCATTTTAAACTGTTTTTGCTAAACCCTTCTCTTAAGCTGGGTTCTATAATTTCTAGTACCAATTAAGCATTCAATATGGGGTATGAGAGTTTATCTTCCTCAGTGGTCAAATAATGAAGAGCAGCATTAGGATCTTCTGCAGAATACACAGTGTTTAGAAGCTCTCTAATCTGAAGTAAATGTTTCTCAGTAATTCTGAGGATGTTCCTGGCAAACCCAATGGCTATAACAGCATTGAAAATGCTATCAAGACACAGACTTTTCCTGGTAAAGTTCCTGAATTGTTTGATTTATGTCTTCATCTAACCAAGTAACACAATGATGTGCTACCTGACCCCCCAGGGCATGAACACACCCCCAGCAGTTATCAAAAAATCTCCTCCTCAAGCAGTATTTCATTATGTCATAAAAGGAAATGCATGCAAAAGACTTCATGAAGATTTTACATTCTTGTCGTGAAACAGGACAATGCCTAATTGTCTTCTGAACTCTTCAGCCTCAACCGGTGTCTGTTCTCTGCAGAATCATACACTTCTTTCTGGTGTCATCAGTATCAGTGTACTGGTGAGTAGGCTTTCTGGAGTCATTAAAAAGGCTTCATCTAACTGCAAATGAGTTCAAATAAAGGCCTTAGTTAGCTGCTGTTTAATCAGTCCTTAGCTACTTCCAAACACACACATGCTATAAAGTGAACCCACACCACTGCCATCAAAATCTAAGTGCCCCACTCCACCCCCCACAACCATGCTCCAAGTCTCTTACCGACCTCTCCTCTGCAATGACCTCTACTTTGCATGCAGGGTCTGGCAAAAAGATACCATCTTCCAAATTCTCAACATCTGTTTTGGGGTCCAGGGCTTCCTTCATTTGCCTGTTCATTGGGTCTTCCTGAACAGGGTCAAGCATCTCAAAAAGTCTTTGGGCTAGCCTCCTCATAGAAAAACTATTTCTACGGTAATGCTTTCTATGAGGCCATCTTGGGGCTGTGGTGAGGGGGCCTACAGGCGTTGTGAAAGAATCCATATCCACCCCTGCTTGCTTTAGCACAGTCTCAGACAAACAGAGGGGTTGTTTGGGAAAGCATCTAGAGTTGGTGGTCTTACAGGTAGAGCCCCACCCCTCTACTCACTCCAATTGGTTTGGCATCATCCTGGAGGAGGTCTGAGGCCTCTGAAACCCCTGCCAATTGGTTGGGGGTGGTGGGGCAGGTTGTTAGAAGGGTCACACCATCCCACTGCCACCCCATAGGTCATGCCTGTGCCCTGGGGGGCTAGAGCAGTCTGGGGGCTGATAGGTCATAACTGTACCATGTGGTCTAGGGTGGGTCTTGCAGCATGAGGGGGTGGGCTTTGGGGGGCTGCATGGCCTGTCCTTCAGATATCATGGGCTGTGTGGTGGTGGTGTCACACACCATGTGACTGGAGGGCAGGGGTGGGGTTACTGATGTCACACACCTTGTGACTGTGGGTGGGGGCAGAGTTGCTGGTCTCACACACCGTGTGCCGGGTGGGGATGGAGTCACTGATGTCACACACCATGTGACTGGGGGTGAGGGCAGAGTTGCTGATGTCACACACCATGTAACTGGGGCGAGGTTTGTGATGTCACACACCACATGACTGGAGAAGCTTCTATTGAGTGCCAGGAGCAGTCTAGGTTAATCCCTTGCTCTCCGCACTGCCGCACATGGCAAAACTGTGGATCTGGGGTCAGGGTTTAGTCCAGCCTGTGACCCTCTTGCCCACCCGTTGTCCCAGGATTCTTATCACTATTTGGGATTCCCCCGCCAAGCCACTATGCCGTGTCTCAGCTCTCCTCACACTCACTGGGATCGCCTGAGGAGTAAGGTAAGCAGCCTGCCTGACATCTTTTCCTAGGTCGTCAGATGGGCTTCTTGTCTCTCTCACCTTTTCTTGTGCCCGAAAGCAATCAGTCTCCTGCCACCAGTTTTATGCCGGTTTTTCGTGAGCTAATAACCCAGTCTTGTCTCGGGTGTGTAATTCCTCCCACCTGGCAGGGATCATCATCAGGTCAGTCTGACCCAACCTTGTCTAAGTAACAGGGTTCCTGCTTGAGTCCCTGTTACACTCAGGGAAAGGGGTTGGGGTTCAACGCAATCTGAACTGCCCTCCAGAGGCTTAGGATCCCCAGGGGCTCCTTGAGAGGGTAGACTGAATCAGGTAGCAGGAGGCCTGGATTTCATTCATGATCAGAAAGAGGATCCAGTATAAGGCCTTCTTTATGGCTGACTGGGTCAGGCCAATGGGGTCATAGTAGATGCAAACTTAGCAGCCTGGAACCCCTATTTTGAGTTACAGAGGGACCTCTCAATGAGAGTAACAAAAGACAAGGCCACAGGGACCTAGTAGTACCAACTATTAGTGCTGAAGCAATACCATCGCCAGGTTTTGAAATTAGACTATGATGTACTATGGGGAGGCCATTTAGGGATGAAAAAGGTCTAGGACAGAGTGCTGGCAAGGTTTTTCTGGCCTGGGGTATACCAAGAAATCAAGGACTATTTTGCATCCTTCCCCAAATGCTAGCTGGTCACCCCCCACCCCATTCATAAGGCCCCACTTGTAGCCTTTCCATTGTTCCACATATGCTTTGAGCATGTCAGAGCGGGCTTGGTAGGACCACTGGAGCCCAGCTCAAGAGGGTCCAAGTTCATCCTGGTCTTTGTCGACTATGCTACCCACTACCCCCATGTTGTGGCAATCCTCTTGGCTTCAGCACAAACTGCGGCCTCTGAGATATTACAGATATTCTTCTGGGTGGCCATTCCCAAAAAGGCTTTGACTGACCATGGCATGGGCTTCATGTCCTGGTTCTTGCAAGAGGTTTGGGGCTTGTTAGTTCATTCTGTAAACTTCAGTGTACCATCCCCAAATGGATGAATTGGTTGAAAGATTTAACTAGACACCAAAGGGGATGTTGAGAACATTTGTCTTGGAAGAGCCTTGGAATTGGGACCAGTTATTGCTGTACTTATTACTCATTGTTCAAGAGGTTCTGCAGTCTTCCATGGGCTTTTTGCCCTTTGAATTATTATATGGAAAGCAGCCCCAGGGTGGGTTACATGGATTCTGGCAGGCCCAAGGAACAACAACACAGAACATAGTCCAATATATCCTGACGCTACAGGGAAGATTAGATCTGGTGGGTGTCCTTGCAAAAGAAAATCTCAGGGCTGCACAGGAATAGCAGTATAATAAAAATGCCCAACTCCAGATTTATCAGCCTGGGGACAGTATTACTATTTCTCCTTTCCTCCAACAGTAGGTTGCTGGCTAACTGACAAAGCCCTTTTGAGGTCCTGCAGAAGGTAAGCAAGGTAAATTTATGATGTTCACCTAATAGAGAAACAGCAAAGTTTGCAGATACATTATGTCAACCTGATGAAGAACTGGAGGGCCCGAGAAGCCTGTATGGTGTCTATGTGTTTTCTGGGAGTTGGCCTGGGGATTCGAGATCCCTCATTACATCTGATGCCTGGCCTCATGCTAGGGGCAGCTTTGACCTCAATGCAATGGGCTGAAGTAAAAAGCCACCTGGAGGAATTCAGAGGTATTTACAGTTATTCCAGGCAGTTATACTACACTGATTGAACACTGGGTTATCCTGAAGCCAGGCTTGTGCAGTTCAGAAGGGATACTCAAGAGTTCCAACGTGGCTGAGGGAAATAGTAAAGCAAGAGATTAAGAAGATGCTGGTCCTAGGGACGATAGAGAAATCTGCCAGTGAGTAGAGTAACGCAACAGTTTTGGTGCCAAAGCCTAATCACATTATCCAGTTTTGTATTGATTTCTGTAAAGTCAATGCAGTTTCAAAGTGTGATGCATATGCTATACCCAGAATAGATTAAATGGTCGAAGGAATAGACAGTGCAGAGTACATAATCACCCTGCATTTAACCAAAGGGTATTGGCAAATACCTCTGGACCCAGCGTCCTAAGAAATCATAGCCTTTGCAACACCCTGGGGACTCTGTCACTTCTGAACCCTGCCTTTTGGTCTCCACAGGGCCCCTGCAACCTGCCAACATCTAATGTACAAAATACTCTGCCTACACTGGGCATGTGTGACCACTTATCTGGACAATGTAGTGATATTTGCCAACTTGTGGGTGGAACACCTCCAGTGTGTGAGAGAGGGGCTGCAGTCAATACAAGTGGCTGGCTTCACGGCCAGCCCTGCTAAATGTCACCTGGAATGCACAAGGCCAGATATCTAGGATATATACTGGGCGATGTCAAGATCAGGCCCCTACTGGACAAAGTCAATGCTCTTGTCAAATCTCTGGCACCAGCAGCCAAATGGCAGGTGAAGTCATTTTTAGGGTTTGAGCTACTATTATCTATTCATCCCCAAATTTGCTGCCACCAGGGCCCCACTAACTGACCTGCTGTGGAAGGGAGCACCTCAAAGGATTCAGTGGTCACCCAAGTGTGAGGCAGCATTTGGGGCAGTAAAATGGCTACTGTACAGTGTGCCAGTCCTGCACAGCCCGCACCTAACAAAGGATTTATTACAGACAAGTGCCTCAAACCAAGGCCTGAGGGCTGTTCTCTCCCAGGAGTCTGAAAATAGAGAAAAACTCCATCCTATATTTTAGCAGCAGGATGCTCCTCTCCAGAAACAGAAATGTAAGTCTGATCCTCAAGCAGCACCAGGAGAGTGTAGGCTGAAGGGCTTCCCCCTGCCACAATGAACAGCTTTGACTGTCTCAGTGACAATTCATGTCCTTAAGGTCACATCAAGGATGCCAACGGCCTGCAAAATTGTGGGGACTGTCAGGAACATCAGGACTTGGGAGCCAAACAGCCCACCCCTTCTCTCACCACTGACAGCCTGGGGTGAGTCCTGCAGAGCCCAAGTGAGAGGTACTCTCCCTAGGTTTCTTCTGCATCTCAGGGCAACCAAAGACTCCTTGAGTGTTTGGGAGTAGAAGCCTCAGAGCATGTGCATTTACCACCTCAGGAGTCAACACTAGATACAGAGAGCTTCCAAAATGACTTGGAAAACCTGCCTGGGAGTTCATCCCCTATTACAGGAGTTGGCACACCCGTGCACACCTTGAGGCACGTGGTGGAGAGAGCTGCATGGGGCTCAATCTTTCTTGTGGCAATGCAGCCCCAGCCCCTTCCCCACCGTCTGGCCTTAGGCGCACGTACACCTGCTGCTAGCCCTGAACCAAGCCGGGGCTCCAGAGATCCCAGTGCAACTACTTACAGCCTCCCAGTTGCCTACCACAGCCAACCTGGGCTCTGGGCAGGCCCCTGCCACCTACAACAGAGCCTGGGTTGCTTGCAGCAGGGAGGCTACAAGCAGCTGCATCAGGGTCCACAGAGCCCTGGCCTGGCTCATTGCTGGCAACAAGTGCATGCACAGTTCAGGGCAGATGGCAGGCAAGGGGCCAGAGCTGCACTGCCACAAGAAGGATTGGGCCCCTCACAGCTCCTCCACCACTTCCTCCCTGTACTAGGTATTAGTTTTTCCCCTCCTCTCTCCCCATCCTCCTCTCTCCCTCCTTCCTTCTTGCCTGCCATCTTCAAGGGCGCTGCCACTTCCCTTCCCTTCCCTTCCTTGCCCCGTTGGACTGCTCCTCATCCTGCAGTAAAGGATAACCAGTAAGCCTCCCCACCCCCCCACCCCCATTTTGTTTTCCTGACACACCACCATCTTACAAGTAAGGACTGCAGTTTTTTTGATATTCTGCCCTAAAATGTTGCTGACCCCTGCCCTATCATTTAGGCAGACAAGTATAATGGAGACTCCTTCTTTATTCCCTGTTCAGGGTCAATATCTGCAGTTCCTGCTGCTTCCATGGCTACTTCTACCTTTGAGGACCCAAGATCACTGCCTGACACTGAAGAGCAGCCAGTAGCCAGACTGAGGAAGAGGAGAAAGAAGAGCAAGAAGATGATGGCAGACCTGGGTGTATCATTAGAGAGGAAAACAGCAACTGAAGGGGACCAGTGCTCTTGGTTGGAGGACCATCAGGGCTATGGCACTGGCTTGGTCAGGTGGGGATCTCCCAAGCCATGCAGGCCATAGGCTTCTAGGTGTGTAGAACACCCAGGCCATCAGGAAGGCTGTGGGTAGAGCAAAGCTGACTGGAGATACTGATGGAGAACCTCCATGTGGAGAGGGACACACAGCAATCTCCCATACAGCGGTAGCTCCAGCTAAACCATGGGGCAAGCAGCAGGAGCTGATGGCTGTGGAGGTAAGGCTGTAAGGCCTCTACACTGTAGCAAGGTAACCAAATCAGCAGTACTCAACCCCCTAAGCAGAGCCAGCTGAGCCTCATCCTACTGATTGTTTCTAGAGCTGCCTTTAAGGAGTTCTTGCAGCACCTGTTGAGCAAAAACTGGCTCTTGCTTGTGTGATTTCCTTGGTGCTTTCTCCAGCATCCTTGCTCATGGACCCAGACCCTGAACACCCCTGCTCTGGAGCATTTTCTTTGTTCTTTGGGTGCAACATTCAAACCTAGAATGGCTGTTAGTTGCATGCCACAAGGTCTAGGGAAAGAGAGAGTTACAATCTTCTCACCAATTAGAGCTGGTGAAAGGCACTCCCAGCCACCATTTCCACCTGAAGATCCAGGTGCACCCCAAGGATGTGAATCTGAGTAATAAGGGAGAACAGAACCCCCTCATTGATGGATGTCCTTGTTTCCCTCCAAACCAAGTAATGATGATCAGCCCACCACCATCACTACTATCTTGGCTGGATTTAGCTTCAGTTGGTTCACCCTTATCCAGTCCCCAACTGGAACCAGGCACTAGGAAAGGACCAAGGCTGCAGGGTGTGGGCCAACTGAAAAAGAGAGACATAGAGCTGGATGTTGTCAGCATGCTAAAGATACTTCATTTGAAATCTCCACATTATCTTGCCTGGTGACCTCATATACAGCACAGCAGAGCAGAGGATCACTCTGGGTTGCAGAGTCAGACCTGCAGTCAGCAAACAAAAATGAGAATGGATACAGAGATGATGAGGGTTTAGAAAAGTCTCCAGACTAAAATCCCAAAAAAACCTGTGTCCTTGCTCATCATCTCTGGTGTCTTGTCAGAATTCTGCAGAGAGAGAGGATTTGTGCACAGAGGGCAGAACATAGGAATTGGATAGAATCATAAAAACTAAGCTGGACAGGACCTTGAGAGGGACCCAGTCCATGCACCCCAAGGCAGATCAACTGTCTCTGGATAATCATCTGACTCGACTAGCTTAATCTCTTTAAAAGATAGGCTAGGCCATTAGTTGGGAATCAAACCCAGTTCAACTATAAGCAGGCAGCTATGCTTACCACCACAGGATCTATATACCATATCCCTTTATATTGCTCAGGAGTACTCTTGTATTTCCTGTGTTCCAAAAACCACTGGGTACAGGCAGCCAGAGCAATTGTAATAATGGAGAGACAAGCAACTTTTACATCCTGGGGGATTCTGCTGCTGTTCAAGCATAGCAAAACCTCGGCACCTTTAAACCTGTCTCATTCAGGGTTAAAGAGGTAGCAGTTTGTTAACTTGTATCACTACAGAATCATGCAGACCTGGCAGGTAGATCATAGCAGCTGACGGATGCATCTGAGCAAAGAGCTTCTCTTTCCCCGCCCCCCTTTTTCTTAGTGCATATGTCCTTACCCTGGAATGCTCTCATTTGTATTGGGGGGGTGACAGGGAGCAGAGACCCTTTAAGAACAATGAGGTGCAGCAGGGAGGAATCTCAACACTGGACAGATGCCCAGATTGGGAGTGTTTAAAAGGGCCCTAGCTGGGAGAGAAGAGAAGGAGCTGAAGTAGGGTGGTGCTACTGAGGGAAGCCGAAGGACTACTGAGGCTTGAACTGAAAGGGACAAGATTATTTTCTTTTGATTTCCTTTGCTGAATGAAGTGAGCAGAGGGGCCAGAATATTTTGTGTTAAAGGAGGACTCAAGCCAAAAGGCCTGTTGTTTTGACCCCTGAAAGAGATGTGGCTGTGATCCACACGTTGGCTAGCAAAAGGTGTGATCAGCTGCCCTTGGTAGCCAGGGTGGAGGAATTAGCACTTCCAAGTGCAGGACTGCACTCATGATGACATGGAGTGATTGGCCCTGGTGACTAACAGGAATCCTGTGTTCTGTTCTTGATTCAGTAGCTAACTTGGCCTTTGGTCCTGAGGAAGTGTTTTAATCGGTCTGTCCCACCTGAAAAGGGGGGATAATAATACTCACCACATCCTCAGAGTTACTGAGAGTTTTGGCAGTAAAAATACTTAGTATGTAAGTAGTGGGGCTGCTCCCAGGCTCTTTACTGTTTCCCTCAATGATCTGAAAGTTACTGCAAAGTACTGTTGGTAAAAAATTGTAGGCTGCGCACAGACTGGCAAAGTGGTAAATGCTGATGAGGGCAGAGCAGTTAGTTACAGAGTGATCTGGGTTTGGGCCTCCTCAGACAAAGTACATTTGAATACAGGAAAAGGCAAAGTTATGTAGGGCAGTGATTCTGAACCTGGGTGTCTTAGTACCCCGAGGTGCGGTGAGATCCTTTCAAGGCTGCCATGCAATATTAGCACTGTTTAGTTTGCAAACACTTACACATGACTCACAAGATAAACCAAGAGGTTTCAAAAAGGAATCCATATGTCATGAACATCCTGGCCTGTTGTGGTCTTTCTGAGTTCTTTGCAGCAGAAGAACCGCTATTATTTTTCTGCACTTAAAATGAGTGAAAACTAAGAACTGGAATTTTTGAGAGGTGTTTTGTGTCTAAAAAGACTGAAAACTGATTTAGGAACCAAAAACATAGGCCAGACCTAGAAACAGAGGGATGGAGGACAAGGATGCAGTAGAAGATATAGGGGAAGAGTGGACCAGCAACTGAAGCTGAGCTCCCAGTGCAATGCTGTATCAAGAAAAGCTAATGAGTGGATAAACAGGGGACCAATGAGTAGCTCTACAGAGGCAATTTTCCTGTGGAGAGAAAATTGCCTTCCTACAGCAACATGTTGCTCCTGCATTTATGGCATCAGCAATGCCAATCCTGGAACAATGTGTCCTCTTCTGATGTGCATGTTTTGAAAAGGAGGGTGTAAAACTACAGAGGGTAAACGGTAGCATTACAAAAAATGATCCAAGGGTCAGAGAAAATGGCTGACAGTGAGAGATGCTAGGAGCTGAATCTACCAGTACTTGGCTTGTCAGGGAAAACCCTGAGTGGTGACTTGAGAATGGCCTATAGATACCTTCACAGAGAGAAAATACTGGGTGCTGACAGGCTCTTTAATACAGCAGGGAAAGGCAGAACAGGGACCAAAGGCTGGAAGCTGAAGTCCAATGAGTTCTAATTACAAATAAGGCACAAATTTTACCAATGAGGGTGATTTACCACTACAACAAACCTACAAGGGAGGTGGTAGATTCTCCATCTCTTGATGGCTTCAAGTCCAGACTGGATGCCCTTCTAAAAATTGTGCTTGACTAGGAACTCTTAGACTACATACAGGAGGAACTGAATGAAATTATCTGGCCTATGACATAAAAGAAGTCAGATAGATGATCTAACGATGCCTCTGTGAATTGACACCTCTAAGACTTTTTGGCTGACAGATTCAGGCACTTCACAGCCCTTCACTAGCCTATCTCTCACTACTTCATGAGATGGAGAAGGATTAGCAACCCTGCTTTACAGAAGAAGAAAGGGAGGCAAAGATTTCATAGCTGATGACAGCAAACTTTGGGGCAAAGCATCCACACCTGAAGACAGGAGGGTGATCCAGGCTGACCTGGACAGGCTCAGCAAATGGGCAGACAAGAACCTGATGGTGTTTAACACTGAAAATGCAAGGTTCTCCACC
>NW_017728916.1:5826983-5862454 GCF_001723895.1 Crocodylus porosus
TGAACGGTTATAAACTCCTGCAAGACTATTTCAGGCTGGACATAAGGAAGAATTTCTTTACTGTCTGAGCCCCCAAGGTCTGGAACAGCCTGCCGTCAGAGGTGGTTCAAGCACCTACATTGAACACCTTAAAGAGTAAATTGGATGCTTATCTTGCTGGGATCCTAAGACCCCAGCTGACTTCCTGCCCTTCGGGCAGGGGGCTGGACTCAGTGATCTTCTGAGGTCCCTTCCAGCCAGGTGAGCAGAGTTGCCTATGGTCAGAAAGTCAATGTCACAGTGAGGACTGAAGCTCAGATCTCCTTGTGTTTGTCAAGCAATGTGTTGTCTCTTTCCAAGCATGGGTTCAATGGCTATGTAGTCCCAACACCTAGGACTAGTACTTGTGATGCTCATGATTCTGAGAGATCCCATCTAATCCTGGGGGTAAGGAAGCTACTCCTTGGCAGCTGGATTCCTGCTAGAGTGGAAAACAAATTTAGGGCTGATCTGTAGAAGACTTGTCACCATAATCCTCTCTTTATATGCTGCCTTGAAACAGCCTTCATTTACAGTAAAGAAACAGGATATAGTGCAGGGTCGTGGTCTAGCTTCTTCTTAGAAGTGAGAATCCTGCCTCCTCTAGTCTATGTGGCTTTTCACTACAACCTGATAAACTCATCTCTACCCACATACAAAAAACTAGAACTCTTGGTTCTAAAATGATACCTTGTATTGGTCTAATAAAAGATATAATTTTGGAACCAAGAGTTCTAGTTTTTTGTATGTCTTCTTGTCTCAGACCAACATGGCTACCAAGTACACATTCTACCCACAGGATTTTCAAGTGAACCCCTGGCCCTTTTAACCCCTTCAAAAAGCCATTCAGCATAGGCCTAGAACTGTCTCACCTACATGTTCTCCTGAAAAACCTGGTCCTGGAGGTAGATCACTGCATTAGATGGTTTGGCACAATGTGGAGATCCCAATCCTCCAGGCCACATGAATAAACTAAGCCCCACCCACCTTGAGATATATAACCATTGTGTTCATTGGGTAGATTGGAAGCTAGCACAGAGATCTGCCAGGACTTGCCTGGAGCTATAACGGGTCCATGGCAGAGCTGGGAAAAAAAACCACAGGTCTCTGCACAAGACCACACTCCTTCCTGCATGCTTCTGACAGCTCTTTGCAGTAAGCTGAGAAGGAAAACAATGTCTTCATGCCTTTAATTGTGACATTACATAAAAATGGGTTTTAAAGGATTTCTCTATCCTTTTCATTCTATAAGAAAAGGTGAAAGCTACATGGCCTACATGATCATTACCTTGGAAATGCTAGAGAAGTCAAGTCGGGGCTTTTCCTCATGTCTTGTTGAAGGACACAAACATGTGGATTGGAAGTTTGCTCAGCCCTTAAGTGAAAGGATTGGAGACTTGGACCTCCACTGGAAGGGAAAGCTCTTCTTCCAAATGTTTTTCGGGCATTAGAGATTCTGTTATCCCTGATGCACCTATTACCCATGTGGTGTGGACATGTAAATGTCCACAGTCCTACTGCACATGCCCAGTAGACTACACACTGTCACTTACCTTCCCTCCTACCCCAGTACAATTTTGAGACTTGCGTAGCCCACTGTACACATACAGGCAGCCATATACCTGTCCAGCCTGTGTATGGTTTACTGGGATATGCAGTAGCGGTCCATGCTGCTCAGGTAACAATCACATATTGTACATAAATGCCAAAAAAGCCATGCATGTAGTTGGAACTTGTAACTACAGAACCTTCCAGTTAAGGGTATAAAGGTAAAAGGATTTGAGTCTAGTTCTTCTTAATCTTCATAAAGAAGCAAAGAAAGGGCAGAAATCTAGTTTGTTTTTCATTTGCAGGTCACCTTTAAGAAATGTATAGACAGCATGAGGTGTGACAACACTGTCTCTAATTCAGGCTTAAGGTTTGATGAGCTTAAACCACAGCCTTGAGTATTGCAGCTTACTACATTATCAGAGCCCTTTGTTAGATTAACAGTCTTGTTGTGACCTTAATACTTCCAGTATTATCCTGCACATACATTTTGTGGTCTTGGGTGACCAATTTGCCAAATGTTAAAAGTTTGGGGTCAATGCCCTAAAAGTAGAGGTAGTAAATACAAAAAAAAAATATATCACTACCTGCTTTAATACATGATTGAGGTTTTACAGAACAGAGACATCAATTAGGTACAATAAAGATAGTGGAAGCCAAGAGAAAAGATTCTATATGGTTTATTCCAGATTATGGTGTTTGTACTATTTCCTGGCTTACAAGTTTTCCCAACCCCCATGCATACAACTTTTCCCATGCACACAACCAAAACATGCCTCCTCACATTTTGAATTATTCATTCACTACCCAAGTGACATGTCAGTCAGCCATAGGCCTTCACAACCCAACCAAAAGGTCATGCATGCAAACTTTTGCTGGTATCTCCAGGAGCAGTATAAAGAGTGGGTTGTATGTGGTATCTCCACAGGATTTAAGTACCTCTTACACCTCTCTATTCTGCCCTCCCACCAACACACAGTGGCATGTCCTTCTTGTGTCCTGGAGATCACTCCTTTTTTTCTTCTTGGGTCATCATAGTTCTGAACCTTGACCTTGACCTGGACCTTGACCTTGACTGAGAAGCAAGTACCATGCCAAGGTACTCTTTCTGTGATACATTTATTCCTTGTGCTCTTGAGCTTCATGAGATGAACCCATTTTTAAGGGAACTGAAAACATGCTCTCCTTTCCACAAAGAGACTCAGTATCCGTTCATCTGCATTTGCCCTTTCAAAGAGTCAGATGATTGTGGAATAGGAAACTATAAAACATTTGCAGTTTCTTTCTCTGCTTTTCTGTTAAGTCTTCAGAGAGTCTTACCTGATAAGTGATAGCCCTCTGAGCAAACTAGAGACAGTCTCTTAGAGTCTTAGCCAAAGTCTCAAGGACCCTCTAAGGGACCTAGACCTCTGTGACAGATCTACTGTAACTCAAACCCCCTTGGTTCCTCAGGATAACTCTCTTCAGCTTGCCTTGAACAGTACGCAGCACAGCTGTCCTAAAGCTGCTGGAAAAGAAAAAAAAAAGCACTGGGTCAAGGCAGCTGTTGAAAGCTGAGATGCAGAGGACAAGTTCATTGGCAAGGTGGAGAGTCTGCTTCCACTGCATGCTGGAGATGACTTCCACTTGGGCAAGGATGTATGGGACACGGACCAAATGGTAGGGAGTGAAGCACACACTGAAGATGACCAGGACCACGAAGGTCTTCGCAATGGCTCTCACACTGGTCTTCTTGCACTGCTGCTGACTTTTCCCTGAGACATCATGGAGCTTGACTGATATTTTGCCATAGGAGTAAAGGAAGAACAGCAGAAGAATGAAGAAAGTAGCCACCGCTATCATGTTGAGGACTGCCCCCACTGTACTTTTGCTCCTGAAATGGAAGCACTGCTGATCACAGGGACTTTTATTTCTAGTCTCAAAAAAGAAAGGGATCATGAAGATGCCATAGACCAGCCAAACCAACCTGGAGACAGTGGTACTGCAAGGCGCAGTGTGGATTCTGAACTGCTGGAGGGGCCAAATGATCTTCAAGTAGCGGTCAAGGCTGATGAGACTGAGGAACATGATGCTGACGTACATATTGAGGTAGAAGAAAGCTCCAACTAGGTTGCAAAGGATCAAAGGGCCACTCTGGTTTTGAAAGACTATCCGGAAAGGCAGGCAGAGGGAAAGCAGAAGGTCAGACATTGCAAGGTTCCTCATGTACACCACGATTGAGGTCTTTCTCTGTGTACCATACAAGAACACCCAGAGGGCCAGTATGTTGCTGAGCAAGCTGATGATGAAGATAAGGGAGTACATCACAGGGAGAATCACTGCAAGGAATCCATCCTTGATCTCACAACTGGAGTTATTTGACCATGCCTGAGGGAATTCAGTGGTAGGAAAGAGAGTGTGGTTGGAGTCCATTGTTTGGAATTCAGGTTCTGCAAAGACATTAATCCATATGATTAGAAGACAGTTTCTTAAACAGGGGCATGTATATCTGAGAAGGTGTGCTGTAAATTTCCAGAGGGTGTGTGGAAGGTAGGAAAGGGAAAGCAGAAGAAGAAAAAGGGGAGAGATAAATGGAGAAAAAAGAAGCCAAAAAAATTAACAGCAACTATACCATCTCTCTTAGGGTGTTGGAGAGGTTACAGTGTGATCATAGCGAAATAAAGTGCAAGTTTTTTTATTATCCATAATGTAGAATCATAGGAGTAGGACATAGCAGTATAACAAACTTCAAGAGGTATGAGTTCCAAGACAGTTTGAGAACCACAATTACAAGGTGTATGCATAGATAGATGTTCCACATGTTTAAGTGCCCATCATCATGGCACTTGGTTGCACCATGCTGTAGTGTGAAATAAAGGCTTTCATCTTGGCCAGTTTAATGGGGATTGAACCAGAGTCCTGCAGAATGAGAAACATGAGCCTGTACAGCTTGAGCTGAGGAGCTGAGCTTTGAGCATAGGCATTGTGAAGACTCTTACTGTCTGTGGACTGAGAATAACAGGAGAATTTAGAGCACTAACCAGTGGGTTGCAATTACAGCAAAGCGTCTAAAAGAAAATGGCACCATCTGACTCAGGAAATCAGCCCTGTCTTAGGGTGTAGAGTCCCATCCCTTTGTTGTGGTGAACAAAGAGTTTTTTGACCTAGGCAGGACACCTGACCAGTAAATCTATCGGTCTGATCTGCTTTAGCCATTCTTTTGTTCCTGTTTTCTTAGTGAAAGATGCACTCAGCAGAAACTATCTATAGGCTGTGCTTTCAAGCACAGCAATCTGCAAAGGAGCAGCATCTGAGATACTTACAGTAGGGTAAACCACAAGCTGATTGAACACAAAGCCTTATGAGTGCAGTTCCTGTGAATTCAGACCATATCACAAGAACCTATTTAGAGACAAGAACTCATCTGACTCCCCAAGAATGGACAGTAATCAAGCCTGCCAGATCACTAGCTGTCCTACAGGTCCTTGACTGATACACCCAAGCACAACTCTGCCTTGGTTGCCTTGGTATTGCATGTTATTGTTCTTTATTCTTCTCTACTTCACACCAGGCCTGCTACATGAATGAGACACCACTGACAAGACTCCTCTTCACAGCAAGGCTGTTCCAGTATATTTTTCCCTACATCAGTGGTTCCTGACCTTTTTAAGTAAGAGATCACTTTTGGCATCTAAAAGCAACCTAAGATCTACCATGAACCACTGCCACCCTTCCCTTCTTCACCCAGCTACTCCAGTGTTCCTGAAGTTCTATGGCTACTCTAACTGCAGTTTCTACAGCTTCTCTAATGTAGTTATCTGCTATCAACATCCAAATCTGCAGCCCAGAGTATGTGGAGACTGTCCTGAAATATGTTCATGTTAACTGCTGAACAGCATAAAGGCCATTGCAATGACTCAACTCCCTCTTTCATGGTTAAATTATTTAAAACCTCAATCTATGGCTTAAACTGGCCACAGTATTTCTGGTTTGCAGCATTTGGGCAACTTAGAAACAGAAGGTCTGTGCTGCAAAGAATTAGGTTAGGATTGTCATGGAGTATATGGAGCCTTCTGCATAAAATGTAAATGTGTACGTGCATCTGGTGCATGTGAGTTTGTGTGTATCTGGTAGTGTCCATATACCAACGAATGTGCTGCCCAGGGCACCCTGCATAAGAAAGCAAGAATATATACTATGTGTTGTATGTATATGTAAATATGATAATTCTGTGAGAATGTGTAATTGTAAATATGCAAGTGTGTGTGTAACTTTCACCAATGTGTGTGTGTATACTGTACAGCTACAGTTATCTGTATGAATAATTGTCACTGTTTAAATATTTGTCACTATATACATGTAAATGTAACTTTTATCTGTGAATATAACTAAAACTGCGTACGTGAGAAACTGTGACCATGTTTTGTATACATAGATATGTCTATAACCAATATACAGTCATGTATGCATGTAACCATGACCATTCTGAGCTAGTGATTATATATACTATTGTGTGTGCATATAACTCCCATTGTGTGAGTGAGAGTGGATGTCTGTATTTACCACTGGCTATTATATGTGTGTGAGAGTGTATATGCTGTTGTATGTGTATACTTAACTGTGACCACTGTATTAGTGATTGTGTATATGTATAATTGTGACACTGTGAGTCACAATGTGTGCATATAGGTGCATGTCATTCTGTGCAACCGCAACCCAGTATAATTATGTGTGCATATAGTGTCTGTGAACATGTGTTTTGCATATATATTTGACATTAAATAAGAGTAGGTCTACATACCACTATGACTATTGTGTGAGTGTACAAGCTATTGTATCATGGCCATTTTGTAAATGAGAAAACGTGTGTGTGCGTAGAAACAAAATAATTATATAAGTGCATGCAAGTGTGTGTTTTCTTACATCTAATTGTATATATGTATTACAGAACATAAGTAATCATTCTCGGTGTTTTATTTAACCCCAGTACATTTTACTCCCTATCTACACCAAAAAAATCTTTCATTAAATTAAACTAGAAAAGCCCCATATATGACTATTAATACATTTCAAAGAACATAGCTGATCCTTGAATGAAACTCTTAATGATGCAGTTCTAACCACAAGGTATTGTGAAGAGAAGACAGAGAGAGAGAGACAAGGCAGGGTTGGCATCACCTACCTCAGCAGCTCTCCTCTGAACTCTTGCTTGCTGTGACAGGCTCCTGCTCTGAGCTTCTCCCCTTTAAATCTTTGGCTTATGACAACATTTCTCAAAAGTCACGAGTGTCTTCATTGGTCTGCTCATCTCCGTCACACATGGTTGGCTCCTTCTTCAGGTGTTTGTAAGGGGAAGTGGCTTCATAGAAGTTCCTCTCTAAACCAGGCACAATGAATAGCCTTCAGCTCAGAAATGATGAGCTATGGGAGGAAAGAGATGAGAGTGATGTATATGGAACTCAGAATTATGATTACTTAGGGGAAGTAAAAAATATTAAAAACCTGAATAGTGTTGAGCCAGATTGTTGCTAGAACTGTCCCAATGATATTGAATAAAGTTCAGCAGTATTGGCCCAGATATAAGGAGCTCAACTGATTTCTGCCCAGGGGCCAAAACACACCCCTCATTTTGTTGGATCTTTTTGAATGTAGCAGCTACTATATGAGTTTTAGGGCCAATCCTGGTAGCTGCCAAAAACGTTTTGGGTCACGAAAAACAGTTGAGGGATGCTCAGCCCCTAGCAAGAGCTTTTTTGGTGCTTCAGTGCATGCACTCCTGTGGGGTTTAATGCTGTGGGAGTCCAGTGCTTTGGAACAGCCACATTAAAAACAGCCTTTGGGGAATACATTG
This sequence comes from Crocodylus porosus, assembly GCF_001723895.1. NCBI lineage: Eukaryota > Metazoa > Chordata > Crocodylia > Crocodylidae > Crocodylus > Crocodylus porosus. The sequence goes on from NW_017728916.1 coordinate 5,834,380, forward strand.
CACTTAGCCCAATACATGACAGGATGCAGCCCAGGGGACGTATTGTCAGTGTAAGGAATACATTAGAGCAGTAGTTTTCAACCTGTGGTCCATGTAAAGATGATTAAGATCAGACAAAAGTATGTAAATATCTACACTTATAATTCAAAGGGGTCCCCACCTCCATTTGACATTTTTTAGAGGTCCACAAATTTGAAAAGGTTGAAAACCACTGCATTAGAGGCCTTGGCATAAGTGCCTCCATCTTGTGTACATCCTCAGTTATCTAAATGTTGGAGTAAACTTTGGATAACCTTATAGAGACAGGCTTTCAAGGCCAGATTCAGTGTTTTTGCTGATGTATACAGGAAAGCAGAGCATTGATTTAGGTGTTTGACTATAGTCACACTAACAAAGTAACTGAAACGCATTATCATAAGCAATAGCAGTCATTGTTAAGAGCAGAAACCTAACTGATAACCTCTGAAACCATCCTACTTAAACAGTTGTTATGTATTTCTCATAAATTCTTCACTGCTGAGAAGGGGGTTCTTCATAATCAACCCCTTTCATTAGCATATACGCAATCAGATTGTAGACAGATGTATGTCATGAATGAGTATATATAGATGACTGTAAACCTGGGGGAAGTAGGAAATCATGGACCTGAACTGCTGGAAAAACTGAACAAGAGCTCAGAGTTCTCACGGTTCAACCTACACCCATCCTCCCAGGTTTGAGCATGTTTTGCATTTCCATTGCCTGAATCTGAATGCTAGTTAAACTTATGTTTAGCTCTCCAATAAAGTAATTATCTTGAGAGGAAACAGGTGTGCCCTCTCTTCAGTCCAGAGCCCTGTCCAACAAAGTAAGCTTCCTTTGTCCCAGTTTGGAGAAAGAGAGCTTCCCTTCAGTCAGTGCTGAAGGAATCAAGGAAGCATTTATATAGAATGTTTCTCCCCATTGAATCAACCTGAGAGAGTCCTAGAAACAGTAGGTATAGGGTACAGGATCCCTGTGGGGGAACGCTAGAGAACAACTCATTTCCACAGTTGCTGCAACTTAGGAAATCCCCAAATGCGAAAGGAAATAAAATACGAAAAAGAAAATGTATCTTTGAACAATTTCCACTTGGCTAGATTTGGTTCATAAATGAGCAACAGTCACCTGTGCAGATGCTAATCTTGTACCAAGGAAGGCAAGGGCAGGGTGAAAGCAGAGGAAGAAGTAAAGAAAACTAAACATCCTTTCACAATCTTTTTCCCTGTCACCTGCCCCATCAGGGCAGTAGTAGATTAAGATTTATTGAGGCCCTGGGCAAACAGAAAAGTGGAGGCCCCCATTATAAACATGAATGCATCAAAAAGCATTAATAAATAGACCTGTTAAACATTTACACAGTGCATTAATAAATAAAGTATAAAACATAATGTTGAAATTAACTACTCAATTTTGCCACATACACAACTGAATAAAACAACTGCCTTAGGAAAATGACTCAGATGCATGGGATTGCCATACATGCATACTACCACGAAAGGAATGATGTTTTAGTTTAGTGGTCATGTAGACTCTTGTTTGACTGTGTTTAAATACATTTTAAATTGTAAATGACCACATAGTAAACACATTTATATATACATACAACACATAGTATATAGTCTTAATTCTATACAGTAAACTACGACAAGAAAAATAGAGGCTATACCAGTAGCCTCAAGTATGAGTCTAAGAATACCATTAGTGATTCTTGCAATTAAAATAAAGCAGTAGACCAACACACTACTTCTCAATGTTTTTTTTATCATTCCTGAAACATTAAACGTGCTAAACTTCATCTACTGTAAATCTCTCTCTTTTATATACCCATTACACCTGTGTTTTAATGCTATCATTACATAATTACATAACCAAAGTGAGAAAATACAAACATATAAAATCTCATGAGAATGTATGGCTTACCTTTTAAATGATTATCAGATTCTTCCAAGCTTTGAGCGAAGCTTCCAAGCTTTGAGGGCTGTGACTATGGAGGAGGACCCCGAGGGCTGCTCCCTGAATGGGGGGCCAGCCTTTGGCTCTGCATCCCCTGCTGCTCACAGCACCTTCCTGGAGCCCCAGGGTCAGGGTTGTTCTGGGCAGGGAGTGAGTAGGCCGCAGGCACTGACCCAGCATCTCTCTTCCATTCTTGCTGAAGACTTCTAGTCCACCTGCTCCCCAGATTCAGCCACTGCCCAGCTCCAAGGTCCAACAAGAGCTCTGCCAAAAGGGGCTGGTCCTCAGCCAGGGCACCACACAGCCTCCCCCAGCCTTTCCCTCCTCCTGGCTTTATTCCTCCTGTGATAAGAGTCTCCATGTCAGCTATGGGGGCTGCCTCATATCTCCTGGGCACCTTGGAAAGCCAAGCCCTGGCAGCTGCCCCCAGCTCCCCACCCCACTCCTATGATTCTCTCAGGAACAAGTGGGTCAATTGCATGCCCAGTCCCCACTCCATGGCTTCAGGACTGTGGCTGGGTTGGTTAAAGGGAAAACTGTTCACCACGCAGCTTGTCCCCAGCATGCACAGTTAGCGTCCCTTCTGAATTTTTCCCAGGGGGGCCCCTAATTGGCAGGGGCCGCTGATACTGGGGGCCTCAGGCCTGTGCGTTAATCCAGCCTTGTATCTCAATCAGGCCCCTGGTGGGGGGAGTGCTGTTCTCCCTTTTTGTCTACATAAGCGAACTGATACACGGGCAGCAAGGCATTCCATAAATGCATGGCAGAGCTAGCATAGAGCCTCTGGGTGTTGCTCACCTTCCTCTTGCATTTTGCATAGTCACTTACCCTCATGCAAAGTGGATGAATATATAATATCTGACCCTTTCAACCCACTTTGGAAGGTTTGTGGCATTAGAGTCAACCAAAAGGGGAGGTTTGCATTAAATATACCTTACTAAGCAGCAACAGCCTTAGATATGTTTCACTGTTTCATACAGGCTGCTTCCTGAACCAGCTATTGTTGGAGTAATGAAAGGCTTTCTAGTTACACTCACCATGCTGTTTCATTAAGCTTAATAGATTTAGAACTTTATTAGTGAATCATAGATATTTACACAGTTTTGTAGAGTTTGAAGAGAATACAGGTTAATGCTCATGATAGGTACATGGGTACATATATAGTTGGCAGACGTTGACACAATCTAAAACATTGTTAGACATGTAGCCTACATTAGTCCAGGGCAAAGTGAATTAAGAAGTTGCAACGTGATGCTATGGAGAGAAGAGAAACAACTCCCCATGTATGGTAACTGCATTGGTACAGAGTTGTAGGATAGTGAGACATTCTCAAACAATGGCTTTAGTATGTGGTGTACAGTTGCTGAGGTGGACAATGTTCAAGGCCATTAACAAATTTCACAAAGACAATGGGCTGTGATGCACTCAACATAGGTGTCCCTTGACCACTGGATGGTTTGACTACCATGAGGCACCTCATGAGTTCTGAATAGCAGCAGGAAGTCTCTGAACTTCCAGATTCCTTATTCTCCTTCTTCTACTCCCTCTGCAAACTCACCGGACACTCTTATTGCTCAGGTCCCATCCTCCAAGTGCTCCAACAATCAGCACCTACGCAGACATGTCATACCCCTTCTCCCTCAGGGTATCAGCCAGTGGCCTGTACTTTACTTGCACAGCTTTCACTCCCAGGCTTCAGTGAAAGACTGCCACCATTTCTTAGGATAGTCATGTTGATCATTAGGATCTTTTTGTTCCCCTTGTCTGTTATCATAATGTCTGAACAAAGCTGGGTATCTCAGCCTGGGACAGCAGGCCTACCTTCCCAACTGATGCCAAGATGGCCTTCACCAGTTAGTACTACACACAGAAAACCATGGACAAAGCCAGATCATACAGGGTTGGATACCTGCCAGCCCAGCCACTCACAACAGCCATGACAGTGTGGTGCTTTGGGCAGGCTTATTAGCATGGCTAAGTGACAGCTGCACTGTGGACACTTCTATACTTTTCCAGCTTGGGAAGCTTACCTATGTAAGCATTGCAGAGTCTGGGGGTACTACTGCTTGGCACAATAAGTTAACCTTCTAAACAAAGTTAAATTCTCTCAACTTCCAGATTCCTTCTTCTCCCCCTGTACTGTTGGCCCTCCAGCTGGCGTGCCCTTGTAATATCTCTCTCCTTCAACCTTACCTCAATGACATCTACACCTAATCCCCAACAACAGGGCAAGATTTCCTTGGCTGCCCAGACAGAGGAAGGACAGGCAGCTGCTTCAGCTTCTGCAATCTGCTTTCAAATTGAATCATTTGCAAAGTATCACTTACAGAAACTAACCTCAGTTATATTTAAGACAAATAAGAGGAAATCCTCTCCTCACACTCGTTCAGAACCTCAGCTCTTGTATCCTTAGGCCTGCTCACTGTCTGCATTTGTTAGGCCCACCTGTCACCCAGGCTGCCTCTATACAGAACATGGAGACCAAAATTGCTGTCTTTTAAGCCAGTGAATCTCTACTGCAGCAGCCAGATGATTCTCTCTGTTTCCAGATCCATGCCAGGAGTCATGCCTCCCCGGCTACCTATGCCATTTCAGAAAAAAAGTGAGCTTCTCTAATAAGAAGCAGGACTAACACGATGCATTACTGCAGGGCGCTGGTGAGATACATGAGGTTTGGAAAGGCTGCAAGCACAAGCTGGGGGGCTGAAACTGGCTCTGAAGTGTCAGTCATTAATCATCTCTCACACAGATTGCAAATGCCAGTAACACTACTTAGTCAGAGCTGTCTGTGTTCTGAAGGCCCTGAAAAGGACAAATGGCTTGCATCTCTGCTAGGCGGCCAGTGTGAGGCTGCTGATGGGAGTGAAGGTTAGGCCTGCTGGAGTTCAAGGCTCATTGTGTTCAAAATGATGCAGAGGGACACAGTGCACATTCACTGGACATTCACAAGTCATATGCTGTGTTTGATCTCTTAGTGCTTGCCCCAGGCCTTACTGTCCATGTCACCAGTGCCAACCCTGCTCCTCTTATGTAGGATCACTTTTGCCACATCCTCCCCTCTCTTTTTGAGATATATGGGTAGTTATGCATTACCAGACTTGTCTGAGACATCTCTCTGTAGCTCAGGCTGCTGGTGTTATGTCTTGCCTATGTGACTGGTTCACTGGATTTCTCACTCTGCAGTGAACTTGTCCTGTGCCATACTTTGATCATGTTATTCTATCAGCATCACAGCCTGTTACAACCTGCACGGATGCTTCCACCACTTGCACTGAAAACTCAGATACTTATTTCCTGTAAACATCAGCCCAAAACTCCTGATTGTCAAATGATATCAAAGCCCCAGATGGATCACAAAACACCGGAAGGAATCCTGGTACTAATCTACACATGGAGGCTAGCCTGATTTCTGTTCTGACCATGGAGGAAGCAAGGTTTGTGAGGTGTAAGTGTAATGATAGTTTTCATTGGTATGTATAGTTGTGAGAGAAGTTAGATAAGCATTTCAGCACAAAATGTCCTTCCTCAGGTAGGTCCTCAGCACAGAGAGGCGCTTTTAAATAATGGTACTATAGTTTTAAAAGTATATTTCCAAGCCTTTTGGATGCATGGAGGATGCCCAAGATTTCACAACATCTCAAACACTGGCTACCTGGGAATCCAATGTGCTGAACTCAGCACCCTGAAAATTCTGCACCATTTTGACTGCAAACATTTAAAGACCAAAATGATGCCATGTTGAAAATGTGATTGCTGATCTTTAATATTATATCCTTCCTTCCCCCATCCTCCTCTTCTCTGGTGGTTTGGGTGTTTTAAGCTATTTCTAACCATAGTCTTCCAAAACTAGGTCAAGCAACTGCATGTAATGGTCAGGATGAAAACCACGCTTGCTCATCATAACACACATTTGGAAAAAGAATAGCTTTGGTCTGTGGGTAGACCTTAGCATTGCCTCTTGGGTTATATCAGCACAAGCTGCCTTCACTGTAACAAAGTCCTTTTGGCGAACTGGTTAAATGTCAGCAGAGAATTATTATTTCCGCTGCAGGCAGCCTCATCAACCCAGGAGAGATCCCAGGCTCGGAACTTGCCTTAAATAAGTCTCACTCCAGTCAAAGTGAAAAACCTCCTTGCATAAACAGCTGTGTAGCACAATCTCATGGAATTTCCTGTTGCTGTGTCCCAGTAGAGTTAACCTTTGTAAACCCAATGGGGTTGCCTTGCACACTGTGAAGGAGTACTGCCTGTTACCCCAAAAGAATAACAGATCCACTTTTATGAGAACTCAATTCAGCATTTCCTGTAGAGATTACTCTTCACCTCCTACCTTGCTGGGAGAGCAGCATACATGGGACAGTGAAAAGTGCTGCAAGAAGCCATTTAAGTCAAGTTACATCACAGTGATATTTCCCTATTAACAAATGCCACACATATGGTGGAAAAGTAGTTTGTAATTGAGAGTGACTGGGACACGATGGAGCCAAGGATGTAGTGATAAGATTTTGATAGGTATATTGTTTGAGCATGTGCCATAGAACTGACAAGTGAGATTCCTGGTAACAGCCAAATTGCCCACGAAGAATCTGATGCTGAATCTGCTAACAGGAAAGCTGCCTACCCTGAAGAGCATGTGTCCTGAAAAGGGTGTGAACTAGGGTTGGGAAGTAAGAAAGTCTTGGACAAAAGCAGCCAGTAAGTTCAAAGTATCCTGCTGGAGTCCCAGTGTGGCTTGAAAAATCATGTTGCTCTAATGGGTGTAGTTTTGCCTGTTCATGTTTCATATGTAGTTGACTCACAGAATTTCCCCTTTGTTACTTAGCTAATTAACTCTTACAGCTAGATTTGTAGAGCTGACAGATAGTCTGAATCCTCCATCATCCTAAGGAAGCCCCAGAGACCTAGAGGTGACATATCTGGCCTTCATTATTAAGGGTATTATTAATTTCAGATCCCAGTTAACCTAGTTCCACATAAACCTAATTTTTCCTGTACTACAAACATTCCCCCCCCCCCCGGACTGCTCAGGGAACAGCAACAAGTTTTTGCTGAGCAGCTGTGTGTGAGGTTCTTTAAAATGAGAAGAGGTGGAAGTCTGGTAGAGGCTGGAGGGTCCAGAACCCAGTGACAAAAATGATCGAGAACTTGGAAAGCAAGTTGTAGGAGAAAAGGCTGAAGGAGCTAGGCATGTTCAGCTTGTGGAAAAGATACTTAAGAGAGGACATGATAACAGTTTTCAAACATCTTTATGGCTGCCATAAAGAAGAGGAAAAGCACTTTTTCTCTCTTGCTGAAGAGAGGATGATGCAGAGCAATAGCTTGAATTTGCAGCAAAGTAGTTTTAAGTTGGATATTAAGAAAACTTCTTCACCGTTAGAACAGTGAGACAGTGGAATAGGCTGTCTAGGGAAGTTGTGGACTCTCCATCACTGGAGGTGTTCAAGAAGAGGTTGGACAGCTACTGGTCAGGGATGATATAATTCTATAGCTATGTTCTACTATGGGTATTTCCCACACTTCTCAGCTTTGCTGGTCGGCCCCATCCCCGCTTTCTGCTACTTGTCAGGGTATTTTTAAGCCTCCCTCAGAAGCACTGGGTGTTGGCTGCAGCCATGGCTGGGGGCTTTGACTGAGGTTAGCCAACGTTTCTGCTGGGACCAAAGCTAGAGGATCCTGGATAGAGGGTCTTGCACCACTGCTCAGGCTCAGTGGTGCTCAGGGTTTTTACCCCATGGTCAGATTGGTAACAGATGTGGGGGTTTTGCCTTTCTGCATAGCAGGGAGTGTGGCCCTCTACCTGGGATCTCTTGTCACTATTTTGACAATCTTTTATAGAAGCAGGACATTGGCTGCTGTGGTTTCTCTGCTTTACTTGTGGCTGGTTAGGGTCTTATGTCTTGTGTTGTGCTGGAGTTGACAGTAGGCTTACAAAGAGTTTAAATTCTGGACTATATAGGATAGTTTGGACAGGGATGATGCTGCCTCAGGCAGGGGGCTGAACTCAGTGACTTCTGGAGGTCTCTTCCAGCCCTACTTCTGTATGATTTTACTGGTAGCTGTCATGCATGACAGCTGGGGCTCCGCTAAGAAGCAATGAGTTCAATCACTCCCAGGAGATGGCTTTGCAACTCTCAGGTATGGCAGATGGCACTGATTCTCTGCCTAATGAGAACACTAGTCACGGGGGTCTCTCTAGAGAAGCAGCAGAATGACTGATCTGAAGGAAAAAAACACAGCCAGATACAGTGAGCCCAGTGGAACCAGTTTTGTTTTTTTTCTTTGCATTTCTAAGAGGAAAAACGAAACCACGTCAGGGCCTGTGGCACAGTGTAAGAGGAGCACCTGTAGAATAGAAACCTAGGGACCAGGTCCCACTTCTGCCTGCTCCCTGCCCAGCACAGCCCTGCAGGCGTGCAGCGCCCCCTGCGCCTTCCTGAAGCACCAGTTAGAAACAGCGTTGCCAGGTCTTAACTATGAAATGATCATATTGGAAGCTCAAAATTACCATATTTGCTGAAAAACTATAGTACACTGAAAAAATATGCAAATGTAAATGCAAATAAGTCTTCTTGTTTATTTTACATTGCTCACTATAATTAGGCAGTGAGTGAGCACTTGGTCATCAGAGCTGATGCATTTTTTATTTCGAGGTAAGCAGCCACAAGAAAGTGCTGACAGCAAACCCAAAAGTCTTTAAGGCTCCCTGAAAATAACATGGATTTTGCATACGCTGCATCAATGAGCTGCCTCAAAAATTACGGTACATTTCGAACACTTTGACTGTTACTGATTCTGCATCATACAAGGGTTGAAATGACCGTACAAATACGGTCATTACCGCGCACCTCGCAACATGACCAGAAAGAAAGGAGGCAGGAAGCAGGTGGCGGGGGCGGGACAGCCCCCGGGATCTCTCTCGGTGCGCTGCGACGCCCACCCCGCCAGGCCGGGACCTGGGATCGTCTCCATGGCAACCTGACCCCGCTAGGGCCGGAGCCTCCCGCTGTGCCCCCACGGCCAAGCCCCGCCCCTTCCTCCCAGTTGCGAGCCAGTTTCTGTGGCCTCGCCCCTTCCGCCCCAGGGTTCTGTGCCTCTTAGTAGCCGGCGCGCCAGTGTCGTCATTTCCGTGCGGTGACAGCGGCGATGATGCTGTCGGCGGGCGGCAGCGGCACGGGGCCCGCGGGGGCGGGCGCGGCGGCGGCGGCAGCAAGCGGCGGCCCCGGCTGGGACGGCGACTTCCTGGCGCGCTACCGGCTGGTGTCGGCCAAACTGCGCAAGCGGTTCCTGCGCAAACCCAACGTGTCGGAGGCGGCGGAGCAATTCGCGGCGCTGGCGCGGGAGCTGCGCGCGCAGGAGAGCCTGCCCTACGCCGCCTGGTGCCAGCTGGCCGTGGCGCGCTGCGCCCAGAGCCTCTTCCACGGCCCGGGCGAGGCGCAGGCGCTGACCGAGGCGGCGCGACTCTTCCTGCGCCAGGAGCGGGACGTGCGACAGCGCCTGGGGCTGAGCGGCGGCTTCGGCGAGCACCTGCAGGCGGCGCAGAGCTGTTTCGCCTTCGCCGCGCGCCTGCACCTGGAGCTGGGGCAGCCGGCGCTGGCGGCCGGACTGTGCCTGGAGCTGGGCTCCGCGCTGCGTGACATGGGGCAGCCGGGCCAGGCCGCGCCGCACTTTCAGCGTGCTGTCGAGCTGCTGGCAGCCGCCCAGCTGCCCCTGGAGGCACTGCGCTGCCTGGGCGAGCTGGCCTCCTGCTTGCTGCTGGGCTGCGACTACGATGGCGCCCTGGCCGTGCTCACCCAGGCACAGCTGCTGGCCCAGACTGGGCCCAGCCCGCCCAGCGGTGCCTTCCTGGAAGTGCTGGTGCACTGTGAGGTGTCCCGTGTGCTGCTGCTGCTGCTGCTCCAGCCGCCACCGCCCAAGCTGCTGCCTGAGCACGCTCGCACCCTGGAGAAGTACTGCTGGGAAGCCTTTGAGAGTGGGGCTGGGGCAGGTGCTGGGCAGCTGCCCCAAGCCGCCTACCTGCCCCCCAGCCTCTTCCTTCTGCTCCAGTCGGCCGTCATGGCCTGCCAGGAGAAGGACCTTGAGGCACTCAAGGTGCTGCAGGCTGAGCTCTGGCCACTGCTCAGCCCTGAGCAGAACCACTTGCTGCACCTCGTGCTGCAAGAGATGATCAGTCCCTCAGGGCAAGGTGTCTGAGCCCCCTCTGCCTCCATGCAGTGGACCAGCTTTGTTTAACTGCTGCCACCTTCATGTAGAGGTGGGAAGCAAGGGGATGAGTGTTAGCCCCCTGCTGCTGCTGTCCTGGGATTCAGAGCTCCCTGGGCCTCGTCCATCCTGGCATTGATGTCACTCTCGCTCGCTTGCTCTTTGACAGTGATACACTTGTGCTCACTCTGTGACAGTGACTTGGTGTTTCCACAGACACTGGGTTTGCTTGAACTGAGCTGCTGCTGCTAATTTCACAGGAGCCAAAACCTACCTGACATCACCAGTGAAACAAATTTGTATGCCACCTGGAGCAGAGCTCAGCTCCCTCACTGCTACTAGGAATAGCCCTTTGTCACCAATCCTGACCTCCAGTCCAGTCCCTGTTGAGAACTGCCATCAGCACTGCAACTTATTTCACCCTCCTCCTCCTGCCACTTGCCGTGGGCTTCTGTATCCCGCTGCAGCTGACTCTTTCCCGCCTCCCACTGTCATCCTCCACGTATACAGGAGAGTGGTTTGGTGTCACAAGGGACAATTACCCTGTTTAGAGGACCATGAATTTGCACAAGCTAATTCTTCCTCTCCTACTTCTGGCCCTAAGACTCTCCCTTCATCCCCACTGAAGAATAATTTTGCTTTTCTCCTACAGCTCAAGGGAAAATTGGAGACTGCTGCCACAGTATAATATGACCTAGCACATTCATAACTGCCAGTCTGCTAGCACAGAGCACACCAGTAATGATCTGGACTTGCTTGCTATGTCTTCTGGAGAAATAGCTACACTCATTTTCCCAACAGCCTGCAAAAGCCAGAGCCTGTTCCAGTTTAAAATCCAAGGTGTAATGACTAGCACATTTTGTGTATACTTTAAAAATTAGACTATTCCTTGTACCAGCCAATTCACATATGTATTTAAAGTGGTAACTTGAAAAACAGAAGTGACATGTTGATGATGGTGCTTTTTCTCCTCTGCTCCAGTTTTGTTTAGTGCTGGAATCTTGACTGAATTTGTCCTGTCTTCTTAACTGTTGGCTCTGTCCCTTGCTCTGTTACTACAATACTACAGAAAACACTCTAAATACGAAAAAGCATTCTGTGTTTCTGTAAGCAGCTTTCTAATAATATTGGGCACAAAGATGCTTTAGAAGCTTACAGTGGGGAAAAGTGCAAGCTATAGCTGAAGCAACGTGAACATGTGCATGTTCTCTTTCGGGGCTAGACCTGATGATCTGCAAAGTCCCTTCTAGCCCCTAACAATCTATGAATTTTGCTTCTGATGATATTGTCCAACAGATGCATCTGCATTTATGCAGTGCGTGACTCTGTAGTGCTGTTAGGTACTGCATTTGTATGTTACAGTTAACTTTAATATATGTAATTGTAAGTGAGAAGGAGTGCCATGGTATAAAAGAATGCTCTTGTGTCAGCCAAAAAACCTTTTGCCTTCATAATGGAGGACAAAATTAAGCCCCTGAAATAGCCCCTTTTTTTACAGCACATGAATTTGGATTAGTTTTAATGTTTTGTGATTTCCTTTGTTTGAAAATACCAGAACAGTTGGATAGATGTAGGGGCAAATCCTTGAGGGGTGTAATGTTCTAGCTGCACCTTCCTTTTGGGCTGGGCTAGGCTGGACTGCACTGCAGGACTGTAAGCCCTTAAACACAGGTAAAAATCATCTTTCTTCTCTGTACTTGGCCTCCCCTCCCCTGCTTGCCTTCTGGGTTGGGGAAGCAGCTGGAGACAGCAAGAGCAACAGCAGTGGGGAGGGTGCATCCAGGCAGCAACTATGGAGCTTCCCCCATCCCTGGGACAGTGGGGAAAGCAGCAGTGGGGGAAGGGGAGGGGAGTACCCCTGAACAATGATGGGAAGGGGTTGGGGGGTGGGATTGTTCAGTACTTTCATAGACATTAGGGCTGGAAGGGACCTCACAAGATCACTGGATCCAGCCCCCTATCCAAGGTGCAGGAAGTCAGCAGAGGTCAAATGATCCCAACAAGATAGGCATCCAAGTGTTTTTTGAAAGTATCAAGTATGTGCCTGCACCACCTCTGGCGGGAGTCTATTCCAGGCTGTCTATTCCAATCACTGTCCCGAATCAATTCGTCCAACTCTTCAAATTACACAGGCCCTGTCCCCTACCTGCGTTGCCACCCTGGCAATGGCTGCCCTACCCTCTGCAGCTCTGGCCCCTAAGCTAACTTAGACCCAATAAAAACTTGTTATTAATGAATTACACATCCTAAAGAGAGAGAATTTAATTAGCTATGCATATGTACTAATATGTGAAATAATACCCCACATCAAGTACAGAGCTGGCCCGGTGCCACAGAGACATGGCATGGGGTGGCTCAAGAAGGATTTCTGGGTGTAATCCCAGCCCAAAATCCAGTTCCTTATTTGGGTCCATATACTCAGCACAGCGGCTGGGGTGGTGTCTGTTGGCAGGCTGGCATGGCCAAACTGTGCTTTAGGCTGGGCAAGTCTCTGGTGAGATGTATCTGGTAGTCTCCTGGTGGCGCAGAGCTATGCTGTGGAGTGACCCAAGCAGAATTTCTAGCCGTAATTCCAGCCCGAAACCCACTTCCTTATTCAATCTATTATACTTAGTACAGTGGGCATGGGGGCTGTCAGTTGGCAGCCTGGCACGACCAAACTGTGCTTTTGGCCAGGCGGGACTGTGGTCAGGGTTCTTTGGGACAGTCTCCCAGTGGCATTGCCGTGAAATTTGAGGTGGTTCAAGAAGTATTTTGCCCCATAATCCCATCCTAATCTGACCTTCATTTAGGGCTCTGTACTTGATGGGGATATTATTTTACAAATTAATTAGTAGATATGCATAGCTAATGAAATTCTCTCTCTTTAGGATGTGTAATTCATTAATAACAAGTTTTTATTGGGTCTAGATTATCTTTGAAAAAGGAACCAGGAATAAGGAACTGAGAATAAGGAACACAGAACCAGGAACAGGAAACCAGGAATAAGGAACTGGGAATAAGCAACCAACTTCAGCTTCATTGACTATCCAGGTCTTAAAAGCCTCCAAGAATGGAGACTGCACCACCTCTCTGGGTAGCCTGTTCCAGTGCTTCACCATCCTCCCAATGAGAGTTTTTTCCTAAAGCCTACCTTAGACTTCCCTTGCTACAACTTGAGACCATTGCTCCCTGTTGTGTCATCTGCCACCACTGAGAACATCCCCTTGGCAGTCACCCTGCACGTAGTTGAAGGCTGTTATGAAATCCCCCTGTGTCTCTTCTCTAGACTAAATGAGCCCAGTTCCCTCAGCCTCTCCTCACAAGTCGTGCCCCAGGCCCCCAACGATTTTTCTTGCCCTCGGCTGGACTCTCCAATTCGTCCACATCCTTTCTGTAGTGAGGGCCCAAAACTGGACACAGTACTGCAGGTATGACCTCACCTGTGCCAAATACAGGGGAATGATCAGGTCCCTGGATCTGCAGTCAGTGCTACCAATGCAGTACGCCCTTAGCCTTCTTCCCGCCAAGCACCCGCTGATCCCGTAAACGGGCAGCAGCCGTGGAGGCTGCCGTGCCCCCCGGTGCCCCCCTCCAGGAAGACGCACGTCTCAAACTCGGCCTGAGGCGGGTGAAGGCTGCCCCACCCCCGCCCCCTCCCTCCGGCCCAGGCCGGGGTTGGCGGAGCCACCACCCCTCCCACTCTACCAATGCCAGCACGGGGGCGGGGCGGCCAGTCACGTGACACATAGTTCCGCCCCCGCTGTGCCCACGTGGCCGGCTCAGCCCCACGCGCGGTGTATCTCGGGATTACGCGGCCTTTCCGCTCTCGGCTCAGCGCGCGGCGGCGGGAACATGGCGGACGGCGAAGGTAGGACGGAGCCATTCGGGCTGGGCCCCGCTCCCCGCCCCCTTTCCTGCGCCCCGAGTACGTGGCGGCGGGGCGGGGAGGACTCCGGGCCGGGGGTCGGGACCTTGCTCGGGCTCGCAGCACCGCCGGCCCCCACAGCTGCCCCGTGCGCGGCCTCCTGGTGCGGCGGCGCGTGGCCGCCGCTGCCCTACGGGGGAGAGGGGGTGCGACACGCGCCAGGTGCGCGCGCAGTCGGATCCGCCCCGCCCAGGCCCACGTGGCGCCGCGGCCTTCTCCGCGCTACCGCCCCTGAGGCGGGCGACGGGAGACCCCGTCTCACCCTGAGCCCGGCCTCTCAGCTCGGCGGCCGTGGCTCCTGCCTGCCTGGAAGAGGGGCCGCCCGCAGGAAGGAGCACGTGGTCGGCTTCAGACCCGCCGACGGAAGCTGCTTTTTATGGAGCCTGGGATGGGGAAGCCGGTCCAGGAAGGACCCGTGGTGGTGAGGAAGGGGGCAGCAATGGTTGTTGAGCCTAAGAGAGCCTCTGAATGGGCTTTAAATGCTGGAGGCTGTGAGTAGAGAGGACTGGTGGGAAAAGCACTGGTCAGGCCCAGTTCCCTGCCCTAGTGATACAAGCCTGTTTGACCTGCCAAGGGTCAGGGGCTTTGGTTCATTGTGGAAAACTAAGCTTCCCTTAAAGGAGGCCACTGGCAACATGTCAACTAATTATTTGGGATGACTAAAAGAAAAGAGGAGGAATGAGAGCACAGATTAATAGCAAGGGCCTGTGTGACACAGAGGCCTGGGCAAGACAGACCCATGGTCTAATCCAGTCAGTGGCAGGTCTTATGTTCTGTAGCAGGTAAAGGACCTGAAAGAAAAATGCAGCCACAGATTTGTTGGAACACTTGGAAAAAACAAACAAACAGGCTAATAAGGGTTCCCAGAGGGGACATGCCAGCCAGTACCCACTGCCCCCTGAGCAATTCCAGGGACCTTGTGGATGCTGACCAGCGAAACTCAACCTATAAATGAGCCACAGTGTGAAAGGAAGAGCCCCACCCTCACCCCAATTCAGGTTCCTCCATACCATAGCCTTTGTCCTGGTCCTAGAGAGAGCAAAATGGCCTATGGTCTGACCCAGTAAATGTCCATATTTTTAAGGAATCTTAACATAGTGGTTCAGAAGGCAGTTTTCTCTAGTGAGTTTGGATGATTATTTTCTGATGGAGGTGGCTGCTGCATTACACAGTTCCACTCACTTAGGCTTGGGCAGGGTCTGGAGTGAAAGGTATTGACTGTCTCTCCCTGTTTCTTGTACAGGTTCTGTAGGGAAGAAGCACAAGAAGAAGAAGGACAGGAAATCGCTAGCTGCAGATGATGTTGCTGTAAGTGATGTCTTTATCTTTTTTTTTTTTTTTTCTTGTCTTGTAGACCTATGTTTGCCTCCAAGCAAGCCTTGGAAGCAAAGCCTTGGTGCCTTGGCTTGGCTCTTGGGGGTAGTTTAGGCAGAGTCATGGAACTTCTTTCATTGTGTTTTCATTTAGGCAGCTGCCCAGAAAAGATTTTTGTCTTCTCTTGCAAACTTGTTAAGCTGTGGATGGTTTTTTAAACAAAGCTGCTTGTGTTTAAACACTTGCAGTTTGAGATTGCAAGCTGTGAGGGGAAAAGGAAAAGCCAGACGGAAAGCAATGCAAGGGGAAACTATTCAAATGGCAGTTCAAGGACCTAATCTGGGATCATATATATGTTGGCTTAAAAGAAAAAGATTGAAGTCATATCAGTCAGTTGTTCACCGTGTTTTAGGATTGCACTCAAATATTACAGTAAAGAGGGACTGACAAATATGTAAAAAAACAGAACTTGCTGCTCTTACCAGGTGGGAAAGACAACCTTCATCTTGGATTCACTAGGTGTGATAGTATTTTTCCCCCCCCATCTGGGGGGGTGGTATGCTGGCAGTTCTTGCAGCTCTGACTGCAGCTCCAACCCAAAGTTAAGGGTCAGAGTCAGAGCCACAGCAGCCTCTGCCTCCACCCTCCCCTACTTACCATTACAGGCATGGTTCCAGCCCATGTGTTCTATACCCTCGATCTGAATGGGGCTAGAGATGTGCTTGATGGTAAGTGGTAGGGTGGGGCAGAAACTACAGACAGTAGGTAGAGTGGGGTCAGGGAGTGCTGTCACTGAAGGGGGGATGAGTAATTTTCCATGTATAGAATCTAATGGTGGGGGTCATTTTAGATTTGAAGTAGTCTTGGATTTGGATAAATAAGGTAAAATACTGTCCTAACAAACAAATGTTGGTATACTAATGTCTGTGGTTTTATTATGTTCTACTCTCAAGGCATTGGTGTGTCTTGGAATAAAACTGGCTTTTTGAGACTAAAATGGCAGTTGAGGGCCACATAGAGTTGTTTGCATTACAGCTGACTACATTTGATATTTATCCTCATGGATATGGATAACAGTAAAAGGAGAAGGAGATGCTTGTGCTTAAAATTTCTTTTTTAAAAAGTAATTCCCCTAAATTAGCATTTTTCAACATTGAAATAAAGTAAATCCCTTGGCAGGGCTTTCCAGCTTCAAAGCAACTGAGGGCCATGTGCCCTGTTGGCAGCCACAGGCATGACAAGCTGCACACCCCAAGTGCATAGGTGCGCCCTGCCCCACCTTCAGTGGCCTTTGGGCTCACTTCTGGCACTGCCCTGCATTGTGGCTCCAGACTGCCAACTCCCTTGGCATTGTGGGCTGCACTGGGGTAGGGGACATGCAGCAGAAGCTGGGGGAAGGAGGGGAAGCCCAACACCCTGACTGCTGCTGCAGTTTGGAACAATAGGGGAAGTGGTAGCTGGGTGAGATGCCAAGGTTAACACCTCATAGGTTGCATGTGAACTGCCAGTTGGCCAGCACTGCCTTATGGGATTAGGGTTTAGTCTCTCTTCATGAATTCACTCCTATTATCTACAGCCTTGAAAAATAGAAGTTTTTCTTTTCTTAAATTATGTACACTAAGAAAATTTAGATTAGCTGTGATCTCTGCAGTAGAGAAGCTAACTAAGTCTAGCCATCTATTTGATAATGCCTCCAATAAACCGAAGTTATTTCCGTTAAATGAGATGGGGAGTAACTTTGTTTTCATGTTTTTCTTTAAAATGGGCCATTTATAATTAAAATAGAAAATTGTTGGTCTATATTAAGGCCTAAACTAAAAATAATTTATTAAAATTTAAATTAGTGAAAGCAATATTGAAGCTATATATTTGCTGTCGAAGTTGTTTGGTTTTTTTTAAGCCAAAATGCAGACTTAAGAGGAAGTCATTGACAAGTATCTAGAACTAAGATGATGTTTAGTGCTAAACTAGCTTTGGTTAGTGGTAGGCTTTCTTTCTATGGATAAGGAGAGAATGTTTTCTTCTTTTCAATTTATTCAGCTGGTTCAGCTAATGACCACTTTAATTAAAATTGGGGAATCAGCTGTTGCAACAGATGTTAATATATACATTTGTTAGATTTGTTTAATTTATTTTCTCACATTGATAACTTTGCCTTACTAAAATCATTACAAAAGGCAATTTTAATGCATTTTAATTGAACTTCAACTACTGTCCAAAAATAAAGTGCTAGGACCTGTGAATGAAAACTAATTGTCTGATAAGCTGGACATCATTTACAGTTTTTCCCAAATGTCATCTCTGCTCTTTTATTATATATCAGTTTATTTCAATATTTACTACAATTTGAATGTTCCTTTCCTAAGGGAATAAATCAAGTACAAAATATAAAAACAAAATTAAATTGATTTAAATCAGCATTCTCGCTTACTAAGGTAAATCGTGATTGCAGTTGCTCAT
Organism: Crocodylus porosus; assembly: GCF_001723895.1. Lineage (NCBI taxonomy): Eukaryota > Metazoa > Chordata > Crocodylia > Crocodylidae > Crocodylus > Crocodylus porosus. Next base: position 5,852,234 of record NW_017728916.1, read on the forward strand.
TTACATCAATTTGTTTACATATTCTTGCCTGACAGTTGCTAAAGCTTTTTAAATGTCTTATTACTAACTTATGAACATTTACAAGGAAATTCTACAGACTTTGGAGGATACTGCCTGTCAGTTCTAATTCTCTGACTTAGTATTTCAATGTCTCCTCAGGATATACAGTATACAGAGGAATTTTTCATCAAGCCAGAATCCCGGGTGGCTCAGCTGGACACGTCTCACTGGCCCTTGCTGCTGAAGGTAAGGAGCATGACAGAAAAGTCTAGGCCAGTTTAGGGTATACTCTTTCTGATTGTATACAATAAGCACCACTAGGTCTTGTCTTTCACATGTGTTTTTAGTGTGCTGGCAAAGTAATGTCCATGGGAGCTTAGAGCTGACTAACCCCTCTGTGTCGTGTAAAACTGTTCTCTTGCCTTGCCCATAAATGTGCCCGCTAGGAACTTCCCTGTCCCTTCTCTCTACTCTTGGAGTGATGGTTCCATGGGGCTTCCATGGACTTCCTAGTTCTGGGTATGAAAGCTTAGATGCACTGGATTTAATTGTCTTGTAGTTTGTTCGGAAAGCTTTTCAGTTGTTTCTGCCAAAGCTGTGCTTTTCCTAGCTGCTCAGTATTCTTACTGCTATTGGGAAGCTCAATGTCTACATATGCCAGTTTTCAGTTAGCTATAATTCATACTTAATCAAACTCTAATTCACGTATCTAGTAGTGGAGTCCCAGGACCAAAATATTAAGTTTTCAGGAACATTTTTTCCATTTTGTTTGAATTTTATAGAATTTTGACAAGCTCAATGTGAGGACTGCGCACTACACTCCCCTTCCATCTGGTTCTAATCCACTGAAGAGAGAACTTGCCGAGTATGTTAGGTAAGCAGTTTTCCCTGTAGGAAAACAGGGCTGTTCCTTCTCTTTGTTTGTGTTGTACATGAATCTGCTGATTGCCTGGTTCAGGGGTTGAAAACTTCTTGCTACCACAGGTTGCTGCTTGTAACCCAGCCCCTGCAACAGGATGTACCCTACACCTGGGAATTGAGGGAAAAAGGCAGTTGCTAGGACCCTGGAAGCACTTTGTCTTGCTGTGGCTGGAGTGCATTGCTGATTGCCTTGGCTATTGCAGTTGTTTAGAGTGATGCTAATAGTACCAAGGTCACAGGTTCAATCCCTGGTTGGACTAGATGATCTCCTGAAGTATTTTCTAGCCTTAATTCTCTAGGAAATGTTCAAGGGCTGGATCCAGGATGTAGGTTGCACACTCCTGATGTAGTTCCAGAAACTGTTGCTTCTCTCCAGTGTTGCTGGATGTTTAAAAATCCTCTTTAAACTTTCAGCAGATTCATAATCATTAAAGCTGTCATTAGAACAATTTTAATAGCATTTTTGATACAGCCACAAAAGCAAACTTCTGTAGAGTTGAAGGTAGGTAGATGGACTTCCCTTTGAAGGTACAGCTTCTGTAGCAGTTAATTTGGTCAAGTTCTGCTTATTGGTAAGTGCTCTTGAGGACAGGAAGATCAAGATTTCCAAGACCCAGGAGCCTGAAATTGGGTTTCTGGCTAAGTGGGTTGTCTTTTCAAAGAGCTGTGCACTAAGCAGCCTCCACTAGTGTGGTGAGAACTTGCATGCTTAACACTTTTTATAAATAGGCAACTTATTTAGAGGTTCCTGTCTTTGAAAATCTTGTATATACGGCGCAAATGTATGACTGCTTTGAAAGCCAAATGTTGGTTAAGCAGGGGTGGGGTAGCAGCTGATGTTAGTGGTTCTAAAGATGTATAATTTGTTTCACTGTAGGTCGGGCTTCATTAACCTTGATAAACCGTCCAACCCTTCTTCCCATGAAGTAGTTGCATGGATCCGACGCATTCTTCGGGTTCAGAAGACGGGGCATAGTGGGACACTAGACCCTAAAGTAACTGGATGCCTGATTGTGTGTATTGAGCGAGCAACACGATTGGTCAAATCCCAGCAGAGCGCAGGTATGTTTTATTTTATTTTATCTTATTTGGATGAAAACTGAAAATTTTAGAGCAGATGGCTTTATTTCTAGCTTGTTAAAAGCCTACTTCTAGGGCAGGTTGCTAAGCAACATTAGAGGCTAGGATGAATTATGAGCCCCAAACGGTGGCAGATAATAGTTCTTAGGAAAACATGCAGTATTACAGCACATCCCATTACACGAACAGATTTCAGGAGAGCACAGCATGTTTAACTTACAAACTAGAGGTTAACCTGCCCTATGGGTTTACAAAATAAAACTTGCTACACAAGAAACCTGCAGCTTGGCTTCCTTTGTCAGATGAAATATGGGTGTGTACCATTTGGTAAAGGTGGTAATTAAGCAGTTGTGCCTCTAGGTATTTGAGTTACGGTGCCACCTGCCTGGTGGTAAACAGTAAAACACAAGTGGCTGCTCCTGACTACTCTTCTGTCGTTCTTCCAGGCAAAGAGTATGTGGGAATTGTTCGGCTGCACAATGCTATTGAAAGCGAGACTCAGCTTGCCAGGGTAAGTCTCTGTGCCACAAACCAAAACATACACTGAATACTTAATGCAGCAAGCAGCTTATGTGGAAAACACTGAGGAGGAGCTGGTGGAGAACAGTTTTTTAACATTGTGATATAGAGAACATCTTGTTCTCACAAGACTCCAGTTTAATAACACAGATTTTTCTAAGAGTTAACATTAAACGCAATTTGTTGCTTGCAGCATAGTCATCGGTAGTCATTGTGGTCTCCATACTTTATAGCTGCTTGGTCTTTTAAGCTTTATCCATCCTTTCTAGCAAAGGGGTGTGTTCATCTCGTCCTTGTGCCCTGAATGCGGAGGCATATACGGTATGTGAAGTGATGATGAAGTTTATCCATTCTCTGAGTGCTGCTGCACTGCCCCCCTGCAACACCCAGGTCCCTGTTCTAGGGGCTGTGTGCTGTGCAGCCTCCAGATTCCCTGCAGCCTCTCAGTGTTCTACTGGGGGCTGTTGGCGTGTCTGGATGGCTGCCTGCAGGAGTGAAGCAGAGCAGCAGAGCTGGAGCCTCTCTCCATAGGGAGCTTCATCTCAACCAAGATGAGGGATGCTGTCTGATCACATACTGCTGCCTAGCAAAACATCCCAGTTCTACCTCTTATCAACCCCATCAGTGACTGAAATAGTGGTTGTCATCAAGCATGGTGGGTATCTGACCAAATGGGCTTGATTAATGAAATATGAGCAGACCATCTGAAGCCTGCAGTTCTCTTGATATTCAAGTGACCTAATTGTCTCAAGTGTTTGCGTCTTAAATGTTACTTGTTTGCGTCTTAAATGTTACTAACTCTAAATGTGAGTTACGCAGCATTGAGGGCTGTCCATTCTTCTGCTTCTCCCCCTAGGCAATAGAAACTCTGACAGGTGCACTGTTTCAGCGTCCTCCCCTCATCGCTGCTGTAAAGAGGCAGCTGAGAGTCCGAACCATCTATGAAAGCAAACTAGTGGAATATGACCCTGAGAAGAGATTAGGTAAAGTCGTGCTCTCTCTTTGATATCTTTTTCTGAGCGAGCTACTTAAGGGGGCCCGCTTTTCTTTTGGATGAGACTGGTGTGCAGGTGTTTGAAGTCCCCTTCTGAAATCCAAGTCTTGTGAGATAACATCCTAATTTGAAATGGAGGTAGGTGTTAAGACTGGATTGTTGAATGGGCTGTACTGTGCCACAGTCTGGTAAGGGAGGAAACAGTGTCCCTTACTGATGTTACTGAGGGAATATGCTTTATCTTGTATGATGATTTCTGTTAATGACAAATAGAATTTCTGTGTGCCTCCTTCCCTAATGGATAAAATTCTTCACTGTCCAGATATATACCTTAGCAAGATTTATCCTTGCATTACATTTTTTTTTCAGTGTTGAAGTGTCAATACTTCTTGCTGAGCTCCTTTTTGAAGAGCCAAATGATGTAAAATAGATTGCAGTAGCACTATGTGCAAAGATGACTTACATCTATCACCCAATACTGATGGCTGTTTCTGGAGTCCTGAATATGGAGCATCTCTGTACTTTAGTTGTCCTGGCTTTAGAGAATGGTGGCTAGGTTTGTCTGAATTGGAAAGGCAAGTGTGTTTATATGGATATCTCAATGTTCTTCTCTGCCCTTGGTCCCAGGCATCTTCTGGGCAAGTTGCGAAGCTGGCACTTATATTCGAACACTGTGTGTCCACCTTGGCCTCCTGCTGGGAGTCGGAGGCCAGATGCAGGAGCTCCGTCGAGTGCGCTCAGGAATCTTGGGGGAGAAGGTAAGGTGTTACTGCTGCTTATGCTATAAACTTATGCTATAAACTGTTCCTCCCCAAAGTGTTGAGTTCAGGTCAGGGCTGCTGCCCCTGTTCTGGTAATTAAACTTTGGGACAGTGAGTGACTGGCGAATGTGCCAAAGTGATGGGAAATCTTACTTCTTGCTGCTCCATTCTCCAGCCCACAAAACTGTCTCCTCTGAATTCAGCTGCATGAGCTTTCTGCTTGCGTTCTGCCTTCGGGTAGTGACATATCTTATGCATTGCATTTAAAAGGGCACCTCTTTGTAATATTTAAACATTACTTTGATATAAAAACTATAGATAGACCAAAAAGGTAAAGAGAGTTTGGATAACTTTTGTTTCCAGAGCAAGTTATCTGAAGTAAGTCTCTGAATATAGGCATTTCTCCAAAAGAGCTTGTGCTTAGGGATGCACTGGTGGGGTTTTTTGGGCCAGTACCAATGGCTGATTTTTTTTAAGGAGCCTTATCAGCTGATACTGATCCAGTTCTGATATACAGCCTCACAGCTTGGAGACCAGCATCAGGCTGATAACGTCTGGTGAGGGGAAGAGGGTGTGGGAAAAGAAGGCGTGTCGGGGGGCGTGGATTGAGGCCCCTGCAGTGAGAGGGAGTGGGGCAGAGGCAGGTGCTGTTCAGTGGTGGCAGGGTGTGGAACTGCGTAGGGCAAGGGCGGGCTGCCGCTGTGTTTGGGGAGGGCAGTGGTGCTGGAAGCAGGGCGACGGCGGGGGCTGCAGCCACCCCAAAATTCACTGTATACCTCCCCAAATCCCCTCTTCCAGTACTGCCATCACACAACCCAGCCCAGTCCCTGGCCCCAGCCCCGCAGTGGCAGCCTGCCCCGCACAAATCCAGGGGGTACACACCCCCATGCCCTCCTGGGGTGTATGCAGTGGTGGGAGCCGACCCCTATGCACCTGTCCCAGATCCGTTCCCTCCCTCACCTCGGGGGCCTTGATCAGCACCCCCCATGTCCCTCCCCTTCCCCCACACCAGACTTACCAGCCCAACACTGGTCTCCAAGCCCCATATATGCTGAGGCTATGCGCATGCATGGGACACTTTTCAGCCACCTCAGGCAAAAGAAGCCAGTTGCAAATATTTTTAATTTTCCCTATATCAGTCCTGATCTGATACGGGACCAACGTATCGGTGCTCCTCTACTTGTACTTAATGCCTTATATTGTAGTATACCTGTTGCTGTTTCTGATCTCTTACTTTAGACCATTTCATCACTGTTTTGCCTTTGATTTAGGAAGCATAGGTAGCTCAGTCTTCTGTTGTTTGATCTTTCATGACTGGAAATCCAGGTTTACATGTGGGTTAGATCACAAATTAAATGAACTCTATTTCCAGCAAGCATGAATGCTAACTTGCGGTCAGGCACATCCCAGAACTGCAGTAGCAGTGCCAGGGCTGAGGGATTTTTGTCCCTTACGTGGGATATGTTTGCTTACCTGCTTTGTTCAAAGCTGTTGCCAGTTTTGTCCCTGAGCCCTTTTTTCAGAAATTTGGGATTTATCCTGACTTCAGCCTGCTCCTCGAGACTAGTGTTGTCTGCATTCATTCAGGTGTGTCTTTTATATTGCTGGCTGACTTAAGGGTTGATGGAATGGGAAATGTCTCTTTGCAGGACAGCATGGTGACTATGCATGATGTGCTAGATGCTCAGTGGCAGTATGACAACAACAAAGATGAGAGTTATCTGAGGCGGGTTATCTTCCCCTTGGAGAAGTTGCTAACTTCACATAAGCGGTTGGTGATGAAAGACAGTGCGGTGAGTTCAAAGGCAGCTGTGGAGATTGCTGACCCCATCCCTCTTGGATAGTGAGAAGTCGAGGTTGGGGAATCTGATGATAATCTAGATGCTTATGGACAGCAACCATAACTGCTTTCAAAGGGTTAGCTGTGGGAGATAGAGTTGATGCAAGTCCCACCTGAGAAAGATGGGCAGTGTGCAAGATGACTTTTTCATTTAAAAAAACAAAAACATGTTCCAAGCCAAATCCATTCGTCATTCAAGAACCATATGTGGCCATACTACTGGCAAACCTATTCCAGTGGGGCTTCAGATGCTTCCAAATCATTTGGCGGGCATCCTACATGGAAGCCCAAGCCCAGAGACTTGGGGTTCAAATGCCCCCGAGTTTCACTTGCCCTCAGCCATACAGCTGCAGGAGCAAGCTAGGGAGGAGTCTCCCATTTCCATAAAGGGCATAAAGCCAAGATCTTGCCACTGGAAATGAAAGTGGGAGATTAACTATACATTACCTCCAGGAGTACTACCCCATGCCAAAAAAAATGTATGCCTAGTAACTAGGAAATCTGCCTTAGTGGTCACGGTATTTCAGGTCTGCACTTGATCTGAGCCAAAAGGCCACCTGCTCACATCTTATTTTGCTCCAGCTAGTGGAGGCTACTCTATACAGAGCATTCCAGTGCTCCTTTTCACTAGTTTCCATAACAGGTGGGTGAGGGAACATTATTGTACAAGGTGGTGCTTGTGTATGGAAGTTGAAATGGCTGGATAACTTTGCAGTGGCAGTGTTTCCTTTGTTGCTTAGGACCACACTGCTTTTTATGCTAAGCGACCTATTCTCTTCCCTTACCTTTCCAGGTTAATGCCATCTGCTATGGAGCCAAGATAATGCTTCCTGGTGTACTGAGGTACGAAGATGGCATTGAAATTAATCAGGAAATAGTTGTCATCACTACTAAAGGGGAGGCCATCTGCACAGGTAAGAGATCACTGATCTTCCAGCTGCCAGGCTCACTGTTTTGAAGTAAATCTGGAAGGTTTTCACTAGCATGTTAGTAAAGTTGCAGCAGGCATAGGAGTTGAGTAAAATGTGTGCATATTAGGCAAACTCACCATGGACAAGTATTTTAAACCCTGTTTCTTGGTAACAATGACAGGATGTTAGGGCTGCCAAATCAATGATGACAACTAAAAAGTAAAAGTCTAGTATAGTAACTGAAAATAGGTTGATTGCAAAGTGGTCATCAGCAGACTTCATGATCCCATTACTTGTCTGTTCCTTTGTTGTCTCCCTTGAATCCTTGAGGTAGACAAGGAGTATTGTGATGACTGTTCATCCGCTACTGTGCTGGGTGCTGAGATGTGTGGTATGTGAAGTAATGATGAAGTTTGTCCATTCTCTGAGTGCCTCTGCACTGCTTCCTGCAACATCCAGGTCCCTGTTCTAGAGGCTTTGTGCTGTGCAGCCTCCAGATTCCCCCTAGTCTCTCAGTGGTTTACTGGGGGCTATTCATGTGTCTGGATGGCTGCCTGCAGGAGTGAAATGGAGCCAGCAGAGCTGGAACCTCTCTATGGGGGGGCTTCATCTTGGCCAAGATGAGGGGTGCTGTCCTATCACATACTACTGCCTGGTAAATAGTTCTCTGCATGCCAAAAAACCTGGTGTAAAGAAATAGATAAGCTGTAGATGGCAGCTGACCTACTGTGAATGGTTGCATTTCTGTGCTTTATACTAAAGCATCGTTTCAATGGACACTGCACAGGAAGTAAACACCAAGGTTCCCCATGACTGAAACAACACGTGGGGTTGATCAGTGCAAGTGTGTTTTTATTGTGCACATATCCTATCTCCTGTACAGTACACCTCCAAGTAATGTGACTAACCCTTACAGTTAGTCGGTGTATCCCATGTATTCTGTAATACTTACTCTTCAGTGTAGCCAGTGGGGTTGAGCCTGGTTACAGACTTGGGGAAACTGAGCTAGGTCTCTTAACCCAAGCAGTAGAGCTTCCTGCTTTTAGTCTTGGGATCATAGTTGTTTCATCTTCAGTAGACTATAAATCTATACCCTTTGGCTTCCATGATCACAGTCCGTTCTTTGGTGAGAGAGGCAGTGGTCTGCTGGAAAGAGACAGCCTCCACCTCACTGCACTGGGAAGGAGGCTCTTCTCAGCCAGACTGGGTGACCTGCTTGACCGAGTTTTAAATGAAGTCCGCTAGGGGAAGAGGGGACTACTACCACAGCAAGCCCACTGGGCAACTTTTGCAAATTCAGCAGGCTGTGGCACTCAAGGGAACCCACCCCTACCCCAGCCCTGGAACAATGTGTAGGGAAGACTAGGGCCCCCAGTAGGACACTTATGTGCCTGTACACCAATGTCAGGAGCTTGGGGATCAAACGGGAGGAACTGGTCCTCCTGCTAAACAAAAATTACTATGATCTCATAGGGATAACGGAGACCTGTTGGGACTCCACCTATGACTGGGCCACAGGTATAGATGGCTATACCCTGTACAGGAGAGATCGGTAGACAAAAGGGGCAGGGGTGTATCTGTCTACATCAAGGAAAGCTAACATTGGCATGCAGGGTGGACAACTGGAGACTCTCTGGGTTAAAATCCATGCTGAACATGGCACAAGGGGACATAATGGTAAGAGTCTACCACAGACCTAACCAGGAATGAACTTGACCAGGATTTCGCCAAGGAACTGGCTGAGGCTGCACGCTCCCAGTGTATGGTTGTCATGGGAGACTACAACTACCCAGATGTTTCGTGGCCTAATCCAAATGGTTGCAAAGCTTCCTCGTGTGTGGATGAGCTCTATCTGACTCAAGAAGTCTGTGGACCGATGAGAGACAAAGTGCTGCTTGGTGTGGTACTGGCAACAGGGGATGATTTAATCAGCGACCTAACGATCGAAGGAGAGCTGGGAGACGGCGACCATGAGCTGATCACCTTCACCATCCACTGTAAAGCTGGCAAGTCAGTCAGCAATACAAAAGTCCTCGACTTCAGGAAAGCTGACTTTGACAAGCTCAGGAGGCCCTAAGGGACCACGACCTGAAGGGGAGGGGAGTTCAGTACAAGTGCTTGCTCCTCAAGGGAGTGATCCTGGAAGTCAAAGGAGTGATCCTGGAAGCACAAGCAATGTCTATCCCATCTCAGAGGAAAGGCAGCAAAAGGGGACAGCAGCCCCCTTGGCTCTGCAGAGAACTTGTGGACCTCCTGCATCTAAAAAGAAAGACATATAAAGAATGGAGGGATGGATCCACCTCAAAGGAGGAGTATTCTGCACCAGTCCAGACCTGTAGGGAGTGAACCAGCAAAGCCAAGGCTGTGACCAAATTCGAGCTGACTACATGCATCATAGACGATAAAAAGTCTCTTTTTTTTTTAGATATGTGGGGAGCCAGAGGAAAAACAAGAGTAACATTTGGACCCCTGCTAAACCGTATAAGACAACTGATGCCCAGGAAAAAGCCAACCTGCTTAACCGTATTTTGCATTTGTTTTTCACCAGCCCCAAGGGACGGCCATGCTTGGTACAGTATGGGACAGCCAGGGTGAGAGAGAATTGTTATCCTACATCAATGTCTGGCACTGGCATGGATCTTTGAGAACTCGTGGCACTCAGGTGAAGTGCCTGAAGATTGGAAGTAGGCCACTGTGGTGCCTATCTTCAAGAGAGGGAGGAAGGTAGATCTGGGGAACTACAGGTCTATCAGCCTCACCTCTATCCTCAGGACGATCTTGAAAAAAATTATCAAAGGGACCATTCTTGACAAACTGGCTGATGGCAACATCCTGAGGGATAGCCAGCACAGGTTTGTTGCAGGTAGATCTTGCCTGACCAATCTAATCTTCTATGACCAGGTGACGTATCACCTGGACAAGGGTGAAGAGATCGAAGGCTTTTTAAAATCAAGATATATGACATCAATCTCATGTCCCATGATCATCACATGGAAAAATTGGCCAACTGTGGCCTCAGCTACACCACAGTCAGGTGGCTGGGGATTTGGCTCTGAGGTCGGACCCAGAGAGTGGTAGTTGACGGAAGTCAATCATCATCTTAGAAAAGTTTATTAAGGAGGCCATCCTTGAGGGACTGGCCCAGGCTAACATTCTAAGGGACAGCCAACATGGGTTTGTTGCGGGTAGGTCTTG
>NW_017728916.1:5863266-5899380 GCF_001723895.1 Crocodylus porosus
ACCTACATTGAACACCTTCAAGAGTAAATTGGATGCTTATCTTGCTGGGATCCTATGACCCCAGCTGACTTCCTGCCCTTTGGGCAGGGGGTTGGACTCGATGATCTCCCGAGGTCCCTTCCAGCCCTAATGTCTATGAAATCGTGGTGCACTGTGACCAGTGGGCCATCCTTGGGCCTACACTCTTTAATATCTTCATTAATGATGTGGACTGGCTAAGTTCACAGATGACACCAAACTGGGGTAGGTAACACATCCACACCTGAGGGCAGGATTGTGATCCAGGCTGACCTAGATGGGCTCAGAAAATGGGCAGGCATAAACCTGATGGCATTCAACACCGAAAAATGCAAGGTACTCCACCTTGGTGGGGGAGGGAAGCCCGGCAGCATGCTTATAGGCTTGACAGTGCTACGCTTCCTAGCACCACGGGCGAAAGGGACTTGGGGCTCATGATTGACCACAAAATGAATATGAGCCACCAATACGATGTTGCCATTGGTAAAGTGAGCAAAACTCTGGCTTGCATCCATAGATGCTTCTTGATCAAATCCCAGGATATCCTCCTCCTGTGTACTTGGCCTTGGTGAGGCTGCAGCTGGAGTACTGCATCCTATTCTGGGCTCCACAATTTAAAAAGGGTGTGGAGAAGCTTGAGAGAATCCAGAGGAGAACCACATGCGTGGTCAGAGGGCAAGAAAACAGACCTTATGATGAAAGGCTGAGAGCCATGGGACTCTTCAGCCTGGAAAAGTGCAGGCTCGGGGTGACCTGGTGACAGCCTATATGTGCGTAAGGGGTGTGAATCGGGATCTGGAGGAACACCTGTTTACCAGAGCACTCCAAGGGATGACAAGGTCAAATGGTCACAAACTCCTCAGATTGTTTCAGGCTGGACCTAAGGAAGAACTTTTTTACTGTCCAAGCCCTCGGGGCCTGGAACAGACTCCCTCTAGAGATGGTGCAAGCACCTACTCTGGGCTCCTTTAAGAGGCATTTGGTCATCTGTCTTGCTGAGATCCTTTGACCCCAGCTGACTTCCTGTGCCTGGGCCAGGGAGTTGGATCCTGTGATCTTCCAAATTCCTTTCCAGTCCTAGTGCTTATGAAATCTGAGGCCTGTGCTGAGTGGATCTTGCCAATTAGTTTTTTCAGGTCTCCTTTTTTCAGATTTCTCTCTTGGGGATAATTATTTTTGGAGCATGTCTTTCTAACCCTTTGGATGTGTAGAGCAAAGTAAACACATTAACTGCATAGCTACACCATAGCCCATACAGCTTTTTGTTCCTTACAATAGTCACAAACTTTTTTTTTAATCCACATCTGTAGCCATTGCCTTGATGACCACTGCTGTGATTTCTACCTGTGATCATGGGATAGTGGCAAAGATCAAGAGAGTAATCATGGAAAGAGACACTTACCCCCGAAAATGGGGTCTTGGCCCAAAGGTAAGCTGTGGGAGTTAAGGGAATTCCTTGTTGGAAGATTCTTGAAGTGAGTGTTCTGCTGTTGAGAAGCTGATTTTTGGGTAGATTCATTCAAAGCTGCAGGTCCAAGGTACTGGCTTGCAGTTTGTCAGCCCAAAAGCTCCGTTTCTAAGAGCGCAGCATGCAAGCTACTTCAGCTCATGTCACTTGCATGCCATCTGAAATAGACTTGATCAGCTATGCCTCTGCTGTGAAACTCTGGAGCCTTTGGGCTGTGTCTTGCATTACTATAACAATGTCAGGGAGCTAGATTTCTCTTAACATGGCTCAAAGCTTGTTTCCAAGTGGTTAAGAGTCAGTCTACACAAGTCTTGATTAGTCTATGCTGGGGACCTCTCTTCCATCAAGAGCCAAATGATGTGAAACAAGTGACATCAGCACTCTGTGCAATGCTGACTTCCATCTATCACCCATTACTGATGGCTCATGAAGGGGCTGGGCACAGAGCAAGCAAGTCCTTATTCTTGTGAGACTTAAGTAATGGGTAAAAGAGAGTTCTTTGAAAGGTGCCATAGAAATGAAAAAATACTGTTACTACAGTGCATGTAGGCAATGCCACTTGCACATTCTCCTGCCTGAGATCCTTCCCTTCATGTTAGAACCCTCTGCCTAACTGGTATAGTAACAGTAGATGATTGGCTCCATCTGGCTTGGCGTTTAGCCTCCTCCAGACTGTTAGTGTAAAGTCGTCTTTTCTGGCTTGCTTATTGCCTCAGGAATGTACTCTTATTACACATATAAGAGGAATGGCTAGCTGTGTCAGTCCGAAGTCAGAAGGTAGGGCAAGGTGGCATCTTCAAGACCTAACTGGTTCAGAGAGGCATGTGTCCTACCTTCTACAAATATAAGAATGACTTAGCAACTTGCAGATTCCTGTATTCTGTTTATATCAGAGGGGAGGGGATGTAACTAGTAAAGGCAGGCCTTACCTTGTACATTACTTTTTTTATACCTTGTGACTTCAACTAGAAAAGATAAATCTTCTTTGAAGCTGGAATAAGACCGTTCATGCTTTCTGCACTCTCGTATCAGGCAATTCAGAAGAAGATGATGATCCAGCAGGGTCTGTTGGACAAGCATGGGAAACCAAACCAGAGCACGCCAGCTTCTTGGGAGAAGGAATATGTAGACTACAGGTAACATTGTGTTTGTCAGAGACCTGTTGAGGGGCAGGCTGGAGGGGTGACTTCTGCTAGTCTTTCTAAACTGAACTATGTGCATACAGGAGACCCTCGCCATTCATGGGGAATCCATTCTGGAGATCCCTGCCAGTGGTGAAATCCACGAATACTCACAGGGCTCCTTGTCACAGCCACCCCCTGCCCCCAACCCCTCCATGAGAAGCTGGAAGTGCAGAGCTCCCCTGCAGCACCTGGGGACTGACTGCAGCTGCCTCCCAGGGAGAAGATGCTGCTGCCTCCTGCTCTGCCTGCCCAGCTCTGCCCTCCTCTGTGCAGCGCTCCATGCCTGCTTACGTAGAGGCAGGAGCTCGGTGCAGCGCCAAAGGGAGCTGGGGCAGCACTTGCCCCAACCCACTCCACTGGCGCAGCACGACACACCACAAATATTCGAATCCATGAATAGTGAGGGTTTCCTGTAGTCTTCACAATGTTCAATTGCCCCTCAATTTTTGGGACCCTGTTGACTTCTTAAAAAAAACCTTTGTTCAATGAAAAGTCACTGATTTGGAAATGCCCGGCAAGGTGTGTATTTACAGCCTCTAGTTGGCAGTTGTCGTGGTGCCCATTGTCCTTGTGCAGTGCTGTTTGACCTGCACCCATCTACTGTACCATGATTTAAATGGCATGCAGACAGTTATCCCTTTCTAGCCTGATACTTGTGGCTCTAGAGGGAGTCAGTCTGCTAAATCAAGCAGGGGAATCTCAGCCTTTATCCAGCACAGCTGAGTGCTGATGCAGACTTCAGGCTTCCCATACACCAAGTACCTTTGGTATCTTGGAATACCACAGGATGTACAGTGCTTCACCCGTATAGTAGCAGGAGACTGAAGGATGGGACTTGGTCTGAGAGGAAAGTAACTCTAGAGAATGAATTCTGCTCACTCAGGTGTGTTTTTCCTTTCAGGATCACTGTTAAGAAAGAGGAAAAAGCCATCACCTCTTGCGAGGCAGAGAGGACACCAAAGGTTGGTGTCTAGTCCTCTTATGAAATGTATTTCAGACATGGATGGTGGGTGGCAATAAATATCATTGCCTTGGTAGGTTAGTTCATGAAGTTAAAGCTTTGTATTGCTGCTTTGGGGGAGTGTTCTGAAGGCTTGTTGCAGATCTTAGTGCACAGGTTCTCCTTGTGTTCATTTATTAGTACATCAGAGTAAGTTTTAACATGTAATGTATTAGCCAGCAAGCTGGATGATTTAATGGAGATGTTGTTGGGCTTTGGGAATTACTTGAGGCACAAGGCTTGGGAACCAGAGTTCAAAAGGACAGAAAGCTACGACCCTGGATGTGAATGAAGGGCTGTGATGGGATTCCAGAAGCATAGTGCATCAGCCGGATTCTAACTGAGGCCTCACCCAGCTTAGAAGCCAGCCAGTTGCAGATGACTGGAGGCAGAGTGTATTGGATCCAAGTGCCTGAACCTCTTTGGGTCTTGGTACCTTGTGTTCAAATGATGATTCCTAGAAAGCAGCAGCACAGATCTCTTAACTTGTAGACGGAACGCTGCCAGGGAATTGGTGTGCCGTGCTGCTCCTGTACATGGGAGCAGCATCAGGGACTGTCTAGAATCTTTCAGAAGCTCATAGACAAGTTCCTCAGTCTGTTTTCCACTCCTATATATATGCCACTTAATTGCACATTACTAGGTATACTTCTTCCTTGCTGGGGGAGCAGGGAGGAAGGACCATTCAGACCTGTGTAAAATATTCCTATTCATCAGTCTTAATGGTTTGGGGAGAGAACCTGTCCTAAATGTGTCTTCCCCCTTAAACAGCGAAAGCGAGAGACGGAAAGTGAAAGTGAAGAGGTGACAGTGGCTACCTTGTCCCCAACCACTCCAGAGCCTGTGGAGCTGAGCAAGAAGGAAAAGAAAAAGAAGAAAAAAGAGAAGAAAGCCAGAGAAGCTGCAGAGAGTGCAGGCGAGCAAATGGAAGTGGTAGGTAGCTGTGCAGTGTCCTTGTGCAGCCCAAGCTGAAGAGTTCCATTAGATTTGCCAGGCAGGGCTGGTAGTTAAACTGGTGGATGCTTCCTTGATGAAGACAGGGCCCTGGACTGGTACAGTAAGTACATTTTGAAAGAGGACTTCTCTTGTTGGGGCCTGGTCCTGTGAGCTTAAGGGAGTTATTGTAGGGAGCAGGGTCTAGTAAATACTTTCCAAAGGAAGCGCGTCGGACAGCCTCCATGGGGTTGGAATTCTCCCCCATGGGGTAGTTCTGTGCAGAATGGTCGGGGATTCCTCTTACCATTCTGGAAGAACCTGCAGATCCAATACTAGTCTTCTGTGCCCTTTCCTTTGGTGTAGTGTAATGTTTGCTTCCAATAAACATGCTTCCTGGACCGCAGTTCACTGCAGATGGTCAATTACTGACCTGTGTATCTCATTTTGGGGCAGTGGGCTATTTCCCTCTGAACCTGTGGAATTGGGAAGCCTGGGCCTGAGGGGATGAGAGCACAAGTAAGACTTTTCAGATCCATATTTTTAGAAATGACTGAGTGACCTGAAGAATGGCTTGCACTTAAAGTTTATCTAGGTCTATGCCAACTTTGCAGTTGGTCCAGTAAAAGATACCACCATTAGAAATCCCGTGCCTCTTCCATTAGAGTATGAGAGTCTATCTCTGGCTTTCCTGAGTTCTCTGTTCTCTCCACAGGCTGGTGACAGCAGTGCCAAGAAAAAGAAGAAGAAGAAAAAACAGAAGGAGGCTGAAGAGAGCTCTGAATAAAACTGGTTTCTGGTTGGAGAGGAGGAACCTGAGAACAAATAGCTATTCCCCCAGCAGGGCAGAAAGACTGACCCCGCAGCGAGGCGCCTGCAGTGTGACAAGGCCCCTCATCTGCTGCTTGCACGCAAACAGGAGACTATCTCTGCAAAGGGCCATAGCCTACTCACCGCAAGCCCTCTTCATCCTGTTTTAAGGGTAATGAGGGTAGGGAGCACGAACAGCCACCGCACTGGACTGTTAGAAGCTACCACAGACTGGGCACCTTGTGCATAGAAAGTGTCCTCAGGGCATCAACAGCTCTGGCTACGAATAAGTTATCTTAATCAGTGTTTCCAGCTTCCACCACAAATGGGGAATAACACTTTTTCCCTTGTTCTACCTTTCTCCTTTGTTTAGTGCTGAGAGTCATTACCCCAGACAGTTGCCAAATACATTTAAAGCTGATGGGGTTGGCTTGAGGTACTTGCTGAGGAGGGTATGTGGGGGAGGGAGGTTAGAATACTTTTGACTGACTAGACTATTTTTACATGCTTTGGTTTTAATCTTGGCATGTGTTTGGTTTGACCCTCCTTCTGGAGTCTGAACATTTTCCCAAAATATTTTTGGGATTTTTTTCCTTTCTCCTTCATGGGGGTCCCTGGAGATGGAGGTGAGACAGAGTCCCATCTCCCCCCAACAAAATGCAGCTATTTCCTGAGGTGTCCAGTTGATAGCAGGTGTTGGATCTCTCTGATATTGTCAGACTGTCCTTGTGCTGTTTTAACCCCTTACTGAAGGGAAGGGCCAGGCTGCTGTGCACTGAGTATCACTTGCTGCCTAGCTGTGTGGTGGCTTTGTGTAATCTTTAATTTGTCTCCCTTTTTCCCCTGTCCAGTGGTAGGGAGGTGTGTGCATGGTGTATGCAGAAGGTGGCCATTAGGAATTTAAGCAGAAAAAGGTTGTGATTTTTATTTACTTTTATATATATATATAAAAAAAAAATTAAAAAACTATTTTTCATCACGTGGCTCTTTGCTCTTCTGGCTGCTTGGTGTCGGGTGACAGGCTCAGTCAGGCACTGAGCCATGATCTACTGCTATAGAATGAAGCCTGCCCATCCATCTCAGGAGCAGCTGCACAGGAACCCGGGGCTGTTAGTTTCTTGTCTATGGGCTCTGCCTCCAAGGAAGAGGATAGTGCTGCTAGGGGGAACAGTGTTCAGGTAGCACACTGAAACCAAAAGCCAGTGCTGAATCTATCTAGAACTCCTTGTTGGCTTTGCCTTTTTTCTCATTACTGCCTGAAAGCCTGCACTGTGAGGTGGGTGGTGATCTTACAGGTATTGTCATTCCAAATATATCTTACCTGGGGATGGAGAGCACTAAACTAGTGCAAGGCCAGGATGCTGCTCTTTTCTCAGAGGGGCAGTGCTCAGTGCAGCCAGAGGGACAAGTGTTGAGTGGTCCTAGAATTTTTTTTTCCTGTAATTTTTCTGCCTGATGACAGTTCCTCTGTTTCCCAGGGGAGTGACTGAACCAGTGAAGGGGAATGTCCTCAGCAGTTCTGCACGACCCATGCTGAGGCCATGAGCCAAAAAGCATATTCAGCACAAACTGTGAAGCTCCAGTCATGGCAAGGTTTCAACACACTTTTATTGCTACTCCGTTTCCCTGCAGTGGCCTAGAACAAAGTCCCTATTGCACATCATGAATTGTTTTTGGCATCCTTGAAAAATTGCACTGGAGTTTATAGCCATTCTTCTTCTGCTGAATGCACAGAAGATGCCTTAACTTGATGCTATGGAACTACTGCAACACATGAGCCCCTGGTCCTATCTCTGGGGTTTAAGGATGGATAACAAACCCAATGAAATAGTTGGAGGAGAGGGATCACTCTGTGGCTGGCTGGCTACCTGTGTAAGCACCAGGCACCTCACAGGTGGGAGTTGTAGGTAACATTTGCATATAGTGGGAGCTGCCCCTTGGCTGGAGAACATCAGTTTCTACTGCATGCAATGGGATGCACACTAGTCCTGGCTGAATCTAATTTACCAGTTTAATTGTTTCTTCCCTGTATGATCTATGGGGTTATTTACCCTAACCATTGCTGAGTCTCTGAGGACAGCTGATAATGGAGTCAGAATCCAGCAGCAGAGATGAAACCACAGTTGCACAGGTTATGCCAGAAAATTAAAAACTTCCACTGCTGGAGTATGGAGCAGCCCATGGGTGTTGAATTCCCACCCCCACAACAGCCTCTACCTGTGCCAATGAAAGAAATCCTTAAAATACAAGCTGATGTACCACAGACTTAGCCCAGAAAAAAATACTGGCTAGACATATGAATTGCTTTTATGGCTACATTAAGCTTCATGATGCTGAAACTTAATGAATACAGGGGCTAATGCTGATATGCACTGTGAGCTAAAGGTTGAAGAAAGAAGTAGCAGAGATGGGGCTGGAAGTGTCCCTGCCTTCTTACCTCTCCAGCTTTTGTAATGAATAGTTACTTTTTATCAGTAGTTGGTTACTACATGATGTCTTCCCAGCCCTGCAGAAGCTTCCCTGTGTAACCAGTAGGAGTTGTGTTGTGAATTAAAGATTCTGTCGGGCTCTAGCAATGGCTAGAGTGTGGCTTAAATCTAATGATTCCCTCTCCCAACTGACTTTGACAGCCCTCCCCCCCAAGCTAATTCTCTGCCCTTTACTACTAATAAAGCAGGAAGGTTGGCAACTTGTGCAGGCTCTGAGCTCACTGCACTCCTACCCTGTGTCAGATAGACCAGTTTAGACTGTATTCATAAAACAAGGAGCAGGGAAGGCTGTGCAGGTGGGGTGGCTTCCCTCACTCCACGCTGAAGGATGGGTTCTAGGAAAGCTGCCTGGGTGAGAAGACATCTCAGTAAACCCATGAGACAGGAACCCACTGGGGTGAACTGCAGGCCTGGTTAAAGGCTTCCTCCAACAGCCTGAGGCTCTCATCCACGCCATTGTTGACCAGCGACAGGTCGAAGTAATGTGCATAGCGGCTGCGGATGGTCTCCGATTCCTTCCGTAGCTGTTGCAAGGCTTCCGACTGCAAAAGAGCGTAAAGTCCATAAAGTGGAACTGCGGGATGAGGGAAGTTTCCCAGAAGGGACCTGCCCCCCAGGCCAAGGGGCCTTGTGCTTTCCCCACAATGATGACAGGGCTGGCCTGTTCCCTTGACAAAAGTCTATCCAGCTACCTCCTTGTACAGCAGCAAATACTGGCTTGGTCCTAATATACAAGTCAGTCAAGTGGTCTCTATCAACTTGCCTTAGTGGCTTTTGTTCAGGGCTGCTGAGCTTTGCCCAGTGAGGCATGTTCTAAATGCTGCTGCTGTGTGGACCAAAGCAGTGGAGCCTTAGTGCTGCAGGTGCTTCCTAGAGCTTACAGGTGGCAGCCTGTATGCAGAACATTCCCAGGCTGTGTGACAGGGCTGTTTTGTATGTCTCATGATGAGGCACAGTTACCCACGGCAGGCTTAGGTGGAAGAGGCTTGTCATGGCAGCACTTGGTACATATGACCCAACCACATGGGACTGTGAGCACCTAGGAAGCCGCCACCAGAAAGCTGCAATTGTCACAGCACAGTGGGACATTCCATCTACAGTCTGACATTTGTGACCAGCCAGGCATTGTGACATGAGCTCCACACACAGGAGAAGAAATCTTGCAGGTTCCTGCACTTGACAGCAGCTACTCGCAGGATTGTATTATCCTGAAGCGAGTGTCCACAGAGCAATGATACCCTCCTACCAAGACATCTCTGCTGGCAGGTTCTGTGCTGTGAACAAAGCCCTGCCCTGCCTCCCTGAGAGCAGTCGTTTTGATTTGACTCTGAATCCAGCCATTCATCCATGCGGGGGGAGCTCAGTGGAGTCCCTTCACTATCCACCTTCTGTTTCGCCTATTGAGACCCTGTCTGCACCACACAATGCTGCCAGCAAAGGGGGTGGGCAAAGATCCTGTCCTGTAACCAGCAGAGCTGAGCAGCTGCTGTTTGGTGGAACTAGTGGAAATACAGCAGCACAAAAGCTCATACCACAGGGGTGGGCAAAATGTGGCCTGCCAGGCCATTCCATCTGGCCTGCAGGACCCCTAAAAAATTTAGAAAATTAACATTTATCTGCCCCTGGCTGCCTGTCATGCACCCCCTCGATGGCTCGCCAAACCTCAGTAAGTGGCACTCTGCCCAAAATAATTGCCTGCCCCTGTCATACCAGCTGTGGGAGGTCTCTGTTAGGGGCTTAGGTGCTGCAGCTCAAGCAGAAGCCAGAGTTTAGGGTAGTCCAAGTTGAGCACAGCCAGGCAGGGTCAGCATGCTGCAGGGATGCCCCCCCCAAGGATGCACCCCCTGCTGCACGGTAGCACGAGAGGCAACTGCCAGGAACCGTAGGCCATATATTAACTGCTCAGTTGGACAGGCTTGGTGTAGACAGAGCCTACACTGCAGACTGCAAGGTCTTTGAGGCAGGGACAGTAATGCAAGCATAAGCAGGACCCAGCCCATCACAGCCCTTGAAGCTGGTATAGCAGTGCTGTAGTGCAACACAGCTAGCTGCCTGAGGGATGTTCAGACCCTCCCCAGCTGGTTCCTATTATTGTAAGTGTGAGCTCTGCTTATTTAAATGGGGAAAACCAGGTTCTTTGCTGTTTGCTGCTGTCCTGCATCCTGCACAGCTAATGGAGCTTGAAATGAACATGGCTCTTCCTTTTGTTTACTACCAGCAGAAGCATGAGCTCAGCTCTGGGCAACTGAGAATTGCTGCAGGTCGAACCAATCCCTTTGCTGTGCAGCAAATAACAGATTGTTGGTCGGAGGGATCATCACTGCTCTCCACTATCTGAGTTCCTTGTGGTCACATTTCAGCTCTGTTCTGTTCTTTTCAGTAAGCTGTTACCTGAACTGCAGCAGCTGGCTATATATAGCACATGCTTCAGCACCCTCCGTCCTGCCCACTGCGGCAGGCACAAACTCCTGGCAGCAGGATCTCCACCATTTGTACGGGCACCAGCGCACAGAGGAGGAGGGGCCTGGCTGCCCCATGGATTTTTCAGCTTGGTCCTTATGTAAACACACTGCACTCTGAGGCCCTTCTGCTAACAAATCAAATTGCAGGCAGTTTGAGTGGAAGGCTGCTTAAGTCTTTTCCTACTGTGATATTCTCCGAGAACAGCAGGCGCCCTAATCTTAGCAAATCCACAGCCACAGGCTGATTGACAGAGCCAGCCCTGGCCACAAGCATGCAAACCAGCCTGACTCAGGCTGGAGCATCCTCTGGGCCAGGCAGAGCTCGATTCCACAGGGGCTGTTTTACCTTCTCTCCTAGTTTTGATTTCCAGCTGTACGTTGCATGTTAGGTCTGTCCTGACAGTGCCACTGAGGCACCTGGCAGTCCGCCAAGGCACTGGCTTGTCCTAGTACCGGTACTGCTAGAGAACCAACTCAAAGAAGCACAGTGTGATGTGAACCGCCCCATGGGAGCCACGGAGCTCCCTGGGCCAGGTGCTTTATAAAAACACTGCTTCTCTCCAAATTCAAGGAGGATGAACTTAATTAGCCAGATCATTTGCTCTTTGCATATTTGAGACTAGTTAACAGGCCTCCTCCAAGCAGCACTGCCTCAGCGCTGCCTAAGCAAGCTTCATTTCAATGCTCAGCAGAGCCCCAGACTGCAGTGACAGAGACCAGAGAAGATGGAGGAGGAGGTGACACTTCCCTGCTTTGCTCTCACTGCCATGGAGCATCTCTTGAGAGTGGAAAGCTCTGCAGTAGTGGGTGTTTCTGAAGTGAGTTATAGTGCCTGGATAATCCTGCAAGATTTGTAGGACAGGGCATGACAGCATGCATGGGTAATAGTGCTCCTAGGTTGGCATCTTAGGCCAAGGCTGTCCATCTTCTAAGCCTCTGGGGGCCGAATGCCCACCATGATGCAATAGTGGGGGCTGTACCAGGATGAGCCCTAGGCTGCCCAGGCTGCATACCATGTGCATACTCCTGTCACTGCTGTGCTGCACACCCATCACTCCCCTTCCCCCAGACCATCCACCGATACAGCTTATCCTCACTGCACTGCCATGCTAACCCCTGAGGTGTGGGCAAAGAGCAAAACTCAGTAGAGGGAAGGGGAGCCCAGAGAGCCCAGCTGCTGTTGCATCTAGAGCAATGGAGGGAGAAGCAATGGGGCAGAAGCCCCTGCCCACAGGCCACCAGTTGAACAGCACTGTTGTAGGCTATCGTCCCCTGTATTGGAAGCTGGTGGCTTGGCCACGGAGCTGGAAGGTAAGGTGAATGGGGCTCTTGCTGAGAAGCTACACAAGATGCACAGCTCCTGAGGGCCAAGTGTCACCTGCTGCAACACTGTTCCTCCTTCAGCTGCCTCATAGCCTGCTCTTCCAGCCCAGAGGCACCCCCACCCCCTTGCAGGACCTACGATGGGAGGGAACAGAGCAGCAAGGGGCAGGGAAAATGGCTGTCCCCCCCCCGATAAGCTGATGCTGGCACTGAGGGACCTTGGGCCTTCTCTGTTCCTAGAGCTTTGGTACACATGCAGCTGGAAGCAGTCATCTGCCAGGCCCCAGCAAGAAAACCCACGTGCTTGAATGAAGAACTAAAACCCAAGGCTTTCTGCAGTGGCCTGAGCAGACCGAGTACCACAGAGATGCTGTACCCCACCAGCCAGCCTGCCCTGCGCCAGCCTATGGCTTATGGCCTGTCAGCTGGATTGAATTTGATGGGATGTAAAAATAAGCCCACACCTCTGGTTGAGAAAAATCAGACCCAATCCCCAAGAAAGGCACAAGAGCCACTAGCTGAGTGAGGGGAGAACTAGCCCCTCTGGGCTTGCCATCCCAGAGAGAGGGGAGGTCTCCCAGCACCAAACAGCCACTGCTCACCTGGTCGGCCTTGTCTGTTGGAGCGATGAAAACAATGAACGGGGAAAGCTCTGCAGTGCGGATGATCTTCAGCGTCTGCAGCACAGAGAGGGAAAAGAAACAGGCTACTCAATGGAGGAGTACCGCTGCCTGGAGCAGCTGGAGCAGAGAGCACCACATGCTGACTACCAGAGCCCCACCACCTCTTTCACCCTCCCCAGGTGCTCTGCTGCAGCCTCCCAGAAGAGGAGTCAGATGGCCACGGTGACTAAACCACCCCTACAGATGGGTCCCTCCAGGTCAAAGGGGAGGCATCTGGGTGAGGCTGGAGGCAGCTTGCACTACTGGAGTAGATGTTTGGGCCCCAGAGCAGTATGGCTGGTACCTCTGGCTAAGTATAAATTCACTCAAAAGTCCTTAGCTGGGGCTGCAGCACTGGGAAGCCTCCTATGAGCACTGGCTGTGCCAGCTTGTAGCAACAGGCATCCTGCTTGCCATCTTCCTTGGGTGACCATGTGAAACAGTGACACCTTGTACCAATGCACTACTTCTGGGTGAGCAGCACCTGGGTGGGGAGTTCTTAGCTGTCATTATCCTTTCTTGCTCTAAAGAAAAATTTTCAGGAACCAGAAGCACTGAACCGCTGCCATCATTCAAGGAGGGAAGGCCAACTTTGCCTTTGGCTCAAACTGCGTTTCCCCCTGTGCTTCCCCCCAACACCCCAGAACCCTTCTCCCCTTCTCTTCCCACCACCCCATGGTGGCCAGAAGGGCTCCCACTCAGGTATTTCTCATTCAGTACCACTAATGCGAGGCATGGCTTCTCCTGTCCTAGTTGTACTCTGCCAGGCTGCTCTAGGCATGGACACCATGGGGATATCTGATCATAGGAAAGTAGGGCTGGAAGGGAACACACAAACTCATCTAGTACAGTCCTCTACTCATGACAGGATTGTCCCTGACTAAAATCAGCCCAGCTGAGTGTCTATCCAACCTCCTCTTGACATTTTGCAGGAATAGAGATCCCACAATTTCTCTAGGTAGCCTGTTCCAATGCTTGATCACCCTCATGGTCAGAAAGTTCCTCCTAATCTCCAGCCCAAATTCTCTTTGCTAAAGCTTGAGACTGTTGCTCCCAGTCCTGTCCTTACAGCCACAGAGAAAAACCCATCTCCATCCTCTGTATAATTACCCTCCAGGTATTATATGCCAATGGCTGGCCCCCTTGCCATCTACCTTTATGACCCCCTTCTGAGGCAGGAGCTCCACAAACTACACATGCAGCAGGGAGATAAGCAAGTTGTCAGCAATGACTTTGAGGGACAGGTCCAGCAAGGGAGCACATGTTGGCTTTACAGAATCACAGAAAGGCAAGGCAGGAAGAGACCCCATATGATATCCAGTGATGTCTTGCAGTGAGACAGCGTCAGGTACTTAGACCATCCTTATCTTCCCCTTAAATCCTCAAGTGCAGGAGATCCCATACCCCTGCTAGGTAGCCTTAAGAAGCTCCAGGGCTTCACTGCCCTCATCTTGATCTGTTCACCCAAGGGACTATGAGGATCTGTGACTAAGGGGGCATGGGAGCAGCTTTCAAAAATATCTGAAAGGCTGCCAAACAGAAACACTGTTCTTCCTGTTACAGAAGGCAGGGCATGAAGCAATGGGTTCAAGCTGCAGCAGTGCAGATGTAAGAACAAGACAGCAGAACCAGTTGCCCTGGGAAGCTATAGAGTGTCCCTCTTCAGGGGGATTTTAAGAGGAGACTGGAAAAGAAGCTTCTGTCTGGGGTAGTTTAGGAGCAGAGAAACTTGCATCAATGCAGGGGCTGGACTAGATGATCCAAGGTCCCTTCCAACCTGAGGATTTTCTATTTGCCTCCTCCTGGAAGTGCGTCTCCAGCACTCCACTCTTCCAACCAAGCACTCCACCCTTTCAGTGCCTCACCTTCTGACACACCTCCTCCACAGCTCAAGGGACTGTAGTCTGCAGACTTCCCCCCTGCCAAGATCAATCCCTGAGTGACAGGCACACACCATTCTTCCTGCCTGCTTCAGGCAAGTGTGGGGGGGTGCAGTTGGTACTCGGCTGAATCCTCCTTTGCACTCACAAATAACTGCAGTCACAAGTGCTGGTGCAGAGAAAGGTGTGTGCAAAGTTACAGCCACAAAATTAAAGGTGATCCCCACCTCACCCCTCACCTGAGGCTCAATGTCCAGGATGGCAATTTTATCCTGTTGGTGGATCTTATGCACAGTTTCAAATTTGGTGCCAAACATGTTTCCTTGGTAACTGCCGAACTCCAGAAACTCATTGGCCGAAATGTCCTTGGTCATCTCCTCCGTGGAGACAAAGTGATAGTTCTTCCCTTCCACCTCATTCTTCTTCTGGGGGCGAGTGGTGTCTGGAAGAGAAGAGAGTTGGTGAGTGACCTGTGCCCCTAGGGAGGGTGGAGGACCCCTCTCTCAGAACCAAAGGGTCCAACCACCCTTGGAACCAATGCAACCAGACAGCACGAAGGACATGGAGAGGGGCCTTGGAGACAGCTGGTCAGTACTGCACCATAGGTAGCAACCACAAATTGTTCCCAGGCAGTGGACCTCAGGGCACATAGGGACACAGATGGGGATAAGAGGAGCAAAAGGAAGGGGCAAAGAAGGGGAATCCCTCACCACCTAAATGGACTTTAACCCTTTGCCACCTGAGACAATGGTGGCGAGTCCAGGCTGATCACTAGCATTAACTGCCTGCCCATAAAAGCTTGCACCCCATGTCTCAGCCTCCTATTTTCTCCTGCCCATCAGTATCTAGAACCCCCTCTCAGTCAGTAATGGATAAGGGATGTTCTTCCAGGCATGATGCTCCTTGTCTGTCTAGAATCCAGGCCAGCAGCACCATTGCAAGCAAGGGATTGGGGCACCGGGTGCCCAAGGTGTCCCTTTGGGTGGCTAAAGGAACATTGTTGATTTTAAACACCTGCCCAGGGACCAGTGGCAGGACCCATAGCTACCAGTGACTTAGGCTTTGATACCAGCAAGGCTCCACAAGCCATGTCCTTGTGGCAACATCAGAGCCAAAGGAGAACCCTGCCTTGCAGGCTCCAAGGCAGGGCTCCCAATGCCTTGTGTTCTCCTTCCCTGCTGCTGGCACAAGGCTCTCAAATGCCACTACCTCAATACAAAACATATCTTGTCAGCCTACAGGTGTGGAGCCACAGCTTCCCTAGCAGGTTGTGCTCCCACCCATGTCTTTTGTGATCTACAGTGCCCTGGAGTCAAAGACGACAAAAGGGGCCATCAAGGCCCAAACAGCTGACATCACCCCTTGAGCCCTCCACACAAACAGACAAG
The DNA here is from genome assembly GCF_001723895.1 of Crocodylus porosus. Lineage (NCBI taxonomy): Eukaryota > Metazoa > Chordata > Crocodylia > Crocodylidae > Crocodylus > Crocodylus porosus. Next base: position 5,878,884 of record NW_017728916.1, read on the forward strand.
CTGCCTCTCAGGTGGGAACCGCAGGCAGTTGGAGGTGCTGCGGCCCTTTTTTCAACCATGCCTGCCCCTTCCCCCAGAGCTAGTTTTGTGCCCAGGGCCACAAGATCTGAGGTCCTCACTAGAATAAGTCAGTTTGTGTCATCCAACAGGCATTAGTGTCTACCTGGGGCCCACACAATTCTGCTCTCTACCCACGCCAGGAGCCTCTAGTTCTTCTTCTTAATGACCACAGGGGCAACCTCTAGGCCTACTCTATCAAGGTGAGAGTACAACAGACTTGAACTTGACTGGATGGGGAATCCCCTGTAACCTCCAGGGTCACAAGTGCAGGTGTGGGAAATCCAGGCCACAGCCAGCAGCAAGGGGGCAGGTACTAGAAACAAGCACTGAACCCCAATTTCAGACAGTGTGTGCTGACAAGACTTTCACAGGAACCACAGCTGGAGAATGTCTCCTGCAGCAATCTTTACGACTGCTTTAGGGGGGCTATTTTTTGTATCTCTCCACCTGTAAAAGCAGGTAGCTTGATGCCTATGAGTCCTAACTGAGCAAGGCTCAGAAGGAGCCAGAGAAGTTAGCTGAAGCAGCTTTCCTGCACCAAGAAGGAACCTTCACACAGCGTTTGCTGGCTCAGGCCCTTGTCAAACTAAAAGTGAGCATCAAGCTTGGAGCAAACAGAAAGTCCTTGGGAAGTTCCTTTTCCTCAGGATAAGAAATGACTACCTCTGGTCCTATGGGACATGGACACTGAAAACGAAGAGATGCTAGTGTACCTAGGAAAGCCATCAATGGTCAGGGCTGCCTGCCCCTGTGTGGCCTGGCTATCAGGTGGGGTGGGGTTTGTAGGGATGTGCATTCCCACTCTGGGATACTCACAGGGAGCCGGATACATGAACTTCTCTGGGTTCTTGCTGAGCAGGGAGTTCTTGATATGGCTGCGGCCCACTCCACTTGCACCTGTGCAGAGTGAGGAAGAGTGGGTGGGTCAGCGTCTTCAACAGAGGTTTGGCCTGTGAGCACTGCCTGCTATGGAATAAGAGAGCAGGTGGGGGTGGGATATCCCATCCCCAGCAGGCACTGGGTGCATCTACACTTTTATTAATGTAATGCACATTAAATATAGTACCTCCAGGCATTTCTGCACATGCTCTGGGGGTGGGGAGGGCAGCACTTTAATTAGAGTGGCTTTGAGAGCCACTCTAATTAAAGTGCCACAATGCGTCGTGTATCAGTGTTCAACAAGCTTTAGTTCACTGCCATTTTGAAGCATGGGGACATTAATATACAAGACACAAGAGGCTGCTGGAGCATGATAATTACCACGCTCCAGCAGAATTGATTAATCAAGTCCACGCCAATGTGCCATAATTACATACAGCGCATCAGAGCAGCCCCTGCTCTTGTATACAGATACTCTCCATTGTGAGGTACTACAAAAATGTGCATTAGTGTATTTTAATGCATATTACCAAAAGAGCACTTTTTTGTGATGTTTTAATCTATGTTAAAATAGGCTAATATGCATTAAAGCACCATGTGTAGATGCACCCACTGGGACCCATTCCCCAGAAGCAGCACAGTAAGAGCTTGGTGTTCTTAGCCTCCAAGGGCCAGGTTTTTAAAGGCATTTCAAACTCCCATGGAAACTGGGAGTTGGGCACCATTGAAAAAGTCTCTAGTGATGGAGACCACATGACTGTCTATGGAGTCATAAAGCAGCACACAAGACAGAACAGTTCCAACCACAGAGCTACTGGACTGCTACTCCCCAGAGCCTGCAGGCACAGCTCAGAGCCTGACAAAGACAAGGGACAGGTACTGTGTCCTACCAGGCTCAGGAGCTCAGCCCCACTCTTAAATTTATGCAGAAGGCAGCCCTGTCCCTTCCTCCCCCAAAATAGCCCGCATTGTTTTCACTATGCTGAACACAATACTGCCTTCCCAACCAGCCCCACAACTGGCCGCTATCCCTCCTACTGCAGCTGCAGTTGGCCACGTGACGTGTTCTGCCAACAAGGCCAGCGTGCACCCTGCTTGTACAGATCAGCACAGCTGTGCCTGAGCTTGCCAACTGGCTTCTGGAAAGGAAATCTATGCAGGGGCAGATTTCTAACTCACTCTTTCCTGGGAACTGGGATCTTCTGGGGGGAGCTCATGGGAAAGGCTCTGCTTTCTAATATTATTTTAGAAGGTGTAATTTTTTTCTGAAGAAAATCACTATAAACATACTTCAAGTCCAGCAGATTTCATATAATTTCATAGACATTAGGGCTGGAAGAAACCTCAGAAGATCATTGAGTGCAGCCCTCCCAGCCCAAAGGGCAGGAAGTCAGCTGGGGTCATAGGATCCCAGCAAAATAAGTATCCAATTTGCTCTTGAAGGCACTCAGAGTAGGTGCTTGAACCCCTCCGATGGCAGGCTGTTCCAGACCTTGGGGGCTCGGACAGTAAAGAAATTCTTCCTTATATCCAACCTGAAAATGTTTGACCTCATCATCCTTTGGGGTGCTCTGGTGAACAAATGTTCCCCCAGGTACTGGTGGTCACCCCTGATAAAACTTATAGGTGGCCACCAGATCACCCTTGAGCCTGCGCTTTTCCAGGCTAAAGAGCCCCATGGCTCTCAGCCTGTCGTCACAAGGTCTGTTTTCCTGACCTCTGATCATGCGCGTGGCTCTTGTCTGAACTAGGATGTTCCCAGTCCTCTCAGAATACATTTTATTCCAGCCAGAAACACACTGATTATGTGGCCTGAAGGCCACAGGGTCCAATCCAGAGCTCAATGAAGACCAAGCAAAGGCTTCCACTGACTTCAGTGGAGTCTGCCTCAGATCCAGGACTGAAGAGGTGCCTGGTCCTAACTCTCATTCAGCAGCAGCTCTGTGGCAAGACTGCTATGCAAGGGCATTCAAAAGAATTCTAGGACACTGCTCAGGACACTATTGGGGTCATGATCGAGATCAACCCTGGCTGAGAATTGGAAGGGGCCATTATACCTATCAGCACCAGTGTCTTCCTCTTGAACGCTGGGAGCCGCACCACCTCCTCGTATGAAACCACATCCAGCTGGTCAAAAACTGAGAAAAGAAACAGCACTTCAGAGCCAGCGCAGACATAATAGCAGGGGCATTCCTCCTGAAACCCACTGGGCACAGCAATGTCCCCAGCCCATGGTAGAGGCTAGCAAAGGGGAAATGCTCCTTCTGAAGATGATGATAGAAGAAACTCTTCTAGCATGATGTGAAGTACAGGACTGATGTTTTCCTCTCCCTACAGACCTGCTTAGGATTTGAGGCCCCAGAGGAGCGAGACTAGAAGCTGCAAGAACTCCGAGCTGAAAGTGTCACAAGGATCTTTATTTATCCCTCTCTGATTTATGGCCTTGTTTATCAGTGGCTCCTGGACCACAAGGCCAGGCAGGGTGCCAGCATATTTTCCACCCTAGCTGCATGACCAGCACCCACCATGGCTCAGTTCTCTGGGGCATGGTGGGCACTGGTTTATTATGGGTCAGATTTGTGCCTCAGTGAATTAAATATGACTGGCACAGGCAGGGTAAATGCAGCAGTGTTTGCCGAGCTTGGCACCATGCCTGAATGAAGATGGTAGACTGGGATGTTTCTCTGTGGTTGAAGGAATCAAATTTTGATTGGAAAGACTTCTCAGAAGAGCCAAACTGGAAAGCTCTGACCTGCCAAATAAAGGATCAGCCCACCCCTCCTCACCACCTCCAGGCTACCGCCTGCCTCTTCTCCACTGCCACTCCCCGCCTCCAGCCTCTCCTCAGGAGGAGCTGGGCCAGGCAGTGTGAGTGGCAGCAGCGCACCATGCCGCTCTGCTTTCCCACTGGACTGCACCTTGCGCCCTGCCCACCTGCCTCCACCTGCAGCACTGCCACTGACTTGGCATAGAGCGAGCACACCAAAACAGAAGTTGGTCCAGGGTTCCCTTTTCTCTGAGGCTGGCTCTGCTCAGCTTGCAAAGTCAGTGGAGCATTTCACAAGGCTCCTGTTCAGGCACCAAAATAAAGGCAGGGATTTTTTAAATGTTTAATCACCCGTGGTCCTGGCTTCGGGTGCTAAGCCCAGACCCCTCTGCCTTGTGCTGTCACATACAGGGAGGGTGTAAAGCATCCCCAGGTTGCCATGATAACACCTTCCTCTCACTGCACAGGTGGAGATGACGACATATGGCATAGGGGAGAATCAAACTACTCATCCCTAAGGCAGGGAGCTTCCTCCCATAGGAGGGGGAGTGGTCAGCAGGAGGGTATGTGTGAATGAGTCAAGTCTGTTGTGTTGCACATCCCACTGTGTATGAGTTAGCAGTCCCTGACTGACCCCTGCACTCATCCCTTGATTGTGCTGGGGACCCAAAGCAGCTCCTAAAAGATTCCCCACCCCAAAGGTGACAGCGTGGTGCCCTTCCTCCCCACGCAGGATTTCTAGCCAGCTGAGCCAGGAACACCCCTCCTCTTTCCTGGCAGTGCCCCTGTTGTGAGCCCACAACAGCAGTGCACCCAAACTCCATAGGAACATGCTCCTCACAAGCTGCTTTGCCAACAAGAGAAGATAATGGGAAGAGATTCTCTGAGGAGTCACTTAACAGGCAACTCAGCCCAGAAAGGTCACTTGAGCAATGGCCACACAACAGTCCTATACTCTGAAAAGCTTTGTCCTGTTGGCAGTGTGCCGTGCACTGTGGCTTTGCTTTTACCAGTGTTTCTGGGCCTCCAGGGAGGAAGGTACTATAGCCTGTAATAAGGCTATTGCCGCAATTGTGTGCACAGCCATGAGGGACAAACAGGCTTTGGTTGGACTAAATCACAGGAGGGAAGAAATGGGCCAGGAGATTATCTGAGGGGATTACTCCTCCATGTAGGGGCCAGAACACCAGGTAAGGAAAGGGAAAAGCCTCGAGTCTGACACCTTTGACTGCCTAGCCACTCTGACGCTGCTGGAGGGCACCTTTACAACAATGTGAGCAAGTAATGGCCCAAGCCCCAGGCATGTACTGCTTAACCACTGTAGTACCCTTACCGGTGCCTCACTTTAGTCTGAGCACCCAAAAGCCCCATCATGTCTCCCACTCTGCTGCTTGGAGGTGGAGCGACCAATTCTGAGCACAAAGGAACTGGGAACTTGTGACAAGGAAGGGGCTCTTACTTGAGCTGTGCTTGGCCAGATATTTGTCTTTGCACTTTTTCTTTTTGCCAAAGGGACTGCAGCTCTGGGCCTCATTTTGAGTGGACTGGGTCACGCTGGCTACACGCCTGCAAGGAAGCAAAAGCAAGACCTGGTCAGATGTTCCCATCTCAAATTCTGGTGCAACCCCTGCCCCTGGAAACAGAAGAATTCTTCCCAAGGTGAATTCCTACTGCGTCCCAAGCCTTGTAAACTGGGTCAGAGAAGGCCTCCAGGCCAGAGTGACTTCACCACAGGGGGCAGGAGCAGCAATGATCTGGACCAATGGGTTAATCTGGAAAAGGTCAGAGGGCACTGTTAGCTCAGCCAATCTACCTACCTGTGACATGTTCTCCACACTGAGCACCTGGTCATGCCCTCTCCAAACAGCTCCTTATAGGCAGCTCTGATGCATTTTCCTCATGGTGGCAGAAGGCTTTAAGCCTCCAGCCCCCTGTGCTGCATCCATGTCCAATATGCAGCACACTAAGCTTTATGCAGATCCGAGTTGGGATTCCCCAGCCTAGCACCACCTACTTATAGTGAGCAGAGGAACATACCATTCCTGTAACTCAGGGGAGGGGATCAGCCCTGCTGACTCTGTGGAGGATCCTTCGACCCGGCCCTGCCACCAGTTGCTGTCGTCTTTGTTGATGATCTGGATGATGTCCCCAGTTTTGAACTTCAGCCCTGCTTCCTTACAGGGGATCAGGTTGTCCTTCTTGGGGTCATAGTCAAACTGGGCCCTCATAAACATCTGCAAAAAAGGTCAAAAGTCAGTATAGCCAGGCTGCAGCTTCAGTTCTGATGAAACAAGCCCCAGCTACATGGCAATCCCAGCTGTTGATAGTAGCTACCAAGCAAGACAAAAGAAGAGATTAACTGAACCAAAAGCAAGCAGTATGTGCAAGGCACATGCCCATCACATCCCTCCAAGCCTCAACCCCTTTTGCAGTTCTTATCTACAAACTGAATGAGCCTCAGCGACACCCCATGAGAAAGAAGAGATGCCACAATCCAGATCCTATAGTGCCAGTGCCGAGTGCTTTAGAAATATCAGCTTGCTCACTACTTACTCTCTGAGGGGGAAGGACGCGCATGCACATGTGTTCATATGTCGAGTCCTACATGCACACCCCAAACACATGTACACATCCCCCTCACACTGCTGCATGCAGACCCCCACACCCACACACCCTCAAACACCCCAGCCACTCTCCCCCCAACAAACCCCATACCTACTCACACCCAACATATCCATACATACACCCACATGCTCCCTCACCCCACATCCACCCCTACAGACACACCCACACATTCCCCCACATCCCACATACTTACACCCCCACAAATCTATACCCACACTCCTCCCACAATATACAAGAGTAAGACTACATTTTAAGCTATTATATACAATCACCTCTGTGTATACTACACAAACACATGTAAACCAGGACAAAAATATTTTTTGAAATCAAATTAATGTAGCAGATGTTTGCTTTTTAGAATATAATTTGGTTTTTTTCTGGTTCTGAGATGGAAAAACCTCTTGCTGAAAGGAGTACTTTCAGGGGCAGAGACAATCCCAGCAGGGCATGGGGCCTGGGGCAAAGCAGCCTGCACAGGGCCCCCCATCCCTGCCCCACAGCACACTTATGGCAGGGAGTGAAAGCCCCGGCACACCGGCCACGGCAGGAGGAGTGGTGGTCAGAACCTATGGCTGGAACAGGCAAAGAGCCATCCAACCCGCCGGGCAGGAGGGTGGGCCAAACTTCAGCCATCCATGGCCTCTCCGCCAGCTCTGCAGAGCCCCTCAAAGCACGGGGCTCAGGGCGGTTGCCCCGATTCACACCCCCGGGGACAGCCCTGTCCAGGGTCAAGGGAAGGGACTTCTAGTGGCAAAGGTCAGGGATTAGGGGGCAGGACTTCCAGTCACAAGATGGCGATGAGGGGGTGGGGCCCCTGTCAAGGGGCAGGGCTACCCATGCAGCCCTCAACTGCTTGCCAAAACTCAGTAACTGGCTCTCTGCTCGAAGTAATTGCCCACCCCTGCCCTAAACTGACTGTACAGAGAGTAACCATGGCTTAAGGATGGCAAGGGTGCAGAAGAAGCTACATCAGGCGATTAAAGGTGAGAAGAAGCAAGACAGAACATTAACTAGTGCTAAAGCCACTACGCCAAAACAGAACCAAGTGCTCCTTGCAAACCCTATCCCAGCGGTTCCCAACCGGTGTGCCGTCGGCCATGTCCAAGTGTGCCACGGACTCTTGGGTGGGGCATGGCTACAGCCAGTGCCACCTCTGCACCCCGGCAGGCCCCATGCTGATACTTTCCAACCCTCTGCTCAGTTGTTCGCCATCCCTTCCCCCCACCCACCCCCGCCTGGCATTTGGCTGCTCACACCCCCACCCGCACCCCCGCCCCATGTCTGGTCAGTGTGCCGTGGGACAAAAAAGGTTGGAAAACACTATTCTATCCCTTCCAACACAGGAACAGCCCAAGCAGATCAGGGCTTTAACTCAGGTGTCTCTAAAAGTCCTCATCCTACTGTTGGTTATTCTCCTTCTCCCTTCATGGCAGCACTAAGACTGTTTCCATCAGACAAGTCCAAAGCCTAAACACATGTCAAGAAACAACCTGTTAGTTGGAGGCTTTTGGACAGCCTCAAGTAAACCTACAGCCTGCACAAAGAGCCCCTACAGGGGTCAAGAAAGTTTCTATGTATAGCAAATGCATGCAACTGTCTAGTAGGCTAAGAGACCAAGTGATCTTCACTGGGAGATCTGAGAGCTCTGTATGAGGGAGGGGATAGGTGGCCATGATCCCACAGCTTACAAGACAGGCACTGGAAGCCAAATAAGGTTCTTGTATGAGTGCAAGCAGGTGGGGAAGGTCTGAGTTGAGAAGAGTGTCCAGAAAAAGGGATGTCTGGACCTGTCTTGGTCCTTTCTTTGCCCTGTAACATATCTGCTCTGTCAATGGGGCACCACAGAACTTCCCAAGACACTAGGTCTCAAACACTGAAGGTGTTCTCTCCATCCTCTCCAGAAGCAGCTGTTTGCCTGGGCAGTAAAATTCTCCTGGTGTGCCATGGAAATAGCTAGGAAACAAATGGCTGAAGATTTCCAAGCACATCTATCACAGCAGCTTAAATTAAGCCCTCTGGGCTGCCCTGCTCAGCACTGGGGAGCTTTACAGTCAGGGTGTAGGGCACGATGAGTGAATACAGTCCTGGCCATACCGGCTCCCTGCATCACTTCCATGTCACATCTGCCGAGTCTACTGGCAAGCACCAGTTTGTTGCTGCCAGCATCCCTGGAGCTGAATGAGAGAACGCTCTGCAGAAAAGAACGCTCGTGATTCCCAACAACACCCCTGGCTACGCTCCTTCTTCACAGCCTTTAAGGCTGCTGTAAGAAACTGAGCCCAGCTGGGAATTTGCAGTTGAAGGAGAGTTTTGCAGTTACAGTGGAGAAAACCATCTTAGTTTCCACATATAAAAGAAGCCAGTTTCCCAGAGGGGTTATTCAAGGACTACAGGCACAAAGCAGCCACATGTATTGGAGTGTTCCTGCTTTCTCTGCCAACACATCCTTGGTAGCTGGAAAATGGGCTGCATATAGAGGTTTAGGGGCTCATACTTACTAGTAATTTCCTTTTTTGCTTCCTTTTCTGTTGGCTGGGATAAACACACCACCAGCTGAAACCATATGTCACTGCACACAGTGTTCCTGCTTTGGGTTATCTCCCAGCAAGAAGGCTAACAAGCAAACAAAACAGGGAACGCCTCATAATCACAGGGCACCTCCTCCCAGGGAGGGAATGGGGCTGAGTGGCCCTGAGGAGTGCTCTATCTTGGTCTAAAGCAGAAAGAATCTCCTGAGCACCTCAGGACTAGGGTGAAAAAGCACTGGGCAAAATGGAGATGGGGTGCATGAGAAAAAGGGGGATGGGGGTGGGGAAGAAGGCCATGCAGTGCGTAGGGGGCAGAGCCAACCCATGCCACAGCTCCCCAACCACCAGATACCTCCCACTAAGAGAAGGGAGATAAAGTTTGCCAAGATTGTAGGGGTCCCCATGTTTGGCCATTCCTGGAAAATTATTTTATGTCAGAGGTTGGCAGCTGTGTTGGGTAATGCTTGACTGGCAGAGGCTAAATATTGCTGGAACCATTGCCTTCCTGAGGTAGCACGCCCAAGTGCTGTATGACAACACACTAAGGCTCAGGGAGTCACCAATACCACTCAACTCACTTGCCTGCTGGTAAATCCCAGCTGGGATACACCTCTGCCTCACCTCTCCTCATGGTTCCTCTGAAGACAGCTGCAGACACTCTTCTAGCTTTTCTACCCCTGCTCACAACCTGAAAGAGCCACGTGTGGCACACATGCCCTGACCAACAGCTTCCTGGCTGGGGGGAGAGGGAGTGCGGTAATGAGGTTCTGGTACCTAAAAATTAGTCTATAGAAAATCCTGAGGCAAGCAGTCAAAACATACCTACCACAGCGATTATATATCATAGAAACACAGAATCATAGAAAATTAGGATGACCTCAGGAGATCATTTAATCCAACCCCCTGCTCAAAGCAGGACCATCCCCAACAAGATCATCCCACCCAAGGCTTTGTCTATCCCTGTCTTAAAAACCTCCAAGGATGGAGATTCCACCACCTCTCTGGGTAACCTGTTTCAGTGTTTTACAGCCCTCCTAGTGAGAAAGTTTTACCTAATATCTAACCTAAACTTCACTTGCTGCAACTTGAGACAATTGTTCCTTGTTCTGTCACCTGCCACCACTGAGAAGAGTCCAGCTCCATCCTCTCTGGAGCCATGCCTTCAGGCAGTTGAAGGCTGCTATTAAATCCCTCCTCAGTCCTCTCCTCTCTGGACTAAATAAGCCCAGTTCCCTCATTGTCTCCTCATAAGTTACATGTCCCAGTCCCCTCACCATTTTCACTGCTCTCTGCTGGACTCTCTTCTGTAGTTGGGGCCCCAAAACTGGACATATTACTCCAGATGTGGCCTCACCAGTGCTGAATAGAGGGGAACAATCACTTCCCTCAATTTGCTGGCAACACTCCTACTAATTCAGTCCAGTATGCCATTAGCCTTCTTAGCAACAAGGGCACACTGTTGGCTCTTATTCAGCTGTAATCCCCAGGTCCACTGTAACCTCAGGTTGTTTTCTGCAGAGCTGATACTTAACCAATTGGTCCCCAGTGCATGGGATTGTTCCATCCTAAGTACAAGACTTTGTTCTTGTCCTTATTGAACCTGATGCAATTGCTTTTGGTCCAATCCTCCAATTTGTCAAGGTCTCTCTGAATCCTAGCCAGAAATTGATGAAGATATTGAACAAAGACAGCTCCACGACCAACCCCTGGGGCACTCCACTTGATACCAGCTGCGACCTAGACATCAAGCCATTGACTACTACCCTCTAATCCCGATGATCCAGCCAGTTTTCTATCCACTTGATAGTCCATTCATCCGACCCATACTTCCTTAGCTTGCTTGCAAAAACGTTTTGGGAAACCATATCAAAAGCCTTGCTAAAGTCAAAGTATATTGCATCCACTATTCTTCCTGTATCCACGGAGCCAGTCATCTCGTCATAGAAGGCAATCTGGATGGTCGGGCATGACTTGCCCTTGGTGAATCCATACTCACTGTTCCTAATCACCATCTTCTCCTCCCAGTGCTTAGAAATGGTTTCCTTGAGGACCTGCTCCATGATTTTCTAGGAAGTGAAGTGAGGCTGACTGGTCTGTAGTTCCCTGAATCCTCCTCTTCCCCTTCTGAAAGATGGGCACTATATTTGCCCTTTTCCAATCATCCAGGACCTCTCCTGATCACCACCATTTAAAAGGCAATGGCTAGAGGTTCTGCAATCACATCAGCCAAATCCCTCAGCGCGCTTGGGACCCCATGGACTTATACTTAAATAGTCCCTAACCTATTCTTTTGCCACTGTTAGCTGCTCACCTTCTCCCCAAACTGTGCTGCCAGGTACAGTAGTCTTCAAGCTGACCTTGCCTGTGAAGACTGAGATGAAAAAGGGATTAAGTACTTCTGCCATTTTTGCATCCTCTGTCAGTAGGTTGCCTTCCTAGTAAGTTCAGTAAGGGACCCATGCTTTCTCTTGTTGCTAACAGACTTGTAGAAACCTTTCGTGTTCCCCTTCACATCCCCTCCTAGCTACAACTCCAAATGTGCCTTGGTCTTCCTGATTTCATCTCTGTATGCCCAAGCAATGTTCTTATATTCCTCCCTGGTTGTTTGTCCAAGTTTCCACTTCTGGTAACCTTCCTTTTTGTGTTCTAGCTCACTGAAGAGTTCTCTGCTAAACCAAGCTCATCTTCTAGCCACATCTGCTAGTCTTCCTGAATATCAGGACGGTTCACTCCCATGTCCTCAGTAAGGTTTCTTTAAAATAAAATAAAATAAAATATATGGAGATGGACCTCACTGAGTGGCAATGCCATGAGCTGGAGATCTTTTCAGGCCAAAAGATGCCCCTCACTTTAAAACAAAATGTATGCTCATTCCACATTCAAATTCAAATCACCATGAGTTATTTACCCTGGAAATGTAGACTCCTGACAGGCTGGAGATGAGGCCAACCCTACTGGGAAAAGACAACATTTCCCAGGATAATGCCTATCAGTAAAACATTAGCCTTTGCCCCATCTTTATACCTGAATGGATTGAGACTGGAAAGATGCACCAGACTCTCCTTGCAACATTTTAAATGGGGACTGCCAAAGCATTGCACTTGACTCTGCTGTGGAGTTGTGGTCTATAGACCAACAAGTCCCAGCAGGATATAAGCAAATTCTCCTTGGTATTAGCAGGCCAGAATCCTGGGGATCAAAACAGACCTTTGCATGGTGAGACTGGAAGCTGTGACCAGCCATTTCTTAGCTTACAGACAACAGAAAGACCAACTGCCTGAAGAGGCAAGGCCCTCAGCCCCTGATAAATTTTCAGTACAGCCCCCTCCCTGGGCAAAAATCTAGCTGTAATTAGCATCGGTTTAAAAATCAGACTCTAATACATGTGGAACCAGCCCCAGTCTCTGCCTAAATCAAAACCCCTGTGGAATAAAAATGCATGTCCCCCTAGACTCCCAAGTATTTGAAGATAGGGGTTTGACCACATGTATGTAGATACCCGATTCTCCCTTTGAAATAACCCACTTTGCAGATGGCCCTGACTGCCAACACCCCAGCATATTTGGAGATCTGAAGAAGTCAGGATTCACGTCTAGTTTCAGGCTTAAGCCACACAGTGGACTCCCATCTCCCTCACATGGGGAACTCAGATCCCAGATCCTGAACAGCCCCAACCTTGGCATCATTTGAAATCTCAGGTCTAAATTTGTGTCTAGACCTGGTTACAACAGCAGAGATCTGCTCTTCCCATTAAAATCACTCAGGTTCAGAATCAAATAAGTCACTCAGGCTCAGAGTAGCAGTCCTATTGCTGCAAACGGATTTGATTAATCTGTGATTTGCTAGTTGTGAGATGTGGGGGAGTTTGGTCAGGAAACTAGTTTTGACTGGGGAGGTATGTTCTTGCCCCTGACAATGAAACGGGATTCGCTGTGCATCATGTAATCCTGGCCTGACAGTGACTGTGAGGGGAAGAGAAGCTGATCCTGACAAAAAGACAAATTTAAAGTCATCAAGCTTCCTTGTACTGAGCTCTCACATGCAAAGAGACCAAAAGTGTCCATTTGCTAAGGTAGACAGTGCCAGTGTGCAGGTCACAGTAAGGGGGAAAGTGTCTCAGAGGGGGAAGAGCACTGCAGTCCTCTGAAGAATAATGTTTCTGTCAGGCCTGTTTACTGCATGGAGTCAGCGAGTCTAGGCTCACCAGGAAACTATAAGCCTCCCTTAATCAGAGGGAGGCCACCAAGTGTGCAGTAACAGAATCCTTAGAACAAAGATGAGAAAACATGGATGGGAGTGGAGGTCAAAGGCCAACGATGAGGGTTGCTGGGGGAGGGCACTGAGCAGAGAATAAACGTTTCAGTCAGAAGGTCTTGCTCTTCTGCATCTTTCCCTGTTCCTACTGCCAGAATCAGCATAATACTCACGTAGCGCCTTATCAGGAGGTGCCTGCACAGATTTGTTACTACATCAGCATGACTGCAGTGGCTTAAAGAGCACCAACTAAGGTAAGTCTAAAGCAGGGAAAGGGAAAAGGAGAATGGTGGTTAATAAGCAAAAGGATCACAACTGATTCTGGGTCTATAGAGATCTTCAGACAGAGAAAACAGAAAGAAGGGTATATTCACTTTTCACCTTAGTCCTTAAGAAAAAACAAAACCTAACTCCTATGGGACACAGGTGACAAAAATAAAGGAGAGGAGAGACTGGAAAGGAAGATACAGGAACCCCAGAGACCATGAGTAAATTGATTTATGGTGAATTAATTTAAAACACATATTCAATTTAATATGTGAATCAAACAAATAACCCTGCCCAATCATCCCCTTTAAGAAGAATCTGCCTGAGCAAAATATTTTTGTCTCTGGACAAGTACTGACATGAGGTCAGCTCAGGACATGAGTTAAGATCATCAGACCTAACCAGTGGCCACACAGACAGCCATGGACTAATATTCAGCAGGTTCAAAATGACTGTTTGGGAGGGGTATGATTGCCATCTGTAATTTAAAATACAGAGTCACAGTATCATAAATGTGACCAGTATAGTGTATGACAAGTGTCATGTATTTGGGATACTGAGGGGGGAAATAAACTATTCATCCTCCAGTTAAACTAAAATCAAAGCTCCGGTCACCATTAGTGAGGAATGGAATCAGTGGAGACCCATCAGTCTTTGCCAGTCACTTCTCCCTCCCAAAGCCCCATTCATCTCCACAGACCAGATGATGGCCCAGCATGGCCTGCTGAATCCCTGCACGCAGAATAAAGGCAGGAGCCCCATAATAACATGGATTTCTGTTGCTATGGCGACTGCAGCATGACAACTGCAGAACTAAAAGCTGGGGCGTTCTGCTCTGCTTTCCTGCTACTCCCCCCCACCCTTCAACCACAATTTCTTTCTTCTCACCAATATGCTCCGGAGGACTATAACACTCAAGTGGAGGAGTGAGGGGAAGCTTCATGACCCAGCCTGCTGCAGGGCAATAGCATCTTATCACAGAGGCTGTCAAGCTAAAAAACCCATAACAGGAATGATGCCCTGGGAACAGGGAGGAACCTGCTGATGTATGAAGCTTAGCCTTGACAGCAGTTTTGCAATGCAAAACCCTCCAGGTTCTGGAACTACAACCACCTTTGAACCATAGAGATGTGGGTAGGATTTGACTTGTGACACCTACACAGCCCTCTTCCAAACACAAGTAGCCAGTATCATTACCCTCTTTCTAGAGATGGGGAAACCAGGCTACAGAGTGTGGGAAGGGACAGGGAAACAGACACAGCCAGAGCTAAATTCCACCCTCCTTTGCACCCATGTGAATGCAGAACAGCTCTGTTTACCCTCCTAGGGAGCGATCCCAGAAAAGCAGACCACTTTCTGAGCCCATATCTCAAAGGTACGGCAGCACAGTCCTTTTGCACTAGGCCATTGGGGCCAACCTGTTCAGAACAGGGAAACCCTTTAACTCCTGTGGGACTTCTCAAGAGCCCAAGTGCATGCAGCTGGACAGGCTACTCCAAGGAAACAGCAGTGCCTACCTGGAGCGCAGGAAGACGGCTTTGCTGGTTGGGAATGACTTTTATTGAGACTGTCCCCTTGGTTTCTTTCTATTGGAAGGTGAAAGAAAAAAAAAAAAAAAAAGAGTTGAAGAATGTGGCTTCCCAGACATCAGCCCAAGGACCCTAGGGTGCCAAAAACCTTCAGCTGTATAAGACATTGACTACTGGAAACATCCCAAAGGCTAAGCTGTTTCTAGCAGAGAGCACTAAGTCCTGGAGAGAGATGTGCTTCATTTAGGAAGCAAAGAGCTACTGGGGCCCAGGGGAGCCAGACACACTGCTGCAATGGCCAAAGGTATTTGCACTGTTTGAACCCCAGAACCAGCTCCAACAGCATATATAGAATAGGGCTCCGAGCCAAGAGCAGGTAGAACGGCAACACCAGAATAAACTTGGATTGAGAAGCAAGTCCACCCCCAGCTCATCCCCCCCAGAGGAACTTCAGGGCCAAGGGGCAGCAATACCCCAGACTGGGGAGAAAATGCTGCCTCAAGTCACCAGTTAGTACCAATTCTTCCCCTGCTCCTTGAGAGCAGCCTAACCTCTGTGGTATGGGCTAACAAACCACAATGGGAGAGGCTGGGAATGGGGCAATTGTAGTATAACTACCAGAACTCAAATAGAGATAGCTCTTCCTGGCCCCTTCCACAGAGGGATCAGCCCCCCATTGACACCTGCATCTTCTCTGCTGGGACCCCTTGTCATAGGCCGATTGTGAGCTCTCAGGATAAATACCCTTGGCAGGAGGCAGCAAGCTGACACAAGTTATGGCAGCCTGAGCTGCCCATACGCTGGAGAAAAAGACTTCTCAGTAGCTGGGCTGGCTGCTGCCTACTGAAGGTTGCAAGAGGCTCGACATGACCAGCAGCTGGAAGACCAACACCTGGGTGGTCATTACTAGCTTTACTCCCATGGGAGATCGGGGCTTTGTTCTATGGGCTTGTACAACAACAAATTAAAACCTCAGGAAAAGAACTGGAGCCCTCAATCTGGACTGTGCATGCAGAAACCTTTCTGGAGTTTCCACACAGCAATAGCCTATACCAATATGTGATGCATCCTTTCACGACACTAATACTAGTCACAGTAAAAGAACAATCATAGCTTCTCCCGCAACAGGAGGTGCTGCCATCATTCACAGAGGATGTTGCTACAGACTCCAATGAAAGAGCAACCCAAACTTAGTACTCAGGTGAATGAGGCTGACCCCACAAGCTGTTTAAAAAGAACGTGCAAAGTAGCAGTTTGGAGGTAACTGAACTGAATAGCAATCAAAGAAATTTAACATGAGTCCCAAGACTTCTCTCTTTGCCTCTCACGAAATTTATTAAAGAAAGGCAGCTCAGCTTTGCTGGCTCCAGGGAAATCCTATTTATAGATGTGGGTCAAATTTATTTCTCTTTAAATTTACATGGTAGGCTCAAGAATGAAAATAAATTAAATAAATACATCAAGCATGCGTGGCAAGGGCTCTTCCTCAAGAGCGGTATCCTGCAATACCTACCAGCATCTTCTGCAGCTGGTCAACTGAGTGGTTGTTCACACTCTGCCCATTGATTTCTAGGATCTCATCACCCACATGAAGGGAGCCTGCCAGTGACAGGAGAAATGGACCCATGAAATGCAAGAACAGGCAAGATGTGTCACTACTATCCCAGATGTCATGGAGCACACAAGTTCCCAACTTGCTAGTGAAGCTCAAGAATACTGACTGAAACTCCATGGGCATTGTCTTACGAGGAAGCCAAGAGACCCAACATCTCATACCAAGCTGAATATGGATTGGTTTGTTCAGCATGTTTCTACCAAAAAGCCCTCTATGTGCTGGTTTACACATATGCATAAGCAAGCATTTGGTAGCAATGAATATGGAGAACGTTGCTCTCCCCACTCCATATATATATATACACACTTTTCCCCATCTATTTTTCTTAAATTTATCAAGCACCAAGGCTAGTCATCCTGGATTCTGATTTTACTTCATGCTATGGTTTTGCTTGTGGGCAAACATTTAATTTTGGGGATAGGCAAAATTACAATAAATACAATAAATTTAAATTAAAATAAATAAATCTCAAGCTACATTTTAGCAGAGCCCTTTTCTGCAAACAGTAGTTTTGGGTTCTAATTCAAGATGTCTGTATGAGAGTCAGCTTCTGATATCAAATATGCTGCTGTACATCAGGAGGAAAATAACATCATTAGAGTTGTATTGGCCTTACATGAGTGGTGTAAAGGAGATCAGACTAAGATCCTTGTTTTCTACATGGGCCAATAAAACAAAAGAAAAGCCACGCTGTTGCAGACACAGAACACCCTACCATGCACACAGGTGCCAAAAAGTGATTGACTGTGTTAATCTGAAGTCAGGCAGAAAGCAAGCCAAGATGACACCTTAGAGAATAACTGGTTCAGAGAGGCATGTGGTTTCAAAGGCAACAACCTACTTCATCAGATGCTATGAATGGACAGGCTGTCCATTTCCCTTCAACATAAAATTCTTTCTGCCTGTCCATTCAGAGGCTGGTGAAGTAAGTTGTTGCCTGCAAAAGCTCATATCCCTTTTAACCAGTTATGCATAAGTGCACCAATAAAAAAAAAAAAAAAGAAATAATGGGTGTTTTTTATTCAATTTCTACTCGCAGGACCTCAGCACAGAACTTCTGCCTTGTTTGTGCAATTTATGAACCAGGATAAAGCCTTCCTTCACAGTCTCCAGATATGGTTGATATCTAAGGACAAGGAATCCATCAGCAAAATGCACCCACACAGTCCTAGGACATTTGCCAATGCAAGCCTGCCAACTGCTCCTGCTTCTTTCCCCCATTAACATCTTGAAGCCTCCACTGTGTTAATACAGCTAACATGTAAAGGGAAGGGGACATGAGCCGCCTCGGTTTCAGACACACTTTGGGCAGGGAAAGGCACTGAAAATACATTTCAGAACCGAGGACTGTTTAATCCCTTTGCTTTGAAATAATCCAGCTCCAAAGATGAACCTGACAAGCCATCCTGGGCAAGTGGGTGGTGAGTGAGGGGTTCAAGTCTCTGACTTCAGCAGGAGCCTTTGGTGCCTATATCTCTCATCTTGGTCAGATACAACTTCAGACTCCAGCCACCTGCTGTTACCTTGTCTGTGAATCATGCCTCCATGAAGAATCCTGGCCACCGTGCAGCTCTGCTTCTCATTCAACTTCAGCGTGATTCCCTAGAAGATAGGAAAATCCATGAAAGCCCCAGTTGTAGTGGGAAAGTCCTGTCCTGGCCAGTATCCAAGATGGTATGCCTGGTTTTTCAAGGACAGTCATCCCCAGGGCCCAATCCAGTCTGGACAAACTCTTCTTGCCAGAACAGGTATCTGTCAAAGCGTTCTCCTCCAGGCTTCTGGCAGAACAGACACTGGTCTGGCTGAGGCCTCCCAAGCTTGATATCACTGTGCACTGGCTGTCCCCCGCCCCCAGCCCTAGGACCTGGACTGGTCATTTTCTCCTACCGTTGGTGCCAGTGCAATGGCCTCCCCAATTCCTGCAGTCACAAGGGTGAATGCAGTCTTGCCAGCTCACCATGGGCTCCTCCGTGACCTTCTCAAACTGGACAAGCCGTACTTTCCTCACTTCTCGGCCGTTCATGTGGGCTGGGCTGCCTGGGGTAGCAGAGCCATTGGTGTAAATCTCTTCGGTCATGGTGTTTGGCAAGGGAGTGACAGCCTGTCAAGGCAAAACAAAGATGGGGATTTAGGGACAGCCTGAGAGCCCCTGCAACATGCTCTTGTGACTGGGAGTGGAACCCATCTGGAAATCCCCAGCAGATCCAGGACACGTCCTAAGAGAAAGACTGAATAGGGACCCCCCTGCACCATGATCCAAACTTGTCGCCTCTAAGGTGCATAATCTGCTCAGAAAACTGAAGCCTCTCCCACAACCAGGGCCAACTGTGGAGCTGTTACCCAATCAGAGAGGTAAGTAGTACAGGCACATCCCTCCATTTGAATGGGCAAGCACTGGGCATGCAGCAAAGACGCCAATCCCTGTTCAAGTGGGATACTGAACCCAGAGTCACTCCTGCTGGCCAGATGAGGCATGACACTAGCAGAGCTCACTGCAGGGAACGATAGCAGGAGGGGCCTGTCCACAAGACAGAAGGAAAAGCAAGCAAAAAGGACAGTAGCAGGCAGGACGTCACCATGAGACACAGACAGGCTTGATTAGCTTTGTTTCCAGGCTGGAGGTTTGAGAGGTGGTAGCACTTGAGAAAAGAGGGCATCAGCCCCAAGGTTCCTGGGTACGTGTCCTGCGGCAGAGATCTCCGTGGCTTTGTTACGTGTCATAGTAGAAGCCTTGGAACAGAAGCGCGGTACAGCCAAACTCTACTCCTTGCTACACGAGTAGCGGATCCAGAGTAACTCCACCACAATGGATGAAGTCACTCTGGATTCACACTCATGTAAGTACAAGCACAAGCTACTTCTCTCCTGTCCAAGCAGCAAAGTCATTCGCAGTTTAATGCTTCAGCATGTTTCTTCTCCACAGCAAGCCACCAGGTACCACACACTAAACTTGGTGGGTAACTGACACAGGATTTAAGTGCATTTCCACTCATAGGTGCAGCAATATGCCAACAATTCACTCTGCTGAAGGATCTCTAAGGGAGCATTAACCAGCATCCCCAGAATTTCTCTCACACCACCCAAATCCCAGAGCCAGCTGCACTTCCAGCAGAGATATTGGCAGAGCCTTCTCTACCTCTGACATAATGTCACAAAATAACAGGACCAACACCGTGATGATGCATCACAAGGTGGCACCTAAATGATACAACAGCTGCTCCATGGGTCAATAAGAAACCAAGACGCAGCCTGAAACAGATTCCTCAGAACCATGTTAATGGCACAGCACAGGACAGAGGCAGGACAGGGAAATGGCAGCAAAAAGCAGCAGGCTTGAGGCCAAGTTCTAGCAAGAAATGCTTGATTCCCCTCATTTAAAATGGCTTAAGAATGTGTTTGATGCCAGAAAGCAGTGTGGGGGGAAGAAGGGGAATTCAGGTGATGAGAAACTGTCTTTCCAATGTCCTGTTCCAGGCTAGCCCTGTGAAGGGAAGGGAAGTGGTGGGAGGGGATATGCCCCTCCCCCTCTGCAGTCAGAGCACCCAGCCTGCCAGCAAGCATCCTCCAAATCTCCAGCCTGCCCACGCACTCTGCCAAGCAGCAGGGCAGGCTGCAAAGTGAGCAGTCATCTGTTACCTGCTTCCAATTCATCACAGGAACTATTTGACCCCCGTGCTGCTTGAATCCTGACAATCTGGCCATTACTTAAATGCCAGCATAGGCCTCAACTCTCTCCCCACACCCCATTCCAGTCCCACAACTCCCTGGACCACCAGCATGATATTTTCACTGCCCCAAATGGGCCTGGTCCCAGCATAATGATGCTTTCCAGATAAGGAATGGAAGTCAGGTTCCAGTCTCCTGTGCAAAGCTTTGAGGTCACTGGTCACAATTGGATCTCAAGGATATTGCACAAAGCACCAGCCTGAATCTGTGAACAGGACACAGGGCTAAGATCATCCCGGGGTGGGGG
>NW_017728916.1:5899480-5907990 GCF_001723895.1 Crocodylus porosus
GGGGGGAATGGGGATGCTGCTGTGGTGCAGTCAATGCAACTGTAACACCACAGGGGCTCTGGGAGGCTGCAGCATGGGTGCAGAGATGTTAACTGGATGCACAGAATTTAGACTACACCATCTGCAGCACTACCAGTGGCTTCCTGCTAGGTAATGACCTGCAGCCACTCCTGTTAGTCCCATCCTAGGCTTCTCCAAGCTCTAATGTTCAGCCTTTACTGTAGTTCCTGACCAACTCCCTCTAACAGCCCTCTGCCAATGCACCTCAGCCCTGATCAACAGCCAACCAGCCCTGGGCACAGTGCTAGTGAGCCTCTCCTACACCTCTCCCCTATACCCAGGACTATACAGTGTTGCCTCACATAAAGCAAACACTCCCAGATCTCTTGACTAGATATTCCTCCACTGGTTTTACTGCTGCATTAACACTTTACCAGCTGCATAGAGCAACCTTTCCAGGCCAAGCACATTAACCTCTTCTGGTGTTGAGGTGGCAAAATGCATTTTTGCTAATGTCAAGGAAAGTAGAACACCTTCCAGCTAACACCTGGGGGCTGGCAGGTGAGGGTGGTGAAGATCTGCAGCTAAATCAGAGATGTATAAACAGTGCTTTCATGAGTTTATGCTCATTTCATCTGATGCAGCTAAGAAACTTCAGAGGACCAGTTGCATTCTGCATGCTAGTGCCAGCACCACCCCAATCACAATCCCCTTGCTCCAAGGTGCCCTTGTCAGCTTTACTCCTGCATGAGTGACTCTGTACACTGTGTGCTAGCAAGCAGAATGAATTGCTCCTGTGGTGCAATCAGCTACTGCATCCTCCCCTTAAGCCCTATGGACCCATATTAGACAAAGAGCCCACACCAGACACCTCGGCTTGTTCCTACCTGCCATCTCAATCAGCATTACAGCCATTCGTCACCCCTAGCGGAATTCTCTCCACAGAAGCAGCTGAGATACAGGGACTCTCTCTTTGCTGGAGGGATGCCCAGCTGCATGCACCAGGCACAGCACTTTTTGCACGCATCCTTTGCTGGAAAAATCTCTCGGGACCACCACAAATTACACACGCTTTCTAAAACAGCACAAGGCAACTTCAAGAAGCTGGCAGGCATTTCAGAATGAGCAAACAACAGACCCCGGTTGGGTCAGGGAGATCTGAACCTTCGACCTTCAGGTCCAAAGACACAAGTCTACCGCTCCTACTACAGGAAGAGTTCCGGATAACTGCAGTAATAAGATATTCACATGGGCCAGCCACTAGAGGGAGACAGAGACCTGCACCGTGCCTGAGTAGGTTACCTAAGCCTCATCTCCACATAAACACCTGTGTGGCACCGGGAGGTAGGGAGCACAGAAAAACAGGGCAAGCTCCAAACCTAAAGTGCAGGACAGCCTGTTGAGGAGTGAGCCCTGTATGAGCCCCAGAATGAGTATGCAAAGGCAGGCAGGCTGGCCTGGGGATGGAGTCCAGCACTGAGATAACAAGGGAGCTACAAACCAGGGCCAAAGTGCGATGCCCAAGCTGAGCAGGTACAAGGACCAGAATCCAAAAGGGAGCTGCTGGCCAGGGTTGAGAGGCCCAAATGAATCTAATTTATTTTTAAATAATCTCTTTTTGAAAGAGCCAAAAAACCCTTCCCCTGGAAAATAAAAATAGCCAAATGGCTTACTGCTGCCAAACGTGTTATATATACGACAAAAGCTGTGTTAACTGGCACCTTACAAGCCAACATGCTCTGTTAACCAGCATGCCAACTTGTAAGGAAAAAGTGAAACCAGAAGTGCCCACCATGGCACTAGGTACAGAACAGAAGAACCACTGCACTAGGTACAGAACAGGAGAAGGAAACATAATCCCTTGCAGACTACACTGCTGACTGCTCCCCACCATGGCACTTCTGGTTTTGTGGAGCCCCCACAGCCTCGGGGAAAGCAGCCTGCACTGCCAAGCCCCCACGGTCCCCCCGCAGGCTGCGCAGGTCCCCTCTCCCTGTCCTTCGGGGCCCACAGGAGGGGCAGCAATGCAGCGGGAGGAGTGGCAACACCCAGATGCGGCGGGACAGGTGGCGGCCCAAACAGGCAAAGACGCCTGTTCAGGCCACTCAGTTATCTGGCATATTTTGTTATCTGGCACCCTCCATTCCCCATGGGTGCTGGAAAACAAAGCTTTTACTGTATATATGTACGTGTGTAGCCAAGTTACAGGGTCTATAAACTTGGCCACACATGACTATGCTGCACTGAGTCTTCACTGTTGCATCTAGGTCCTAATACATCTGGCCTTACAATCTATGAATATATATTCATAGATTGTAAGGCCAGAAGGGACCTTGGAAGATCATCAGGTCCAGCCCCCTGCACCAAGCAGGAAAGATAACTGGCAGACAGGTGACCCCAGCAAGGTGACTGTCCAGTCTCCTCTTAAAGATTTCCAGGGTAGATGATTGCACAACCTCTGAAGGGAGCTTATTCCATAGGCTGGATACCCTGACTGTGAAGAAGTTTTTCCTATATAAGTTGGCCATTCATGATTGTGCTCCACTGCATCTTCACTGCTGCATCTGGGTCACACACACACACACACGAAGACTCAGTGCAGCACAATCATGAATGGCCAACTTGCAGATCCCCGGAAAGCATGCCTTACACTAGAAGGGACAACACTAAATTATCAGATGGTGGGGCTGGGTCTGCCCCCCAAAGGAGGCCTTCCCAGTTGGAGAGGCACAGATTGGGCCTGGGCTCAGAGGGAAGACGTGATGAAAGAAGAGGCAAGATACCCAGTGAGATCCCCTTTGATCCACTGCATCCATGATTCTCAACCAGAGTGCCCCAAGATCCTTTCAAGGGTGCTGCAGGGTGCCACCCAACAGTAGCACTGTTAGGCATGCAAACTTGATTGACAGTATAAACCCAGAGGCTTCCAATAATAATCCAGAGTATCACAAACATTCTGATCAGTTGTAGGCTTTCTGAGGTCTTTGTAACAAAAGAATTGGGCTATTATTTTTCTGTAGTCAAAAAATGAGTGAAAACAAAAAGCCTGAATTTTCTAAGGGGGGCCTAAAGTCTATTGAGGAATGCCTTAAGTCTAAGAAGGTTGAGAACCACTGCACTAGATACAGAACAGGGGAAGGAAACAGAATCCCTTGCAGAATACACAGCTGACTGCTCCCCTCTCCCCAGCTTTGCCCTCCTCAGCAGAGCCAGTGGCAAGAAGTGGCAGGTGACCCTGTCCTGAGTTCAATGTGCCTGCTAGAGGAGCAGAGTCAGCACAGCCTCCCTCTTATCTCTCCTAGTTTTCTTCCAAGCATGTTACACAGCAGTCCCAGCACTTCAGCAACCTTCAAAGAACAGGCCTAGCACAGACCAATTCTTCAAGACGCAGCACATTCCAGGCAATATTGTTCAGGTGCTGTCACAAAGGTTGGGCCACTCAAGGAACCACCAATCTCAGTCTCTCCCAACCACCTGGCTCCCACCTTTGCTTTTAGCTGAGAGAAGGGGAAAACTCTCTCTCCTGGAGCACACAACGATGCTGATTCATATAAGCTTTCACCCTGCTCACTCAAGACACCCTCATGTCAGGATGTGCGCTGGCTAGGAACAAAGGTCATTTCTACAGAGCCCTTTACCTAGAGTCCAACAAACTCCAGAGGATAACTTCACCTACCTCTGAAATGCAGCCACCTCAGGGGTGGAGCACAGTAGCCATTAACAGAGCACAGCAGCACAGAACAATGGTACAGTGAAGTGAAGAATCTGTTCACTTTATATGGCTAGAAGAAATTAACATCCAGATGATTCATGGTCAAAACAAAGGCCATCTGAGTTCACAGAAGTCATATGCCCCATGCCTGTCTAGTCCTGACACCAAGAATGCAGAGGCAACCACCAGCTTTGTGCACTTGGGGCACAGGTCTATTGTGAGAGGGCAGTCTTACCTAAGAGGGATTAAGCTGCTAAATACCCATCTCCTTTAATCCCTACCCAGCTGATGACAGATCCAAGCAGCATTAGCAGAGAGAAGGAAATGAGATGCATGGGCAAGGGTGGAAGTGACCATTCCAAAAGAAATCAACCAGATGATAGAAGGGCAGAGGGAGTACAGTTAAGCAGCCAGCAAGGCTGAAAGATGCTGCACATTTAAACCGTTTGTGCAATTAATTGTTATACAGATAATGGATGCAGAGAAAGCATGGGTAACCCACTGGGTCTGACATGGTGAAATGCAGCTGCATGAGTTATGTGCTTACCTGGTGTGCCTATAAGTGGGCATCCTGGAAACATCCTGTCTAGCAGACACCCGGCAGCTGCCTTGTTGTTTTTAAGCGCTGGCCTTGTTTGCCCTGTGACCTGTCAGTTCTTTGAGTCATGATGACGGTTTGGCAGACCGTGCTGATGACACACTACTCTGCAATCCTTCTGAGGGGCAGGAAACATCTGCACGAGGGTTCAAAGAGTGCACAGCCCAAGTGCAGACACATCTGAGAGCCAGCTCAGCAGAATTCAGGCAGAGATAACAAGGGTTATTGCAGTCTGAGAAGGAGTGCAGGGCCCAAGCAAGGTCAGAGCTCAGGGTCACATCCTGCCAAGTGCAGGGCTCAGGTTAGGACTGACCATTCCTTCCTCCAGGCCAGGGGAGCTCCTGAGGTTAAAAGGAATAGCCACAGAATGGGTGGCTGAGGCAGTCTTTAATGGAGCTCTGCAGACAAACCATGCTGTGCTTTGCCTGTCAGTGGTAGGATTGTATGGGGAAGGGAATGGGGGGTGGGGAAGAGGCAAGGGAAGGGACCTTGACCCAATTTTATGGGGCTGCAAAGCAAGGGAGAAGCTCTGTGTTCAGACGCCTTTGAACAAGAATAATTCTGTTCTCACCGCGGGTTCAACATCTCCAGGGAAAAAGGAAGGGTGGGTTTGCTAAGCCACCAAGCAAAACAAATACCCTCAGGAGCCCCAGTGACTTTAAAATACAGATCAGCCATCAGATGCTATTGCCAGAGCTGGAAAGATTTGAACTCCTAACCTGAATTTTGCCAGTGGCTCTTATTTCTAAAATGGGCTGAGCCCAGATCAGAGGAAAAAAGTTGTGGGGGGACTCACTGAAAATTTCAGAATAACGTAAAATGTAGGTAAAAACATCTTTGAGCAGCTCCAAGCTAAGGCAGGCAAGGCCATGACTCTAGCCAAGCCTCTGCACAGCTCCTGCAGAGTGCTGATACTCATAAAGATATCAAACATTAACAGGACAGCTCATTTAACAGCAGTTAAGATCTTTTTAAAAGTCATTATCCTGGTCCAAAAGTCAAATGAAAACTCTAATGTCCCTGCCATGAAACAGGAAGGGGAAGATGTGCTCCAATGCCTACTTTACTCAGGGTCACTTTTTCCAAGTCAGCCTGTGCCCTTGAAACTCCAACTCCTATGTTCAGGGGTAAAGGCACCCTGGGGACTGCTCATTCTGTGCTGCCCATACAGCTGGGACAGACATCCAAGAACAGCTGTGCCAAAATACGTATCAGGTCAAAGAAACACAGAGGCCAAGACCAGGCCCCTCAGAGGCTTGGAGCATTGCAGCATAGAAGGGCAGGATCTGTTGCTCAGTGCAAGAGGAAAAATGGCTGCTTTGCTCACAGCAAGACAAGAGCTGATATTGCTGTCAGGGAACTAGTGACTTGGAGCCTCTGTCCTGCTGGTTTTCAATGGGACCTAGGCTCCCAAAACACCCAAGCCTTTCTGGAGCATCAGCCAGAGGGAGCCAACAATGTTGGCTACCAGCAGGTGAAGAGGCTGATGTACGCTCATAACTCACCCAGCTCTGCCAATGCTCCACGATCCAGAGCTGTGACATCCCCCACTGTATCAATGCCAGACCTCCCCCAAGGTTCTGATAACACAAGGGCAATGCTGAACTTCTGAAGCCCTATTTATTCCTCCTGTGTCTCGTCAGAACGGGAACCCACATAAGCAAACATTAACAGCTCATGCACTAACGTGCTGAACTGCAGGCAGGCCTCCCTAACAGCAAAAGAAGCACTGTTGTAAAGAGGAGGAAACTGAGGTACAGGGAGACAACTGATCCAAAGTCACTCAGTATAAACCAGTGTCAGAGGTGGGAATAGACACCAGGCCTTCATTAAAAGACCATGACTGTGGGCAGATTCACAGAAATACATGCATCTCAAAGCTAGAGAGAAGGGAGAAATGAGGAAGAAGATTCTGGGTTATTTTTTAGAGCAATAGCCCTGTCCCCTTCTCAGAGGGTTGGGAGTCCAGGCAAAATAAAAGGCGAGTAGGAATACTACTACTCACTCCATTCGACCCAGGGGTAGAACAGGGATAGATGCACATCCCTCCATAAATGGAGAAGCATGTCAGGTGTTACTGTCAGACCTAGCGTCATCTAATGAACAAGGAACTTTCTATCACCTGGAGTCTGCAGGACCTGACAAGGGAATGCTGTAACAAGCCATTCACACTCAGCCTTCTCTAGGTTTCTTTAAACCTACAAAAACAATACAGCCCTGTGCCATCCCTGCCCACTGGGAGCCCAGCTGCTTATGTTTTACCTTCCCACTACACATGACTGTTTCTGATTTCACCAGACCAAGTGCATGACCCCTGTGTCACTCTCAGCCCATTGCTGCTGTAATGATATCCTTATACTGAGCAGGAGAGACTGGGGGCAGATCCTCAGCAGATGTTTGACTGATTTCAGTGGAATGATGAACAACAACAATCAGCACCCACTCTGGGCAGCTAGAGGGATTTACTTTGATTTGTCTTAGATGTACAAATGCCACCTTCCATACACATTTCAGACATTTTTAAAAGAGTTTTCATCATGGTGCCAGATCTAAACCACAAAAAATAAGCAACTCCAGAGTACTGGCTAAAAGGTTGCTGTGTCAGCACATGTGGTGTGGGGCAGTGCTTCTTGCCAGTTTCTACTGCACAGCAGGGTGGGTTAAGAACAAAAGTTTCAATCTTGACTCCTGCTTTCCTCCCTGTGCTTGTGAGTTTAAAAAAAAAAAAAGCAGCATATCTATGTAACAGCCCAACCCTGGATGTGTGTAGCCTGAATGCTAAATGCTTTCATCACCTCCTGGACACTGCTGAAACAAGGGCTGGATCCCCAGGTGCTGTAAATTGCTGCCAGCTGCATTAGAGAGCCCCAATGTGCACCAGCTGGTGACATGGTCCCTTTAAGCAATGGGACACAATATAGATAGTACTTTTCTGAATGACTACCCTGCCCCTTGCTGCTAGATATGAAGCCTGCCACACAATAAGAACTCTCACTGAGGAAGGCAACAGCAATGCCCCATTCTCCTAGGGCTGAAAATCTGTTGTCACATCTCCGCCGGGCTGATCTGTGGACTTGCTTCCTGAGGTTGCTCAGTTGCTGAATCAGCTCACGTGACAGGCAGTTCCAGCTCAGACCAGCCACAACTTTGCAGCAAAACCAAAAAAGAGCTTCTCTTTAATTTGATTCTGAAACTCCCAGATTGCTATCCCCTCCCTACCCAGACTGAGTCAGATAACAAATCTTTTTTCCTTCCTAGTAGCTTCAAATTCCCCTCCACCTAGTGTGGACACTCATTTATGCATGGTACAAGGACAGTGATAGATAAACAGAATAGGGACTATTTTAAAGGTGGTTACCAGGCCTCTACCAACCCAGCTGGAAACATACCCTCACCCCAAAATGGTCCTTCTGGCAGGAGCTGAATTCAGCCCTCTCTATGCCTAGTCAGCACTGCTCCCTCAACAGCCAGGGAGCGGTTCAGAGTAACTGAAAGGGACTTTGTGGGGAGCGGCTCTAATCCAATCTCTTGATGTTGCAGGCAACCATGCCATAGTCTTGTAAACTATCAAGAGTCACTCCAGATGTATACCGGCATGAAAAGTAGCATCACCATCCCTGCCAGCTCAGGAGATGGGGCAGAGGAGGGCATGGCAGAAGAATGAACAGGTGTCTCACGCACCGGTCCCCTGGGTGTTACCAAGAGTAGCCATAACCCTGCCCCGTCAGCAAAGGCAGCTGGAGCCATCTGGTGACCTTATGGAAAACTTCGATATAATGAGGAAGCTGTCTGAGAAGGGAAGGATGGGGCAAATCAGAATCATGACTGGCACGAGAAACACCATGTATCTGGGTCCATGAAAGCAGTTTTTCTTAAGCACCTGGGGGATAACTACTCTTCTAGCATGGTTCAGTACCTGCTGAGGTGTTGAGGCTTTAAGCCCACTTTATGGAAATGGGAAGCTCTTCCCTAGCTTGCCCCTGCAGCCATATGGCTGAGGGCAAGCGAAACACGAGGGCATCCAAACCCCATGCCCCCAGACTTGGGCCTGTACATAGGATCCCCACCAAAAGATATTGGAAACATCTGAAGCTCCTGGTGGGCGTGGACGATGTTTGCCAGTAGTAGGGCCACTTATGGTTCTGGACTGACTCACGGATTTGGACTTGATTTGGCTGGGAACACGAAAAATTAAAAAAA
>NW_017728916.1:5908043-5909251 GCF_001723895.1 Crocodylus porosus
CAAAAAAAAAAAAAAAAAAAAAAAAAAGAGAGAGAAGAGAGAGCAGCAGCAGCAGCAGCAACAACATGACACTTGGCAATAACAATATAGTGCCTTCCAGCTGAGGATCTCAAAGTGGAGAGGGGGCAATGTTTACTCTTTTGTCATACAGATGGAGAAACTGAGGCACAGACAGGTACAAAGATTTGTTCGAAAGCTTACAAAGAGACTAAGAAAAGACCGGGGTGTCCTAGCTCCCAGCCCTGTACCTTTCCAAGCCAGCTTTGCCAGTGGCAGGGAAGAACAAAGATGGTAACCCAGGACTGACTACAACTGAACATTAAACTTCCTAGTGTCTTTGACTCTGTCCCAGTGAAGTTAGCAGCTGAGGCACTAGCCCAACACACAAACCAGGATGCTGCAGCTGAGGACCTACGGTAATGTCCCCTCTGCTGTGGGGCTTTTTTCTAGGCTGCCTGGTATGAAACCCAAATGCATTCATCCCAACAGCGAAGCAAGCCTGTCATCAGTGCCCCAAGGGTCTGTGAAAACCTGCCAGCCCAAGTGCCACAGCAACATCCCAGCCAAAGCAAAAGGAATGGAAGCCCTTTCTCCCCGCAGGGCTAGCAAGCGCCCAGCCTGCACCACGGGGGAGCTGTTGGCTCCCTCACCGAAGAAGGGGCTGGCTGCTGGGGGGACCCTCGCCTGTCTGCACACCCAGCCCTCTGCCTGGGGAGACCTGTGAGGAGGCCACCCCACAAAAGACCCCCCTTTCTGCCCTTTGGCAGCAGCCGCTCTGCTCTGGGGCTCTTGCTCGCTCTCCCTAACTCGGGCCGGGCCCGGGGTGGATGCTCTGGAGCGTCACCAAGCAGGCGGGGGCGCCGGGATCGCTGGGGTCCCCCTTGGCCTGTCCCTGTCACATGGGATGCCAGGGGCCTGGCTCCCTCCCAGCTCGGGGAGGTGCCTGGAGGGGCTGGGAACCGCGGGCTGGCAGCGCCGAGCACCGACCCCGCGCGGGTCCTGCTGAGCAGGGAGGAGGCGGCCTGGCGCCCCCGCGCCGCCTACCTCAGGCTTGGGCCGGTGCTGCAGCAGGTGCTCCAGGTAGAGGTCGGACAGCGCCGTGCGCATGCTGCTCACGCTGTCACTGCGGCTCCACTTCAGGGTCATGCTGAGCTCCGGCCGCCGCCGCCTCGGGCCGGGCTGCGCCGCGGGAAAGGAGCTGCCGCGGC
>NW_017728916.1:5909351-5925309 GCF_001723895.1 Crocodylus porosus
CCGGGGGCCCCGCCTGCGCGGGGCGGTGTCGGGCGCTCCCCAACGAGCGGGGGCCAGGGCGGCCTCTTTGTTCTGCCCAGCAAACCGCACAGTGGGACCCCGGTTGGAAAGTGGAGCCCGTACAGGTGTCAGCCCCCGCTGGACAGCAAGTCCCAAGCCCTCCCTAGTACGGATCCGCACCTCCCCCTGCACCCCAGCTGCCTCGGCTTGAAGCGGGCCAACTTCTGACTGGCAAGAAGGGTGTCAGAAATGGTCCAGCTTCCCGCTGCACAGAGGACCGGCTGGCAGTGGGCATGGGCTGGTACAGTGAGGGCAGTCTAGGAACCTGTCCAAAAACATTGCATCCAGTTATCTTGTGGTGCAATCCAAACTCCCACCCTGAAACAACCTGTCAAGTGCCAGGAGGCCCTGGGCAGTGGGTGCCCTGCTCACACCTTCAGGAGGTGACCCCTGTGCCCACAGCCTCCCACTGCTTATCAGGTAACCGTGCAGCACTGCCACTCCACCCACATCACCATCCTGACAGTCCTGATCAGCCCCAGGCCTCACAGCAGCAGCCTCTTGAGATTCCCATCGCTGAGGGTGAAATCCAGATACCACTGAAATCGGTGGGAATTTTGCTCTTAAATTCAATGAGACCAAGATTTCACTATATATTGAAATCCATACCAACTGGATAGTGATCAAAGATTGTCACCCTTGGACTTTGCTCAGAGCATTCATTGTGACAAGTGGATTGGTGACCTCAGGCCAGTTTTACTCAGTTTTGGTCTAAGCACTGGTCATACTTTGAAAGGAACTTGGAGACAGGAAGCTCACTTCTCATTCAGACAGTGGATGTCTTCCCCATTTCCCTTGCAAGCAGTTGCTCCCCTTTTATCTTGCCCATGTTTCAAAACTCCTAATTAGACCCAGATGCTAGTGCTTATGGACAAGGGGCACAAGGAGGGGTGATACCGACATGAGACACGTCTGACAAGGTGCTGGGAAACAAGATTGCTACTTGGCTGAGAACAGAGCAGTGGAACCTGAGGCTGGCAGAGCGCGCCTGTCGTGGGACCGCTCGGAGCCTGGGGCCGCAGCAACGAGAGCATCCTGCGTGCCTGCAGCATCTCCCATCGCTATGCCAAGCTGATGTGCTGCCTCGTGGTGTCCAGCACGATCTGCAGGTCCTACATAGAGCACATCACGGGCCACCACCAGTACACCAACGCTGCCAGACCAACTGCCACTGGACCAGACCCAGAGAGGACCGCCTGAACCCCTCTCTGCGCCTGATGGACTTTGAGAGGAATCTTCAACAACAAACCACCCTGCTCCACCCAAAGAGGACCCCCACGATGAGTCTCTATATGGACTAAGAAACGGTCTCCAACCTACTCTCTCCATCATCGTGGACCATTGTACAGGTTTGTGTTTATCTATCTTCTTTCTCTCTTAGCGTTGCAAACCCCCTCCCTCCACTTCCCCCACAGCACAGAGGATCAGCGTGCTTCTCCCACGCAGCCCCTGCGCACAGGTGGGGCGCTGGGGAGGCACAGCGGCGCTGGGGAGGTGGGTGGGGAGTGGAGCGGGGGAGCTCTCTGCTTCGTTGGCTAACATTGTATTTTCTGTAAC
Organism: Crocodylus porosus; assembly: GCF_001723895.1. Lineage (NCBI taxonomy): Eukaryota > Metazoa > Chordata > Crocodylia > Crocodylidae > Crocodylus > Crocodylus porosus. The sequence continues at coordinate 5,910,969 of NW_017728916.1, forward strand.
CTAGTTGCGTTCCCCTCCTCATCCCCATCCCTATCCCTCTTACGTTAGTCCCTTGCTGAAGCACTCTGTATTTCCCTACTGGCTTTGTCATCTTTTTGGTTCGTAACTGTTAACATCTACTAATAAAATTCAATCTCGCCTTAGACCAGAATGGGCAAAACCTCTCAGACAGCAGATTTCACATAAATAATAGATACACTTATCAGGAGCTTCTTTTATTTCGGCCTGTCTGTGAAGCAGCTCATTTGAAGAGGTCAACGCTAAATTCCATCAGCTGGATGGGCCAAATGGAGATGAAGGATGAAGTCATGCTGGACCATGTTATCTGCTGTGTCTTTGCTCTATAGACCATTGCAGATCTGACTGCAGTTTTGAGTGTGCTAAGCAAATGCAATGGGCTCTGCATTTCCCTTTTCCCCTTTTCTGTCTTCCTCCCCCAAATCCATAAGGCTGCCTATTGATCCCTGAAACAATCCTTGAAATTGTGATACTGATCGGATGTGATGTTCCAAAGGTATTGTGTTCTAAACAAGCAACAACCATCAAGATAAGTGGTGGGTAGGTCTCACTTCACTCCACCAATGAAAAATCTACCAGTTTTAGCAATCCAAATTGTGGAGTAGGAGACCAAAACAGAGTAAGCCCCATGCTCTGTACCTTTAATATATAAAGGGTCTTAGACTGTATATGGCAACTACAAAAGTGGGACCCAAAGTCTAGATCAGAGAATCAGGAGCTTGGTGTGGCCCAGTCCAGAGATCAAAATTGCTGAGCTGAGAAGTTTGGAGGCATTCAGTTTTGTTTCATCCCTGTCCCTAGATGCATATTCAGCTCTTCATAAGCAGATGGGACCTTCATGCTTCTTGGTCTGTCACATGTATCAGCTTGCACAATGCTGGCAGCCATTTTACCAGATGGACTGGGTGTTAGACAGAGCCAGAAGACATTTGTCCTACTCTGGGATCTATCACTGATTTCATGTAAGTCATTTCCCTCTCTGTGTTTCTTTTTGCCCTCTTTCATTGTCTGTTTTGTCTATCCAGAAAGTGAAAGATAGTGACTGTCCTGAAAAGTTTACAAGGTTTGCCGTGTGTCTAGTACAACAGAAACTTGGCCTCGGATGGAATTCCTAGCCCCTACTGTGACATAAATGCTAGTGTAAGGAAGTCCCTCAGGTCAGTGTAGCACACAGGGACAGCCTCATACCACAACTTGGAAATGCTGTGAGGAAAGTTTTATCCCATTAAGAAAAAAAATGAATCCTTTAGGAATAAATCCATTTAACATGAATGATTGATTCTATGTTATAGACTTGTGTGAGGTTCTTTCTCAGTGCAGAGTAATGCTTGCAAGGAGTTTTCCTCTTTACATACCAGGAGTCTATCCGAAGTGGCTGAAACCAAATGTCAGTATGACATGCCTCTATTAAGGAATATTGCGTGGCTATGGGTATTATTTGAAAGTATATGTATTGATAATGCTCCCAAAGGAAGAGCAGCTGCCAAGTCATTTTGCTAGTTTAACTCAATACATACTGATAGCAAAACATCAGAAAGGGAATAAATCAGAGCAATAAATAATCTGATCTGGATGTTCAGTGTACATTTTCTTCATTCGTACAAAATCAGCAGTTTAAACAGGAAGAAAGAAACAGTGCTGGTCAACCTGATATGTGTGAAAAACCAGGAACAGCTCACGTGTACTCCTGGAACTTCTGAGGGACATTTCATTGGGCTGGGCCACACAAACCCTAGAGAAGACATAGATACGCCTTGCAGTTCCTTTGGTTTTCTCACTCCATGAGAACCCTGAAAAACAAAAGCAGGAGGCAGAATAACATGTCAGTAAGTGGAAAATCAGGTGAGAACATGCTGGGGACCAAGAAAGGAAAAGAAAATGAAAATAAGACCCAACTTGCTGTAACTACAACTTTCTCTTGCTTGGTGGGATAAAGCTGCTTCTAGCTGGCAACACTGAAAAAAACAAAGTACTGAGAAGTTTAGTTTGGGGATTTGGCAGAGAAGGCAAATTTGAGTTGCACTTCTCTCAGGAACACTGGACCATACTCTTTCATGAAGTTATCAAGGACACTTCCCAGAGAACAAAAAGCACTCCTAAATACAGCAAAAGTATTCCTGGAAGGCCTGGGTGTGGTATAGCAGGTATTCAAAGCCTCAGTTCCCACAAATAGATTTTTTCAAAGAAAGGAAATTAGTTCTTCCTCCCATCTCAGCAGAAACTTCTACAGTGGGGAGTGATGGATATGTCTACCATGGTCCAGTAAGAGGGCCCCAGTCTTTTCTTTGGTAATTAGAACTATTGCTCTTTATATAAAAAATAATCCATAAAATGTATGTATTTAACTCAAAACCCAAATCTGAAAATTCCCAACCTTTTGGAAAATTCATGTCCAAATTTTGTGAACATTATTTGTAAGTTAATACTTTTTACCACACCCAGAGGCTTAATGAAGCACTTCATAAACTGAGAAGACTTTTTCTTGTATATATTTCTCTGAAGGACTACTTTGTTTTAAAAGCACAGGGCACATCATGAATCAAAACATACAGTGTTGATTCTACCTATAACATAGCAGACTGCACAAGAAAACATATCCTAAGGAAAAAGAGAAAGGTCACGGCAACTCAACATGATGACTGAAAGAAAAGTAATTGCTTAAATAGAAAGAGAAGGAAAAGAGAGTTTTGCCTATTGAGATTTCTTGGTTTAGCAAGATCATTGAGCACACGAAAGGCTATACTTACTGGATCTACAAGTGATAGCATAGGGAAAATTCCTCTGGCATGCCATTCCACAAAACTACTTTGTAGGAAAGGTGAATGTAAAAGCATTATTTGTATCATCTAACACTACAGGTACGTATCCCAACTATGCCATGCCATACACCACCTGCTAAGTGATGCAGTCCACGTGTGATGACCACCATCTTGGTCACGGCTAAGAACCAGACTGAAAACAATGTAAACTGAAGGATTAAATCTTGGAAGTAGGAGTGTAAGCAAACCATCTCCTATGTGGACTGGGCATGGAGGGAGCTGCTTCATAAACACTGAACTGCGGGTTACATAGACACTTACGTGATAGAGCAGAGAACAAGCATGAGCCCCAAGGCAATGGGGAATGCATACAGAGCCGACTGTGGGAAGGTCTCGCGGACGTGGGACCAGAGGTCATTCATGTACTCTGAGAGCCAAGATCGGCGGACTCCTGCAGAGGGAACATATTCTACTCAGTGAAGGGAACAAGGCACTGTGGGAAGAAGGATTCTAGATATAGTTAAGTGAACTGTGCTACAAGGATCTCCTTTGTAGAAGGGATAATTTATCTGCCTTGCTGTATATAAGAGACCCAATAATATCCAATACTGATTCTCCCTTGCCTGATCCTCTGGTATCTCTGAGACTTTTCATAAGGGTACATTTGGAAAGTCCTAGGATCACTTGTTGTTAAGTCAGTCATTTACATGGAAGCATGAACAATGTAACACGATCCCTTTCCCATCTTCTTTGTTGATCCCAGAGCATTTAAGTGTTAAAGCTAAGAATAAACTTTCCTTTTCATTTCCCACACCTTGTGACTGTCCTTTGCAGATTTAAGGGACAACAGCTAAAGAAGGAAATAAGTCTAAAGTCAACATCCTCAATACAAATTACTTCAGGCTTCAGCTTCTGTGCAAAGGAAGCAGAGAGCACTGAGAATACTGAATACTGAGCCTTTTGTACAAATGCAAAAGATGGTAGTGTGACAGCAGTCAAGTAATTATGCTCTGCCCTCTTGAAATATTTGTTCACCCTTTGGCATGGTTGGGGCTGGAGAAGCTGGCTATGAAAGTGTCTTAGTGCACATCACAAAGTCCCTAAGTCCCACTGACACTAATTTAGCTCTTTGTGGGGTAACTTTATCAAAGTATCTTAGAATGAAATAGCTCACAGGGTCCAAAGTCCCTTCCCACCCTTCAAGAGTGGTTCTTCTTAGATCAGTCCTGTGGGCTTATGCTCAAGACCATAACCACAGTTCTGGTATTTTTGTGGACTCACTGAGAACTTCAGTCTCTGGTGCTGTAAATCCTGTGATTTACAGCACCAGAGACTGAAGTTATTGATATGTCCACAAAAATACCATACCTGTGGCCATAGTCCTGAGCATGGAGCACCTTTCTTCAGCACACAATTCATTCAAAGAGACCAAGGAGCATCACATCCATCACTTACCTCAGCGTTCATAGCCTAGACACCATGTGATGGGAGGGAGTAAAAGATATGTAATCTACTAGTATTTCCAGTGGATCTGCCAGTACTATACCCTACTTCCAGGGTGCAGAGTTGGACAGAGAGAATTGGTTTCTACAGGACATGGCAGATTGTTCTGTTGAGTGTATTCAGCTGCTGCTTGGGCTACTTACGCCGGATTTCTTCTTGTCTCTCCTCCGTGGCAGGGGGATTCTCTTTGCTCGTCTCCTGGAGAGCCAGAAGTCTCCTCAGCACCACTTTCTGCACCCCCCGTCGTTGGATCCCCAAAATCCAGTGGGTGGAGGACAGGAAGACACTTTCAGTGTTGGAATCAGAGAAGGCAGAAACAACCAGACAGACTAGCAAAGGAAAGGCAGCCTTCAGCCATAGTGCTGCCATTGCTGCAGGGTAACTTCTCACACAGGGAGCTGGTTCCTCCTCCCCTGTTTGAAAAACAAGCCCCTCACGCACCTCCTCTTGGTCTTTGGGGATCCATGAACCACAGCAGCCTGAAAAGTTTGAACAAGTGTTTGTTACGGTGGGAAAAGACTCACTGCTACCCATGCCCACATTTTTCTCACCCCTTCCCTGAATTAATGCAACAAAATAGGTGTGAAACTAAGAGGAACTGAAGTTACCATACACAAAGGGTCTGACCGACAGTCCATGGAAACAAAGAGACCCTGGCTATCAATTGTTGTGGGCTTAGGATCAGGCCCAAATAATACTCAGCTCTGCATGGAACATCTGTTTGGAGTGCTGATGTATGCAAGGTGGGTGCAAATCAGGGAAGCACATTAGAAAATGCTGGGTTCCCTAGGCTTTGGCTAGCAAGTCAGAAGCCATTTCAGGCGCATTTCAGAGGATCTCTGCCTGTTCAGAGCCAGATACTTGGAAAGATTCTGAATGTGTGGACAGACAGACCTGAGGTAGAAATTCAGGATCCCAACATACCTGCTGTTTACAGGGGCCTACATCCAGCATTAGGATTCAGTCCCATTCCTACAGGAGCATCAGTGGAATGCCATCTTGTCCTCTGGTCACACGGACGGCTGGCAGCTGTGCAGTCCTATACCGTGTCACTATGATGACGTAGCTGCTAAATAACTGTGTGCTGCCAGGAAGTACTAAATGATGGCTGTGAAAAAGACTTACCTCAGCTGGGTGAAGAATGAAGCCGGCAGGACGTTGCACTGGAACAGGAATGTGGCAAAAGTGAAACCATGGCAGACAGGACTGCCACGGTAAAAGAAAAAAAAGAAATGTGCCCATCTCTGCTCAATGATCTGTTCTCGTGCCACCTTTGCACGGGCAGATGGTCTTGTGTGCCAAGTACCCTCATGTAGGCCGCGGAGGGTCCTACAATCACCTTTGGAGTGGCTCCCAAACTCACCTGCCATGACTTCGGATGGATCTTCAGTGAAGAGGGTCTCCTTTGAGGGAGTCGTCACGTCCCTTGGTGAGTGTCTGCTGGGCTCCAACCTCCCCTACACCTTGGCCGTGTGCCACCCTCTAAGACAGGCTGCAGGATCTCTTTACAGCTGACCCTTGGAGGATGATCTCCTTGGAAACTATGTTCCCTTCATCGCAGAAGAATGTCTGAGGTTCCACCTGGGTCTGGAGGATTCGAGATGTCCCATCTTCTGAGACATTCTCCCGTGGCTCCGGATGTTTCAGGAAGAAGCCTCTGACCACTGCCGCGTTTACAATACACCCGCAATCCTCCATCAAGGTCCCTAGCCTCCCAGAACCCAGTGGAAAGTGCTGAGTCAGCCCACACTGGGCAGGAAAAGAAAACAGAACAAGGAAGAAAGAAAACTAAAAAAAATTACACCAATGACACAAAACAAGCCCTGCAGTGAGGACCCCTAAACCAAGCACAACAAAGACCAAGTGGGAACAAAAGAGTGAGAGGGAAACACAATAAGGGAAAAAAGGGAGAAAGGAATGGGGGAGAGAAGCCCTAGTGCTGTAGGCTTGCCAACTCCACTCCTCCCAGTGCCTTCAGCAAGCACGTCCCCTGGGCTGGGACCCGTGCTCCCACCCTAGTCGGGATGTCCTTTGGCTCCTGCCCGAGCCCTCTTTAGCTCAGCGTCTCCACTCCACCCGTCACTGCTGTGCTTGGTGGGTCCCACTGCCACTGCCACCAGTCTCTCCACCAGCCCCTCCAGCTCGCTCCTGAGCTTGTCACTCCCAGCAGTAGTTGCTACAGCTCCTGCCACCGCCTGTCTCTGCACTGGCTCTCCTGTTCGCAGCCAGTGCTGCTTCTTTCCAGTGTGGGGAGGGCTTGCAGTCTCAGCTGCTGCAGCCAATCTACCCCCTGCCAGTTCTTTGGCTCCCTGCTGACAACGGGAACCTCCGCCGCAGCGGCTCCCTGCCATGCTCTTTGTTCTTGGTGTACCCATTCCTGCACTCTCGGGGCTGGCTTTTATCCCCGCTGGGTAGTGCCTCCCGATGACATCACCCAGTCTCAGCTGCAGATGAGCACGGCTGATGAACTGCGTGATGACTCTCCCCAGCATGCTTCTTCGCTCCCTCGAAGCCCTGCAGTAGGTGAGTTTTTTCCTTTCACATTTGTCTGGGGTCTGCCTGCAGGTGTGGCTTCCCCCTTACCCGATCCTACGTCCCTGGCTCCCACATCGGCATAGGCATGCTTTATAGCAGTGTGCTGGGGTCAATTTGCTGTCCAGACCCCAGAGGCCAGTACAAAAAACCCAGTGGGAGACCAGTGGGAGAAACTGGAAGAGAGGTTCCCAACTGGCACAGAGAAGCCGGAGCTGGAACAGGAGCAGAGTCCCTCTGTAGGGATGTAGTGGTTGCCCCAGGGAGGGGTTTCCTTAAAGGAACAGAGCCAGGGAAGTTTCGATAACTTACCTGAAGGAATACCGTGGAAGGCAGACGCTGACAACTCAGATTGGATCCCAGAAGGGCCAGATAGGATGAGGATGTGTGCAGGTCTGACCCATGACAAGTATAAAACCAGAAGTGAGAGAGGGACACTGGGGGCAGTACAACCCGGGGTGTAGAAGATGCATAAACATGATAAAGGAGTGGTAGAAACACTTGGACAAAGCAACATCCAGCTCCCACCATCATAAATTAAGAAGGCCAAAACACCAAAGTGCATGCAATACCAGTGCCAGTGACCCAGGAAGCGACAGCTTTGGTTGGTGTCAGGTGGGGTATAGGGGAGGCAGAGCCTCAAGCAAGAAGGACAATCAGGACAACTGAAAGAAGGCACCAGGGGAGGCAGGGTAGACCATCTTCCTCCCAATTAAAATAATTTCCAACAAAGACGTGGCAGACAAGACCCCCTGGGAAACTGACCAAAAGTCAGCCCAGTAACAAACCTGTGTCTTTCCTAAACAATGACAAAACCAGAAAAGACCCAACGGACTCAACACACAGGTGAACGGCACGGGAGACTACAATGGCACAGCAGCAACAGCATTGTTGGGGCACATGTAGACATGCCCACTAAGTTCTAACCTGCTGCGTCTAGACTACTCTTGATACCTAAGCTGATGCATTTAAAGCTGGCTGGGTTATGTGTGCACTGTGCTATGATCACTGAAAGCTAGATATCCTGCATGTCTTCTAGGACCAGGTAAGCATATCCCACAAACTTTTAGTTTCCTGTGCCTCCAGGGGGCTTCTAAGAGTGTGAGGATCTGAGGTTTTCCCTTTTGTTTCTACATTCCTGTGACTTGCCTCATCATAACTCTTCAGACATTTTTGCCCTGATTTTCCATTTCCATTTTTATGTGGAAAATAAATTTCCTTTATAATCAGAACTCTGCATTGCAGTAGAAAAGTGTATTGTAGTTCATTTCAGTGGCTATGGGATGCTTTTCAAATATTCAAAGAATAACAGATTAGTTTAGGTGCAGGAAAAGAAAGCTAAATGACAGAAAACCACTCAGCAGATCAGCTGGATTTCTGGCAGGATCATAATGGCACATACACAGGCAATATCCAGAGTGACTCTATTGTACTGACACAACAGTCCATATCCTCAGCCTCCTGCTGGAGCTTGGGAGTGAGTCTCCAAGGTGATCTTTGTTCTTGCCTGATCCTGGATCAGACCAACCACACCCTCCAGCAAGGCACAAAACAGCCTAAAGTGGCATTAACTTATGTAGGATGTTTCAAAGATAAGACTGTGTCCCCTTTGCTGGCACACAGGGATAGGGATGATGTAACAGCCTCTGTGCCTCTCAGTGCTGGATTTAGACACAAGCTAAGGAAGCTGCAGTTTAGGGCCTCACATTATGAGGGGCCTCTAAGCCAACCCCCAGTTCGTGAAGTGTTGGCTATTCCTGGCGACAGGCAGGGGGAGCAGGCAGGAGCACTGGTGCCCCCCCTGAGAACACAGGCAGGTGAGTGGGAGCGCTGGATGAAGCACCACAGCCACCTCTGGGAGTGCTGCAGCTGCTTCCTGGTTGGTGCGATCACCCACAGGGGGACCCCCCCCGTTGCTGGCCACTGGGGGGGGGCACGTGCCCCCCACTGACTAAGGTGACACCAGTCGCCCATGTGTAGTACAGCAGTTGTGTGATCAATGGCTACCTAGACACACTGTTTGCTCTAAGATTATTCTTTGATATTGCTCTATCCTGTACCCTACCCCAAACCTACTCCCTGTAATTAATAAAGTTCTCCATCGTTCTAAGCATGGTGAACTGGCTGGGAGAAGGAGAGGGGCATGTCTTTGTGTCCCCTTGGTCTAGCTAACTAAGGGAGACCGCTATCTGTGCTCCAGGCCAAGGGAAGCACCCCAAGTTCTTGCAGCCGACACCGGAAGTGACTGCAAACTGGCAAACCACAGCCCTGCAGAGCCAGGCGGAGAGGCCGTGACTCCTACTGCAGGGCCTATGGCAGCCATGGTTGAGGTTTGGGCCCACCCCCTTGCTCAGGGGGGTGGAGGTATCTTTACCTGTGTTCCAGGGGTCTCCATGTGGTGGTCCACAGTTTGCTGGGCCACAGCCATTTCCGGTCCACAGTTTGCTGGGCTACAACATAGAAAGGTTGGGAACCCCTATCTTAGGGCCCCCCACCGTCATAATCCAGCCATGGTGCCTCTGTGCTCTTTGTGCACTGAAGTTAGCATTCTGTGGCCAATTTATGCCAAACCGTAGTGCCAATATCCATCACCAGTGCAGTCAATGCAGAAGATTTGAAGGTATGATTGCTGGTATGATTACTTTAGGCTGGTGAGTAACTTTCATGGGTAACCCCAAGTCATATGAAATAAGAGGAAGGAGAGGCAGCAAGAGGTTAGAATAGAAGAAAATAGAGAAACTGGGGCATGGATCTGCACAAACAAACAGATCAAGGCCACTCCTCAATAGCTGAGATCTGATATCTCAGAGGACCTTCCAAGTGAAACAATCCCTACCAAGTGTTATTTCTTGAGATGACCTACTAACAGGTACCCCATACCACTGGGTATTACATACTATAGTAGGCATTATTAGATTATGCCAGCTGTCAAAGGAGTTAGTTCCTGCTGATTTTACATGAAAAACAGTCTACCAAAGTAAAATGCTCAGTACTGTTCAGGTTAGGTGTACAGCTGGCTCTGGGTCAGATCCCCAGTGGGTGTGGACCTGCCACTCTATACCATTTCACTGAAGTCAATGAAGCAATGATGACTTCCCTCCATCAAAGAGCCCTACCAAAACATTGGTGTGACAGAAAGGGAACCTCAACGACAATTGCACAAGGGGAATCTAGGGGTTGTCTCCATTCCCTTACAGGAAGACAAATTAAAGGAGACAATTCTGGAAACTAACAGTGGAGCCTGTAAAGGCTTTTATGAATCTGTGGAGCCTGTAAAGGCCTGCAATCTGTCTTTACAGAGCAGTTACTCAGAGGCAACTAATTTGCCTGCTTCCGGGCAGCTGGAAAACATCCCCAAGTCATCTCTAGGGCTCATGACTGGACAAGGACCACTGGTTTATTTAAGATTCCCTTGTTGTTTGCAGCCTGATTCCTATCTAACAGGCCTGGTGGAATTCCCAGTTCCCACTCCCAAAGCACCCCAATCACCAGCAATGGGGTGCATCTGCTTTGTGCCTGGTTAATAGTTTTTGAAATATCCTTCCTCATAATACTTTAAAATCTCAGTGCCCAGGGCAAGGACAACAATTCATGGTCTGAGCAGGGCAAATCCAAAAGGCGCTTCACTTGCTTGTAGAGGAGAATGTGACTTCCCTTTCAAAATGCAGTATCTCACTATCCCTACAGCCCAAGAGACCTAGCTCATGAATCACAGACAAATCCAAGCTCAAGGACGCACCAGTGGTGAAGGAGGAGGCTGGGAGCACTAAGCAGGCTGACCTGACCTCTGAAGGAGTCCCTATTAATCCTTATCCCAAAACTAGTGAATTGCCCATCAAGAATGACAGCAGGAATGGAGGGGGAAACTTGCTAACCCTAATTCTAACCCTAACCCTTACCCCCCATACACACACACACACACACACACACCATCACCACCTCCCAGGAGCAGGTAGTGAGGAGGAAGCTTGCCCCACCATCCCTTCCATCCCCCTCTGCCAGAACTCCCACCCCTCCACCCCACCCCCTCCATCCGCTATCACGGCAGCGTTCCACCGTGTCACCGCCACCTCCTGTCCATAATGCTCTTGGAGCACTTTGATTGGTTGTTTCGGTAACCGGAGTGCTTCCAGAGCATTACAGACGGACAGACAGATGGACTAACCCCTTTTTTATTTTAGAATGCTGCCCCTTTGATACTAGTCAGTGCCATCTCTCAAGCAAAAAACAACTCTTTGGCCTTCTCACCCTTTTCCAGATGATTTTTCCAGAGCTCAATGAAGCTCTACTGAGGTGGGAACTCAAAGCTATAACAGCATAGGTACACAGCTGTATTGTATTGAGCTGGCTCCTTGGAATATGCACCTGTCAATAAAGTAGGCCACATCCCCCGTTCGAACCAGCTGTTGAGGGCTTCAGGGTCAATTACAGGCATTGCAAGTTTCTGGATTCTCTTGCCCATTCTCCTTTCCATGCAGCATGGGGCCCTGCAGATAGGATTTCTCTTCCCCTGCTGGTTTGTTGAGGTGAGAGGGTCCATCCTGCTAGATCCTAACACCCTGCCAGTTTCAGCCCCTGCATTCACAATGTCTCTCTGATGCAGCAACTTTGAACAGATTCACCTTGAGGGGCCTGAAGGCAGCAATGTTTGTTCTCCTATCCCTAAAATAAAAGATAGATAGAATGGCTTCCCAGCCCCAGACAGATGTTTAGAGTCCTTGGAGCCTAATCAATTACTGTATAAAGGACACTCCTGGGACCTCTGATTTAACTTCTCCTTAGCTGTCCATCCTGATTCTGATCTTGAATACAGTTCCTTTAATGACAGCATTGATAAAATTAAGACCCAAGTTACCAGCAACACAAACTGGGGGGAGGGGAGGGGGAGAAGAAGGGAGTTGTTTGCTATGATGAGCTTGAGGAACCACTCCTTGGTTTCACCATCTTGTTTCTATGATCAGTCCTGTTGCAGTGATGGGATTAAGCTAAAGGGTAATTAGATCTCCTGCTTCAGGCTGTAATCTAATCACTGCAAATGCCAGCAAGGAAAGATTCTTCCAGCCCTGTGCATACAGCAATGCAAAATGGAGTGGATGCATTATGCTTTCATTTTCCCTTCATCTGTAGATTTAGATATCAGCTGGCCATGACTGCAGGCCTAATGAATTGATGATCTGATCAACTACGGCATACCCTATATTTCCATTAAAATATACATCAACCTGGCCCCCAGAGGTGTCTGGAGAATCCGATTCTTGTATTTCAATCCCCTGCTGACTGATCACAAGAATGGCGTGCTAGGGGAGAGGACAGCTGTCATGTGTTCATCCACCAGCTGGTGGATCTAATTTTTAGCCCCGGCATGCTTGATAGTGTTGCTAGGTTCTGAAGATGACGCCCTTTCATGGTCCTGGTTCTTTGTGCCTTGGAGCTGGTTGCACTGTCAGGAAAGCACTTATCATTGCATGTTATTTACTCAGCACAGCCCATTAATCACTCAGCAGCAAGAGTGGAAAATTGTCTGTTGAGACAAACCTCCTTCCAGCTTTGTTTTACTCTCCTCAAGGCAAGTCATTGGCTCTCTGGCAAAGTCCTGGCTTCTACCTAGGCATGCCTTCTAGAAAGCTTTATTTATAGGCCCCCCAAAATCATTGTCATATGCCTGTGCACAACACACACACACACTGTGAACATCCACATCCACCCAGCCAGCCATCCCCACATAATTCTATGTTACAGCTGTGTTTCTTTTACCAGGGAAAAACAAAAGCATCATATTGCACAGCAAGGATGGTTACCCTCCCTAAAATACCAGTGACTCAACAACTTCATAAAAATATCTCTAGACCAAGTAAATTAAAAGATACTCACCACAACTGGCAAGCCAAAGTCAGTGAGCCCAAACCAGAGGAGAACAAATGAAGCTTCTGGTTCCAGGTGATGGCCAAGCCACTATATCTCAGCCTCAGAGGAAACACGTAGGATGTACATGCACACACAGATCTCATCCAGGAATTTTCTCCCATTCTGGATTCTACACTTGCTACATGGAACTCTGCTGCTTTTGTGACATCAGTGCCATTCCCCTTCACATCACAGACCCACTCACATATGTGCCTGTGGATAAAGTAGACTGAAACAGAACAGGTGCTCTCACTTTGGCATCCAAAGAGGAGGGGAAGTTCCAGGGGAGGGCCAAGCTGGACAGACGAGGGGGAACCACTGGAAAGCTTTGCAAATTTGGCATACCGAGGTAAGGGCATATTCCCACCATACTGCTACCCTTTACTTTAGCCCCTGAACCCACAGTGCTTCCCTCTTTCTCCCAACTCTGTAGCTGGCTAGAAAAAAAACTCTTCCCAAGCTGCAGTGATCCTAGACTGTGGGTTGATGATGGAAGCCTTGCTGGTAAGCCATCACTCACCTCCTGGAATTGTTCATTGAGTGCAATGTTGAAAGCTCTCCAACCTTTTCATCCTGCAAATAACTCAGAAAGAAAGGAGAAGCCACATCTTTTTCCAAAACTTCAATCCTAGCTACTCTAATGCCACTGGCCTATGACTTCCCAAGGTACCTATCCCCATGATATCCAATCTTCCTTTACATGGTTTTCACTCATGTTGCTGAACCTGGTCATACTTATTGGAAAGTATCTTAAAGAGGGTAATGGATTGGGTTGCCTTGTTGAATAAATGACATTTTAACCAATGTATATTCCATTTTCATCAAGATTGTTGACTATATCCAAAAACTGAAATTTAGGGTTTTGTGAATTTTTGGTTACTAGGTTTGTTTTTTTAGTAAACATCTAACAAACTACACAGAAATATTAAACAAAATATATTTGCCTTCATTGACATTTTTCACAGGAAAGAAAATCATTTATTGACCAGCTCTAATGCTCACTACTGTCAGGTCCTGATGGAGCAAAGCAGAAAAGTGCCACCCTTGAAAAATCAGGCTTATTGGAAAGAGTCACTGATATCCTGAAATAACATTGGCATGAGAAGGAGAAAGGACATCTGGGATCAACTGAGAAACTACAAATGAAACTCAGAGCCAGCAACCTTATCCAAGGATCCCACTTACATATTTTTCCCCAAATAGATTGGTGAATATAAATATTTTGCTGATGATGATTGTCTTTGTCCAGGGAGTCAGGGCTTGTATGTGGTTTTCCCTGAAGGCAATGGCCTTCAGTACTGAGAGCCCAGATTTGTTTTAAGCTCTGAAAGCAAGTATGATGCCATCTGGGTAGAGTCTGGCCTTTACCATCCTTCCTCTGTAAGATCATTTTCATTTTCATCTGATTCAGCTTGAGCAATGGCTGAGTAATTTAGGCATTTTCTATTTTTTATGCATGGGAAAAGCACCCCTAGTAAATACCAAGTGGAGAGGAGAGTGGTTTCTGAGAGAGGAGGGGGAGAGGAAGAAGGGAAGGTCATAGATTGCATAGACATTAGGGCTGGAAGGGACCTCGGGAGATCATCGAGTCCAGCCCCCTGCCCCAGGGGCAGGAAGTCAGCAGG
>NW_017728916.1:5926030-5942344 GCF_001723895.1 Crocodylus porosus
AGGATGCTGCAGGTTTTTCCTCCCAAGGTGGAGAACCTTGCATTTTTCAGTGTTAAACACCATCAGATTCTCGTCCGCCTGTTTGCTGAGCCTGTCCAAGTCATCCTGGATTGCCCTTCTGTCCTCAGGTGTGGATGTTTTACCCCAAAGTTTGGTGTTGTTGGCAAACTTGGCCAGTCCGCTTCTAATACCAATGTCCACATCATTAATGAAGATGTTGAATAGTGCTGGCCCAAGGACAGAGCCTTGAGGGACCCCACTGGTCACAGCGCACCACGATGATTGACTTCCATCAACCACCACCCTCTGGGTCCGACCATGGAGCCAGTTCCCCAGCCAGCGGACCATGGCGAAGCCGAGGCTGCAGATGGCCAGTTTTGCTAGGAGGTGATCATGGGATACCAGATCAAAGGCTTTTTTGAAGTCAAGATATAGGACATCAATCTCTTCAGCCTTGTCCAGGTGATAGGTCATCTGGTTGTAAAAGGAAATAAGATTGGTCAAGCAAGACCTACCCGCAACAAACCCATGCTGGCTATCCCTCAGGATGTTGCCATCAGCCAGTCTGCTAAGAATGGTCTCTTTGATAATCTTTTCTAAGACCTTCCTTGGGATAGAGGTCAGGCTGATGGGCCTGTAGTTTGCTGGATCCACTTTCCTCCCTTTTTTGAAGATAGGCACCACATTGGCCTTCTTCCAATCTTCAGGCACCTTACCAGAGTGCCAGGAGTTCTCGAAGATCGGTGCCAGGGGATGAACTATGATGCTAGACAGCTCCTTGAGTACCCTGGGATGTAGACTGTCAGAGCCGGCTGACTTGAAGGTATCCAGCCTCTCAACGTGTTCCTTCACAAGATCAGCATTGATGGAGGATAAGGAATCTCCCTCACCCTTTCCGTCCCATAATGGGACTGGTGAAAAACCGACACAAAATACCCATTTAGCCAGTTGGCTTTTTCCTGGACGTTGGTTGTCAGTTGTCCCATCTGGTTTAGCAGGGGTCCAATGTTGCCCTTGCTTTTCCTCCAGCTCCCCACATATCTAAAAAAGGACTTTTTATTGTCCTTGATACTTGTAGCTAGTTGGAGTTCAGTCGCAGCCTTGGCTCTCCTGGTTCGCTCCCTGCAGGTCCGGACCAGTGCAGAATATTCCTCCTTGGGGGTGGATCCAGTCCTCCATCCTTTGTAGATCTTTCTTTTTAGATGCAGGAGGTCTGCTAGTTCCCTACAGAGCCAAGGGGACTACTGTGCCCTTTTGCTGTCTTTCCTCCGAGATGGGACAGACTTTGCTTGTGCATCCAGGATCGCTCCCTTGAGCAGCAACCACTCATCCTGAACTCCCCTCCTCTTTGGGTCATTGATGCTGGGTGACATCTACACTTAAAACAAAGGAACCATGCTATAATCACCATCTGATCATCAGAGTAGTTAGTTTTAGCTGCACAAGCCTTCTGTGAATTTTTTTCATGGTGTATTACTGTCTGTTAGTTGGTTTCAGTTCCTCTGGGAAAGGGTTAAATGTGCTCTGCTGAGTCACTAGTGGAGGTGACTGATAATCCCAATTGGGTAAAGGGGGCGTGGCAGAGCCTCAAGGGGGAGAAGATATTGGGTATGGGCTGAGTAGTCCAGTGTGAGGAGCCCCAGTGAGCAGACAAGGGAGTGAAGAAGGTGAGAGCTGATGTTATCTTATTGTTGCTTTGATGATAAAGCCAAACTCCAAGAGAAGGTAGTTTGGACTCTACACAGTGTGTGGACTATGTTTGCAGGGCAGATTAAAAAAGGCACCTACCTGGAGCCTTTGTCTCATCTAATAATACAATACTCCAGCAGCAAACATCTTTGCATGAGCAAAAATGGGCCCATATCACACAGGTCAGGGGAGATCAAGATGACCTACAGTTTGTGGGGAAGAAGTATGTTCTGGATTCCACCAGACAGGATGGAAGCAAAATTCAGCTCCTAAATCAAACTTGCTTTCAGCTCAGGGGGTTGGGTTCACTCTGTGAGATGGCTGCCAACAAATAGGAGAGGGACTTGCTAAAGACAGGATAGCGGCACCAGGCCAGGACAGCTCAGAAACCCCGCTCACTCATCACAGGGAAAAAAAAAAAGGGAACTCAGGACCAAGCCCACAACTCTGGCTGAGCTGCACAGTCACTGACTTTGGTAACTGCTAATCAAACAATTTCCCCAGGATAGACTATTATGTTCACAGAGCCCTGATGGATTGTGAAACATGGCCCCTGGGCAGGGATTGGGCAGCCTCCTCTACATCACCCTTATCTCTCCTTCCTAACAGCACCTTCCATAGTTCATTCAAGAGCCATGTCCAGGTCATCAAGAGCTTATGGAAAATAACAAAGAGTGAGAAGCAGACCTCTGCAGTTAATTAATTATTAGCCTCTATTAATGCTGACTCTGAGCTCTGCAGGGATTTCAAGGCTAGCTGAGCCTAGAGAAGAGGAGAAAGTACAGATGTATACTGGAAAATTACTGTTTAATTATTCAGTGTTATGTTCCAATTATATGGCACATAGTATATGACAGACAAAAACAGAGCAACGAGCTATAAGGCTTTCCAGACTTCTTCCTTCCAATTAATTGGAGTGTTCAGTGTTTCTAGGCCCAAGGTCCCTACTAGTATAAATGAATAAACACCCAGTGAAGTCACTGGAGCTGATTCTATTTTTATCCACAGCCAATGTTTCTCTTCATGCCAACTTCAGGAGACCTCCTTGCCTGGTTGTTTCCAGTCTTGCTCACGGTTTAATGTCCAGTCATACTCAGGTGTTTTAACAAGGCCTCCTGCATATCAGTATGCTTGCTGAGTGTCACATCCTAGGAACTCTGTCCTCAGAGCAATGTGGTTGTTCCATTGGCGGGGGTGTATCCTCACATATTGAGCAAAGAGTGGAGGGTCCAAGGTATTCACCACAGAGCTGATGTGGTCTTGATTGCCCTTGAATATCTGAAAGGGAGAAAACATCATTAGCACTCTGAAGGTGTTTATACAGGTACTCTGGGAGATGTGGGTGTGCTTTAATTAGTGCAGGTCTAAGTGCCATGCTAATTAAAGGGGCCAAAGCAGCATCAGCATCCCCAAGCTGAAAAATGGCAGCAGGGCACTTTGAACTAAAGCTTGTCAAAACAGCTTTAGTTTAAAGTGTCCTCCTGCCATTTTTCAGCATGGGGACACTGATACACATGATGCTGGAATGCATTAATTTCCACACTGGAATTACAGCATGTCAGAGCAGACTCCCTGCACATGTATAGGAGCCCTCACTGCCCTGCTGACTTCCCCAGCAGGGAAAGATTTGGTATGGCCACCTCTTCACCTGCGTGAGGCTCTGAGAATGTATTTGTGTTTAAGTGGAAAAGCAAATAGTTGACATGCCACTGCAACACACTCACACTGGTAGAGGAGTCTCTAGCTGAGGAGGTGAGTTTATGGTTGGATCCCCTTATTATTGCCATGCTGAAAGGTGCTAATATCTGCCCTTCTGGGAATCTCAAACCAAAAGACATTCACAAACCTCATTAAAAAGTGAAGATATGGTAAGGAGCAGACAAGCCCCTTTACATAGCAGAGAGAGCTACAAACAATGGAGGGACTGTCTATGCCTACAGCAGGTGAGAGGTCAGAGTTAAACCATGTGGGTTGAATGGTTTGCCTGCTTGAAAAGGCACTAGCCTTTTGTAGCTGGGCTATGTTTCAGAGACAGAGAGCTGGAAGGAGGTGTGAGTATGACCCTGAGAGAAAGCAGAAACATGGAGCTTTTTGGACATGCAGTTCACTGGAGAGGCAGACTGGGAATTTCTGGACATAGAATTTTCTTGCTGCTGCTCTAGTGAGTTCAGGGAAGCTGGATTCTGTGCACAATTCTGTAAGTTACACTGAGAACGCACCTAATTTGTATCACAAAGTCATCAGTCTAACAGAAACAACCATACAAGGCCCCAGAGACTGGCTAATAACTTAGGCACAATGGACAACATTATAATCTTGGCAGCACATTACTGAGAAGAGTCCTTGACTACAGATCCAGGAACTCTCCTTGGTTAAGTAAATGTGGGCTACTAGCCTCTTTCCAGGTGTAAAGTCTATAAGCCAATGTCTATGGGGACCTATACATGAGCAGGGATGCTGCTCCAATGTGATGTAATTCCAGAGCACTGGAGCACTCAGCTAATATAGTCTTCTGGAGAGTGGCAACTACCATGCTCCAGCAGCCTCATATCTCATGTATCAGTGTCCCCCCACTTCAAAATGGTGGTGGGGGAACTTTATCTACAGCTTATTCAATAAGCTTTATTTAAAGCACCCTCACTACTATTTTGAAGTGCAGGGACACTGATACAAGAGATGCTCCAGATGCTTTAAGTAGAACAGCTCTCAGAGCTGCTCTAATTAAAGTCCTCTCCCCCGCCAATCCCAGAGCATGTATATAAAATACTTCATGATTCCCTAGGATTTGGCTGGCTCTGCCTACCTTCTCTTTACCATCCTGAAGAACTGGAGACCAGTGTGTGCCATCCTGGCTGCTGGAGACAGCAAACTCCTTCACAAACATGTTGGTGAAGATAGCTTTAGAGCCCTGGGTTACAATTCCAGTCACCTTCTTGATCTTCTTAAAGTCCACCTGCAGCCACTCATTTGGGCTGTTCACCTGGAGAACAATATAATGGCCTCTGTGTCATGGATTCCCCTCTCGCCAGACCACCGCCATTTCTAAATCATCATCCTTGCCCAGGTTTGCAGCCAGCTTTGGCAGAGGGGTTGTTTCAAGAAATCCCATAATCTTTGTTAACCTTGTGTTGCCCTTGCTAGACTGACCCCACAGCTACTCCCAACTCCTAATGAAGGGGATAAGCCCAAAAGTATGTGCTTGCTCCCTCCCTCCCTTAAGTCAATGCTTTCTCCCTACCCCATTTAGTATCCTGGCTGGCCAGATAACCCCATTTTCCTGCAGCAGTGAATGAGTGGGTTACCTTTGGCCTCCAAGCATTAGTCCTTCCCTGCAGGTTAAGTCGAGCTTGGGAGGGAGGCCAGATGGAGAAGATTTTGTCACTGTAGGAGGAGGCCGAGATCTGCTGGTTGGAGATACTTTTATCCTCCATTCCTAAGGGCATGGAGCAGCCTGGAAGAGAGTACAAACAGTGGGTGAGTAACTGACAATTCTATTAATGTCTCTTCTGGTTGTCCATTAGTCACATATGGTGGCCCACTGGCCAAAATTAAAAGGGGGAGCATCTGTTATCACAGCAAGACTAGCTGTCACAGTCCTGTTGGGCATGTCTTTTACCTAGCTATGACATCTGCCTTCCCTTTTGCAGGAGTGGGCAAAATGTGGCCTGTGGGCCAGATCCAGCCCACCAAGGGATTTTGTCTAGCCTGTGGGGAGTCCCTCGGTCCCACCCAGCCCAGGCATGAGGGGCAGCCTGTCCATGGTGCATGTGGCTGGCCCTGCCACCCCTCAGCGTGCAGCAGGGCTGAACTCACTTCCCAGCAGCTCTGGCAGCAGCAGCTCCTTCCAGCTGCCACAACCACTGGAACTGGCCCCACTGCCCGGACACCCCAGCCCATCCGCCCCTCACCTACCAGCAGGGGTAGGACCCGAGCGGGCAGGGTGCACAGCTCAGCAGCAAGGGATGGGGCTTCAGGCTGGCAGGGAGTGGCATCCGGGAGCAAGATGGGCACGTGGGACTGGGGAGACCCCAGGATTTTGGGGCAGTGACAGCACAGGGCTAGAGCTAGGGCAGAACCGCAATCCACTGCCCATATGCCCCTGCAATGGATGCCAGTTCCATGGGCAGGAGTATACAGGGAGTGGATTGTGGCTCTGCCCTGGTCCTGATCCCGGCCCCAAGCTGTCACTGTCCCAAGATCCCAGCTCTGGATGCAGCTCCCCACCATCCCCACTCCTCCCCCCAGCTCCATCCCATCCATGCAGCTCCCAGCCAATCTCCATGGAGACCCTGGGATTGCAGGGTAGTGACAACGTGGGGCCATGGCTGGGGCAGAGGCAGGGACATGTGGGGAGTTGTAACAAGTGGGTGTCCTGGGGCTGGTCTGATCATTGACCTGTCCACTTGTCTCTGGGCACACTTTGCACGCCACACCTTAGATGATACAATTACTTGATGATAACAAGGTGAGAGGCTACCCATTTACTTGCCCTGATGCCCAGGGCTTATATACATGGCTCCAACCTTCCCTCTACCATGTCCCATGCCTCACAAATGGTATCCATGCTTTTCCAGTGCCTCACACTGGGACCTGAGCTCCAGAGCCTCACATGGAACTCTCACTCACCACTGGAGCTCATAGTCCCTGTGCCCTAACACTGGCCAAGCCCTTTCCCAACATTGGGCTCCAAGTCTCATTCCCTGCCCTACACTGGGCTATAACCCCTTTATCCCTTTTCCCCAGGAGCTTCTCACATAGCTCCCCATAGGCTCAGGGCCCTGCCCTCCTGGAGCCTCACTCCTGGCTCCCTTAGTGCAGCCTCAGATCTTGCTATGAGTCTGGGCACCATCTCTGGCCCCTTCACTTGGCCAGGACCCCACCTCAGAACTCACGGTGAGTCTGGGCCCTTGTTTTGTCCTCCGGGGTGTGCTCCCCTAGCCTTTCGCCTCCATGGGGTCACCTGCAAGGCAGTGGAGGTTGAGGCTTTCTGGTGTCCCATACGCAGCCTTCACTGGGGAGGCCCCAAGGTGTGGCATTTCCTGGAGACTGTCCTGCCACCGGCAGTCCCACCATACCATCCAGACCCAGCAGGGTGTAGTTTTAGGTCAGACCCCAAGACCAAGAGCCTCCAGCCATCCCCATAGCTCCTGCCCTTACCTCCAAGGTGTCATGAGGAGCAGCTCCAGCCAGGTGGTGTTCTCCCAGCTGCTAGCAGCAGACTGTTGGTTTTGCTGTTCAGGGCCCTGCTCTTATAGTGAACAGCTGGGCTCTGTTCCCAGGCAGGCAGTTGTGCCTAATTGGGATTGCTACCAGCTGCAGGCTGCTCATACCCTTGTAAGCAACAGAGCATACCCTGTGCTGTGTTACAGGAGTGCATTGCAAATTTGCCCTGGCTCTGGCCCTGTGATCCTGGGGTCTCCATAGAGACTGGCTGGGACCCATGAGGACAGAGTGGGTGGCCTGGGATGGGACTGTGGGCCAGCAAGAAACAGTGCCCTGTTCCCCATCCCTGTGCTGTCACTACCTTGTGGGAATAACTCTATCTCCTTGACTGAACTGGCAACTGATTAAAAACCAAAAACACGGAGGGCTTCCTGCTCAGTCTTGCTACGGATGGAGATCTTGATGTCATTAGCTTAGCTACTGTCATGGCCTCCAGCAGGAAGGGAGTTCTTACCTGGCTTAACATTGCCATGTTAAGGCTATAATGCCAGCCTCAAGAGCCAGCTCTGTGCTTTCACAATATGTTGCTATAAGCCAATACAAGGATTCTCCACCAATGTTTTGCTACCAGACCTCACTCCCTTCTCTTCCCCCAACAGCTAACCTTGGTATGTCTTACACTGGCCACATGGTCTGGCTTTCCAAAGGGTGGGCGTCTCCCTCAGAGTTCTGTGTGCCCTTGACACTTACTGCAGTCAGTGGGAATTGAGAGTTCATCCCTTAAAAAAATCATGACTTTCTCCAATCCTCCCCCACCCACATTCTTTTGTTCAGTATCAGAGGTGCTCCCAGGTGGCCTCCTGGTGGGGCTTACTGTTCAGATTGCAGCCAATCAACTCCATGCGCAGAGTGGGCCGGATGCTGTAGTGAGTGGGGTGGATGCGGATATAGCGGGCTATGATTGGAGGGTTGAAACGATTGTCTTTCACCCCCACTGCATCCACATTCCCAAAGAACACCTGCAGGACAAGGGGAAGGAAGAACTCAGTGATACTAGCTTAGGCAGAAGCAGAAAGATAGAACACCGAGTAGCAAGAAGGTCACCCCAAGTCCAATATCTCTTGCCAGCATCATTACAGCAAGGCAATAGCTCAGGGATTTAGCAAGAAGCACAGTTCCACTGCATCCCAAGAATTCTAGCATACTAGAGTCACAGGACAACTCTCTCGTCTGTTTGATGGAAGTTCTAAAAAACCCCAAAACAAATGAATGTGGGGCAAAATAAAACAACAGATTGTTTTGAAATTTCCAGTGAACCCAACAGTCAAAATATTGGAGGGTTTTAGGGGTTTTAACAAGTTTTCATTTAAATAAAATTAAAACACAGTTGAATATTAGGTATAATTTTAAATCAAAACATTTTGGCCAATCTAGGTTTTTTGTTTTTGTTTTTAACTAAAAGCTATTTCTGAAATGAACATAATCTGCGTTTTTTGCAAAAAAGAATTTTCATTTGAACCTGAAATTAATCTGGGAGCTCACTGCCAAATGAAGTTATTGAAACAAACAGGGCGGATCTACACAAGACACTAACTGCGCAGTAGCCTAATAACACTGCACAGTAGTGTGCTGGGCAAAAAACATGCTACTACTGCTATAATACATACTATGGTACTAAGCTACTGCACAGTAAGCATCACTAAAAATCCATGCGCCAGTGCTACTGTGCAGTAGCACAAATTACTGGACACTGATTTAGTACTTGGCGCATTAACGAATGTGTAGACATGTCCACAGTTTAGTAAGCTTAAAACTGATTAGAAACTTATATGGAGAAACAGTCAAATGAAGTGATGCAGGGAGGATCCAATTAAAACAGCAATGAATCCCCCATGCTTCAGGGCATAAGTTGACCAACTGATCCTGTTGGGTCAGAAAGATATTTTCCCCAAGGTAGCTCTCCCTACTTATAAGAACTTATTGGGGGTGAAAGGAGGGAGGGAGTTTTGTCTGAAGCATTAAGCCCTGGCTGCTGCAGAAGACATCAGACTTCAGATAATGGCTGATCAGTCAGTTCTAAGAAAATGTGGTGTCCCTTTCAAAATCTTGTCCACTCACCATTTGGGAGCTGGTGGAATTCCCCTTGTATCTTTTCCATCTGTCTCCATCCAAGCTGTAGAATACAACAAACTGAGAGATGTAGAGGCTGGATAATTTCTGCCGGGCCCCCTGGGTCTTTATACCATGAAGGATCATGATGCACAGCAGGTCCACCTATGGGTGGAATGCAGAGCTTTGAGTCTGATGTGCTGAACATCTCTTGTGATCTCCTGAGTGCCTTGGGCTCCCACTGAAATCAGGGGGAGTTGAGAATTCAGCACCTCACTCACAGGATCAGGCCTTTGGCCTCTTCTCCTCCAGAGTCCAATGTAAGAGGATGATCCTGAAAGGCTCCTGTTGCCCATCACAGGACTGGGTTGGGATATCCCACACAATCAGTCTCCTGCCTCTGGGGACCTCAGTTTCTCTCATCTTCATGACTCCCATTAAACCACAAGCAACCATCTGCCATAGCACTGCTAGCATCTAGGAAATGATATCTTTATCCATTCACCTTGCAGTATCTGTGGCTGGATCTCTCATGGACATTGATGATGCTAATCAGCGTTGGCTTTCAGCATTACATAATTCATAGTTGTTAAGGGTTTATTGGATAAATGACTACTACTGCTTTATGGAGAATGGAACTTCTGAGAGGGGCACAGCCTTCTGGGTAAAAAACCCCCTGAAGACTCCTGTTCTAAAAACCTGTGGGTGGCTGTGGAGAAGTCATTACAAGATATGTGCTTCGATTTCCTCAGTGATTAAATGGCCTTTTGTCAGTAAGTGTGCATTGTAAGGTGATTATGACAGACATGTAATGGGATATTTGCTTTATTATACGTATTTTTTCATTCAGTGACTCTTGTAGGTTTCAGTTCCCAGCCGTCACATGTTTACAGTGCAATGTTGGGCATTCCAGGAAATTTAAGAGATGAATTTGACACTGATAAAAACTGCATTTTTAATAGTGTCACTTTAATTTGTGGAACTCACTGCCCCAAGATATAATTGAGCTCATAAGCGTAATAGAATTCAGTGTTTTAATGATCAGAACAACACCCTGATGTTATCTTAGAAAGGATAAAATTTATAAGGGATGTAAATTTTCAGGGCAAAAGTCAAGCACTTGTACAAGAGGCTTAAGTATAAACCTCTCTTATAGAGAAGTGTTGGCTATGATACATATCAGGGAGTTAAGTTAGCTATTACAGCTGAGAGGCTTCTGTCTATTCTTGGAACAACCTGAGCTAAGAAGACACGAGAATGTATTTCGGGAGTTACAGTGCAGGGGTAAATACAACTATACCTGTTACATCAGTACAAGGAAATCTGTTTTGAAAAGAGAGGAAAGACAGCATCTCTCCTTTGATGGTAATTGGAGAGCTCTAAAAAAAGGGAACCTAGGACATGGCCTGACAAGTGCACATGTGTAGTTTGCAGCACCTCAAAGCAGCCTGAGGCACTGCAAACCACACATGGTGCATGTGCACCTGTTTGCCACACTGCTAATTTACAGTGCAGTGGGGGTTTTTTGACCCAGGGAGATCCTGGTGTGAAAAAAAACACTGCTGAAAAAGTGGCATGGAGCCTGGCTGTGCTGCCAGCTGCCGACCAGGCTCCAAGCAGGTGGCTCAGTGCTGCTGCTGCCCTGGGAGGCCCCCGAGGGCCCCAGGTAAGGCTGCTGGAGCCAACACAGATGCTGACCCAGTCTCTCCTACCCTACCTGGGTCACTTTGCCATGAGCTGGAGCACACATGCAGGGGCTTGCCCAGGGACATATAACAGCGGCACAAATATGTGCTACTGCCCTCTATACCATGGGAAACACACGCCCCTGCACGTGCACACTTGTTGGGATGCACCCATACACTTTATCTCAGAATCTGTCTGAAATGCCACATATTCCTATTTTCTCCACAAGAGGGAGCCCAATACCAGTAAGTTCATCTGAATACAAGAAGGCACCAGCAGTGGGCAGTGGGTGAGGAGAGACAGTACATAGTTTCATAGTAGTTAGGTGTCAGAAGGGACCTGAATAGATCATCTAGTCTAACCCCCCACCACTGGCTGGAGCACACGCTGGGATTACATGACCCCAGACAGGTGTTCATCCAACCTCTTTTTGAATTTACCCAAGGTAGGAGCAAGGACCACTTAAGTTGGTTCCAGATCCTAACCACCCTAACAGTGAAATAGTGCCTCCTAATCTCTAACCTGAACCTATTCTCCAGCAGCTTCTGGCCATTGTTCCTTGTCACCCCAGGTGCTGCTGGGGGGAATAGGACCCTTTCTATTTGCTGCTGATCTCCCCTAATGAGTTTGTAGGCAGCCACCAAATCCCCCCTCAGCCTCTACTTGCTGAGGCTGAACAGGTTCAGGTCCTTCAGCCTCTCCTCATGGGGCCTGCCCTGCTGCCCTCCAACCAAGCAGGTGACTCTCCTCTGAACCCACTCAAGGCAGGCCACATCCTTCTTAAAGTGCGGTGCCCAGAACTGGACGCAGTACTCTAATTGAGGCCAGACCAATGTCACGTGGCGGGGGGGGGCAGGTATCACCTCTCTGGACCAGCTTGAGATACATCTTTGGATGCACAACAAGGTGCGGTTGGCTTTGCTGGCTGCGGTCTGGCATTGGCAGCTCATGTTCATCTTGGAGTCAATAATGACTCCAAGATCCCTTTCCACCTCTGTGCTCACAAGGAGGGAGCTCCCCAGCTTGTATGTATGCTGTGGATTCCTTCTCCCCAGGTGCAGCACCCTGCATTTATCTACATTGAAGCCCATCCTATTACCATCCACCCACTTCCGTAGTCTGTCTAAATCTAATTGCAGCCTCTCTCTCCCTTTGAGTGTGCCTACCTCTCCGCACACCTTGATGTCATTGGCAAACTTCGACAACGTGTTTTCCACCCCCTTGTCCAAGTCGCTGATGAAGATATTGAACAGTGCGGGCCCGAGGACCAAGCCCTGGGGGACCCCACTGTTCACATCCCACCAGGTCGAGTACAACCCATCCACCACCACTCTCTGGGTGCACCCCATCAGCCAATTTTTGACCCATCCAATTGTGTAGGCATCAATGCCACAGTCACTCAATTTATTAATCAGAATGGGATGAGAGACAGTGTCAAAGGCACTCTTAAAGTCCAGAAAGACTACGTCCACGGCGACACCATCATCCAGGGATTTAGTTACCTGGTCATAAAAGGCCATCAAGTTGGTCTGGCAGGGCCTTCCTTTAATGAACCCATGTTGATTTCCCCTGTGCATGATCTCTCTGCTGGCCCCTCACAGATGTGATCCTTGATAATTTTTTCAAGGATTTTCCCCAAGACCAATGTGAGGCTTATGGGCCTATAGTTTCCTGGGTCCTCCTTTCTCCCTTTCTTATAGATGGGGGACCACATTAGCTAGTTTCCAATATCCAGGCACCTGGCCCATGGACCACTATTGGTTGTACAGCCAGGCCAAGGGCACAGCAATGACCCCCGCCAGCTCCCTCAACACACGTGGGTGTAGGGCATCAGGGCCCGCAGATTCAATGCAATATCTGTGTCTCAGTTGTTGAGCAGGTGTTAAGCAGTACTGGATAACACCTCTTTTGGGAGCACTGAAGTTAGCAACAAGGAGATATATATATAAAAATATACACATACATACATACATACACACACACACATATATATATATATATGGCATTTAGAAACTGGAGTCATTATGGGAGCACAGTATGTCAGGCAAGTACATGGGGGACAGGGGGAAGGGCAACTGAAATGAGGGGAAAGTAGAGAAGTTTGTGTGGGTGTGTGTGTGGGTGTGCATGTGTTCACTGGGACATGCATGAGTATATAGTGGGGTCAAAGAAGGGGGTGATATGTCCTCTGATAAGGGCCTAACGAATTTGACATAATGTAGAAATCATGGTAGAGAAAAAGAGGGTCTCTCTTAGTTGACCAGAATCAGTTGCTCACTGTCCCTTAGGCTGGCACATCCATACGGCAAATGGTAGACACCTGCAGACTTAAGGATGTGTATTTACATTCCATACCTCCTCCGTAAAACAATGGTACCTACCTGAATCCAGGAATTTCCACTGTTGGTGCTCCAAGCATTGATTGACTGTTGATTACCTAACCTGGCCAGGCTGGGTGCCCATTGAGCTGTGGCAGGAAAGCACAAAACAGTGGGATGGGAAAGGCAATAGCTACAGATTCACTCACTGGCGTCTAAAGACAGAGTAAGCAGGGAAATCAGAGTGTGTCTCCCAATGACTGGAAGGCTGGACTTGCCTGCCTGACCTGCTGTGGCTATTGCTGCAGAATAGAGGACATCCCTCAGAAACCAGGTACATATGCCTCTATGCCTTTTGTGGGTACCAAGCATCCATAAAGTGTTAGAAGCACCATTACCCTGATGCAACTGTGCCCTCCTAGTGCCCTGTGTACTGTCCACTTGGTTGGACTGTAAGGGGCTATATCTTCAAACCAGCATTTTGGAAACACTTCACTTATAACAGTGTAATACATTCTTTTTAGACTCTGCCAGTGCTGCTGTTCTGATTGTGGGGTGGGAGGAAGGTTGCTATTGACTGAAACAAACATTGCCTGCCTTAAAGCCCTGAAGAGAAGCTACAGCTTAACTGTCACTCACTGGGTGCATCTACATGTTGCCCTATGGTGACATAGTGACATGCTATGTCACCGTACAGCACATTACAGTGACATAATCATGTGTCTCTAGACATGATTGCCAGCCACATTGCTGTAGTGACAAAATCTAATCATGTGCTATGTGCACAGCACAATAACCACCCGTACTGGACCATGCTTTAATACTTCCAAAAGGAAGTACTAAAGCACAGCACCATAGCAATGTCACCATGCGGCGGCCCATTGATTACAATGAATGGCCTGAGGCAAGTCAAGCAGCAGCAATTTTTAAGGTACCACCCCTCACAGATGCCTCATGTGAAAGTATGAGGGAATTGTTGAAAGCATTGGTAGTACAGGGGATAACTCATTCATACCCTTGTCCAGCAAAGGAAGAGGGCCACAGAGCCTACCCTGTCCTTGTTAATACCAGGCAACTGCATCACTGCCTCTCAGAGGGTGTGATATGCAGAGAACTGGAAACCCCTCTAGAAAAAAGCTTCATGTTGACTAGAGAGAGTGATCATGCCTAGTTTGGGCCTACCTAGTGTGTCTTGGCTAAACCTGACCTAAGCTTGACTTTCTCCCTAAATTAGACAAGATCAAGAAGTCCAGCACTTACCATACTGTCCTGAAGCTGTGATTTGAGAGTCTGCAATGTTCCCAGAAGCCAGTCCTAAAGGGTTCTGGCACTCTGCATCAAAAAGGTAGAGAAAAGAAGAGTTGAGGGGCTCTGGTTTACTTGGAGTTTTGAAACACAAGTCTCAGTCAGCAGGGAGATTTCAGTCTGAGAAGCTGTGTTAGGTTCCTGAGTGTGGCTCAGAATAGCAGCCCAGAGCTCGCTTCACAACAGTAAGTGTATTTCAAACAACTATTGCCATATTAATATCTTGAAACCTTCCACATTAGGCTCTTTGGTCATTTTCCTCCTGAGGTTCTTCACCTGCCAGCGGAAAGGTACTCAGTGGCTGCGTCTACATGAGCAGTGGATTGCACAGTTGTAACTGCGTAGATATTTAGTGTTTCCATAACCAAGTACTAAATGACTCCACAGTAATGGGTGTTTATGTGCAGTAGCGTCCCTGTGCAGCTTTTTTCTGATAATACTGCACAGTAGCAATGAACTATTGTGCAGTAGCTCATTGCAGTAGCTCATTGGGACTGTGCAGTAGTGTCTCGTGTAGATGCACCCAGTTGGCACAACTGCACATGCATTTGATCTGGTATCAGTTTACTTGCAAGTAAACTACTTACAAGTAAATGCACTCAGGCAAGCATCTACACATGCAGGAACATGGAAGCAGATTTGCAAACTGCTCCTGCTTCCTGGGGCCCTGCAATGGGCCCCTGCTGCCACCAGGAGGCGCTTGAGGCTCTGGCCGCAGCTGCCAGCAGTGGGCACCCATATTTAAAAGGTAGCCCCTGCTCCCTGCTCAGCCGCTCTTCTGGCCAGGAGCAGCATGTAGAGCCTGGTGGCTGTCTTGCTGCAGCCTCTGCCTCCCTGTGCCATGGATGCTCCAGCCCGTGCCCCTGGCAGTGACACTCAGTGCCCCGGGCTCCTACTGGCCATTGTGCTGGTCCCAGTGAACCCTGCTACTGAGGCCCCAGGCAAGCAGCATACCCGCCAGCAGGGGCCAGGGCACCAGGTGTGAGAGGCACTGGCCGACCACCTCCTCCTGTACTCCCCACTGTAGCCTGCCCGGACAGCCACCCACAGATCCCCCCCCACCCCCGCCCCCAGCACCAGGCTCACTGCAGACAGTTCTTACAAAAACACTTTATTGCCCTCACATGAAACAGACCACCCTCCAAACAACAGAGCCCTTCTCCCCTACCCCCCAATGACAGAGCCCCTCCACCACCTACCACCAATAAAACACCCTCTTCCCTGTGTGAACTATGTACAAGTGAAGTGGTGTGGTTGTGTGTGTGTCCTCCCAGGGCACGCAGCCATGGGATGGAAGCACCTAGGGGGCCGAACCCTGGGACAGGCAGCCAGCACCCCGGCCTCTGGCCATTGCCTCATGGGTACATATGCCACAGTAAGCCTGGCAGACAGGGGGCTGACCCAGGGTCGACGGGGCACCTGGTAGTCCCCCAGCACAGAAAGCAATGACTCCAGCACTGGGGGGGGCAGGCACGTAGTCCTAGCCCCACTGAAGGCAGCTCCAGCTCTGCACCCACGTACAGCCAAGGCAAGCAGCAGGCCTGGGCCCAGGCTGGGGGGCGGGAGACCCAGGGAAGGGGCTGGGGCAGGGACTCCTGGCCAGTGGAGGCAGTGCTGGACATCTGCTCAAGCTGAAGTAGTGGCTGCCAAGGGCCAGGTGGGACTACAGTCAGTGTCAGGGCAGTGAACAGCACAAAGGAGACCACCAGACTCAGGATAGTGACTAGCACTTGGCAGGCATCCTGTGTGGCTATGAGTGCAGGTTGCTCCCACAGGGCCTCTACCCATTCACACTCCAGGGCCAGGAGCTGCGCCCAAAACTCCTGGTCTACCCAGTTCCACATGTCCTTGCAGGTGATGTCCTCTGCCTGCCAGGCCCACACATCCACCAAATGGCTAGGGATGTAGTAGTCATGGGGGACCTGAACTTCCCAGACATCTGCTGGGAAAAGCAGTCAGCCAGGTCTGAACACTCACGTAGGTTCTTGGCCAGAGTGCAGGACCTCCATCTAACCCAGGAGGTGCACAGCCCCACCAGGGGGGA
>NW_017728916.1:5942355-5971499 GCF_001723895.1 Crocodylus porosus
AGAGGAGGTTAGATGAACATCTAGCTGGGGTCATTTAACCCCAGTACTCTTTCCTGCCATGGCAGGGGGTCAGACTAGATGATCTGCTCAGGTCCCTTCCGACCCTACAAACTATGAAACTATGAAACTATGAAATGATCCATGAGGAAGGTTCTGTCCTGGGCCCTCCTCTGCCAGAGCCAGCACATCCGCAGGCCTCCAGTTGTGGGCATATCCTGGCTGTCAACAGCTGCCTCTCCCCCACATGCAACTACAGGACCTGCACAGCCATAAGAATAAGCTGTTTGTGAGAGTTTGCAATATTTCTGAGGTAAGATGCTCTGCACCAGCGGCCCATGTGCTACCCAGCCTCAGATCGAGGATCGGGCATACATGGGTGCTCAGGGACCCTGGTAAGTTGGGTGGGCAGGCCTGGGGCCAGGTAGCCACCAGCCAAGCCCCCCGTTCCTGCTCACTTTCCTGGGACTGGTGGGCCTCTGGGTGCTGGCTGCAGGAAGCCTGCCTCCCCACCCTTTTTCCAGGCTGGGACAGGCTAGGTTCCTGGCACCACCTCTTGCTGTGGCTCCAGACCCTGCTGCCCTGCTTTCTCTTCCTGCAGAACAGCTGCTCTCCTGTGTTTCCACCAAGCCCATGTTGCCTGGGCTCAGGGAATGAGGGGCTCCCAGACGACTGGGACAAGGAGCTGCTCCCAGGTGTGACAGAATGCCATCACAGTATCTCCCCAAACAGCTATCAGGCCTGTCTGTCCATTTGGTTACCATGGTCACTGCAGCGGGCAGGCAGTCCTCCCCACACCCTTCTTCAGGTAATCCTGAGGTGTAACCTGAGCCAGATACATTCCTGTGTCGGGGGAACCTGCTCCCTTTGTCTCAAGTTTCCTGCCACCACAAGTCATATGATTGGCTTCCTCATCTGGAAAGGTGATGTCATTTGAAAGCACTGAGCTTTAGCCAATGGGGCTGCTCCTGGTGGGACCTTAGTAATGAGGTCACGATCGGGGATAAAAGGGCCATGAAGAAGAAGGGGCAGAGCCATCTTGAAGAGCCATTTTTGGCAGAGCCATGCTGGAGAAGGCCATGGAGAAAAGCAGGGAGAGAGCTTCCATGCTGGAGCCCTAAGGCTCCTGGGGAGAGAGAAAGAGCAGCTGACTACTGCAGCCTTTTCCCTCTTTCTCTTGAAACTAGACACACAAGAAACTGCCTTCCTCCACAGGAAAGCAATCAGCCTCTGGATGATACTTGTAAATAAGCTACTTGAGATATATGGCTTGCGGTAAGGGGTGCATGGAGGTGTACATGCACCCCCTGAGAGCGCTCCTGCACCTCCTGACAGGCCACCCTCCCCACTTAGGCGACAGGCAGGGGGAGCAGGCAGGAGCACCAGTGCCCGCCCTGAGAGCACCGGCGGGTGAGTGAGAGCGCTGGATGAAGCACCACAGCCACTTCTGGGAGTGCTGCAGCTGCTTCCTGGTTGGCGCGATCACCCACAGAGGGACCCCCCTCTGTTGCTAGTCACTGGGGGGGCACATGCCCCCCACTGACTAAGGTGACACCCGTTACCCATGTGTAGTACAGCAGTTGCATGATCAATGGCTACCTAGATACACTGCTTTCTCTAAGGTTATTCTTTGATATTGCTCTATCCTGTACCCTACCCCAAACCTACTCCCTGTAATTAATAAAGTTCTCCATCATTCTAAGCATGGTGAACTGGCTGGGAGAAGGAGAGGGGCATGTCTTTGTGTCCCCTTGGTCCAGCTGACTGAGAGAGACCACTATTTGTGCTCCAGGCCAAGGGAAGCACCCCAAATTCTTGCAGTGGGTCAAGCACCCTCAAGGTCTACAAGGCCAGTATATCCCAGGGGGCACAAAGCCGTGGACAGACTGAGACTCCTGGGTGGTGGCAGCCATGACCCCAGGCTCATGGATATGCTCCAAGAAGTAGATCGGCTGGTGTGAGGAGCCCCAGGGAGACACTCAGAGCTCAGTAAGTGGTTGGGTGCAGTGAGGTGGGTGGCTTATCACAGGAGTGCCCCCTGCTGACCCGCCACACCAGGCACTGCGCAAGGAACTGTGCGCAGAACAAGGGGTATCCAACCCACTATGCCTGCTACTGTTGACCATCATGGTGCCCTGGGCAAACCTGTGCACCTGGCACAGGACCCTGAGCTTCAACAGTGTGGAGGGCAAACCCAGGCTGCCCTGCAACCTCTGCCACTGCCTGGAGGGATACCTGTGGTTGTGCTACACATTGCTGCCCCCCCACAGTGGAGAAGAACATCGCTGCTGGTATCAAAGCATTCCTCAGCATGTGAGAGACCTATGCCTGCCTAGCTGTGGGGACACAGGCTGCTCAATAAAGTTTTGCACTGTCTCCCACTTCCCTGCATGTGGCCAGAGGTGGAGAATCTGGAGGCCAGGGAAGTGCAGCAAGGCCCGGTGGTGGGGCCAGGGGCAGGGCCAGAGCGGGCCCACCCCCAATGCAGGGCTTACCAGATGACTGGGGCTGGTGTAGCCAGTGGCTTTGGTTGGTCCCAGCTGCCAACAATGGCATGTGGCTCCACGTGGACTCGTCAGATGGTGGGGCATGGTGTGTGGGCCCCACAAGGAGGAGGTGGTGCTGCTGGCAGCCAAAGGTGTCATGGTCAGACACACCTCATGGCTGGGGCTGAGACTGCAAAGCTGTCGGGGCAGGCACTGGCCTGGGCTCCCCGAGTTGCTGGTAGAGGCTGTTGATGGGGAGCTCAGTGGGATGGTCTGCATCACCGTGGGTAACAGGCCAGAGCACAGGCTTGGGCAGGTTGCCTCTGCTGCTGTACACAGCACAGCTGCAGCCTGGGTCCCAGGATAGAAGAATATCTGTCAACTGCTGCATAAGGGCATGGTCTTGTGGGCACTCCCCGACTGGCCACTATGGTCGCAGATGGAAACCCACTGTGTCCACAAAGCCTTGACCTTCATGCAGCACTGCCATGCCAGCTGGTTACCCTCACGCTCCCACATCCAGCTTGATAGCCCCTCTTGGACATGGGCATTGGAGCGTCCACCCTGCGCAAACTGACACTGAACCTCCACCTTGCCCCACAGTGCCACAAGGTCACCAGTCTCCTTCTGCAACCAGTTGTGTCCCTGGGAGGTGGAGTGTGGCATTGGCGATGAGGCTATTGGAGCTCCCACACCGGACCTCTGGGCCTCCACACAGCTGTACCTGTGCTGCTAGGCCTGGGCAGCTGCCTGCAGTGCCCAGCACAAAGGCACAGTGCAGGACTAGCAACCTTGTGGCAAGACAATGCCCCACAGCACCTGCAGGCTCTGGGCAGGTTGCTGGGAGTGGGCTGTAGGCAGCTGGAGCTGGGCCCAGTGGCCAGGAGCTGCCTGCAGCTGGGCCCAGGTACCGGCAGACCTGGCAGGAGCCTGTGGCACCCTAAAGACCTGGATGGTGTGGGCCTGGCAACCACGTGGCACTGTGGTCCCAGGAAGTGGCACCAGGGTACAGGCAGGCCGGCACAGCTGACCTGCAGCCTAGACAGAGGGACACAGTGGCCTAGTGTGGCCTCAGGCTCCCTGTATGTGCCCCATGGCTCACTGTGCCTTTAGGCTTTTAAGGGCCAGAGGCTGGGGCTGCTCTTTTACCTGAGGTAAAAAGAGGCTCCCAGCCCCAAAGCCCTGGGGCTAGCCCATGGGCAGGAAATTATTTTGGGTGGAGGGCTGCTTACAGAGTTTTGGCAAGCCATTGAGGGCACATTGACAGGGAGCCAGGAGCAGATAAATACTAATTTTCTAAATTTTTTAGGGGCCCCGCAGGCTGAATAGAATGGCTTGGCAGGCTGCATCTGGCCCATGGGGCACACTTTGCCCACCCATGGGCTAGCCTCAGGCTGGCCCCCTAGTGGTGCAGACCTGGAGCAAATTTGCTTCTGGTTGTTGTCTATACTTGAGTTACTGTGCAGTAACTACTTGCAATTAAATTTGCTTCTCGCATTTGCAAGTAGCAACTTTACTCCCAAGTAGCAATTTTTACCGCGCAGTAAGTGTGTGCATGTGTAAACTTGCATGCTTACTGTGCAGTAAACTACACTACTGCACAGTAAAATGTCTTGTGTAGATGCACCCAGTTAGGGTGGGCTTGACTTTCATAATATAACCCCAGAGCAGGATAACATGAGCCCACTGGGGCTCATTAAAACCCATGGCACCAAGCTCTATGGAGTTGTGTGAACCTAGACTAAATTTCCCAGCAATGCTGGGCTTTGAAGCAGGGTCATTAGTGATTTGGAAATCAAATCAGGATTCTCCAGGGGTTTCAACCAGCCACCAAGCAAATGCAGTAGTTTTGGTGGAACAACTTTGAGCTTCTCGATCTATTAGAACTTGGAGGCTAAACTGAAGCTCTGTGGGTAGGAATCCAAATGAGCCAAGAGCAAAAAGGCTTCTGACCACTCTAGAAAATCCAAACAGCTCAAAACCTGTGGTGAAAGCATGTCAGAACAGCCATGTCCATTGGACCTATGCCATTCCTTTGGGTGGAAACTTCAAAATATGACAAGCTACTATTGCAAGGCACATGCCAAGATGTCACAATACAGCTGTCAAGAGACCCTGTAGCGCTGCAACATGACATATCTCTTCTGAAACTTTCCAATGAATGTAATTTAGGCACCCTTTAAGATAACTTAAATGTGTTTTAAAGAGAAGACAAAACCATGAAACCAAGCCTAGTATTAACACAATTGCCATAGCAAGATGGACAGACTCAAAGTAGAACAAACGCAAGTAGCATGGCAAAAGACGAGTACCCTACGCTGTCTTACTCGTCTGGGATGATTCAGGAAATGTGAACCCTGCTTTTGTGTAGGACGGAGGGATGAGATGATCTTGAGGTCCCTCTCAACCCATCATCAACTGCTAAAAGGTGATCCCAGATATCTGCATTAAGAGCCTGGAAGATAAGGAACTTGGGGAGTGATTTTCTAGCATTTCCTTTTAATTCTGTGCAGATTTTTAAACCTGCTCTTGCATTGTCTCCTGTTCCTACTTTTGATCCCCAGTGGTGTTATATAAGCTCTAAATATTGACCTGTAAACTAAGACAAGCTGGTGTATATTACAATTCATGCCAGTCCCTTAGACAGCCCCCTGATGCACTGTCCTATCAGTGTGTCACTGGTATGACAGTTATGTTGACAAACGTCTCTTCCATGTATCAGTGTCTTGCTTTGGGGTTTCTCTGTTGCTAAGCAACATCATTTAAATACAAATCTTTGTGTCTTTAACAAAATCCCTTCTGACATCTCCTACCTTTCAAAGTCCCTTTCCTGGTCTGTTTATTTTCCATAATAATCTATGCCTTAAAACAAAACAGCACTTGAAACCATCTTTTCATGTCAAACACTTACTTCCTAGTGAAAAGTAGATTTTGACTTGTAAAAAACTCTCCAGTTTATCTTTACAGAAAACTTTGCTGGCTCACATTTAATACTCTTTTAAGACCATTTTTAAGAAGCAGATTTCCACTTTAAACAGAAGTCCATTATTATGTAAACCAAATCAGTTATTATTTGCTGACGTTAAAACTAATATTGAAATGAAATGGCAGATGTTTTACAGTCATGAGCTGGAGAAGACACTGCCAATACCAAATGTTATTAACATAGATGTTGATATTGTTGCTGTTCTACTGGATGAAGACTGTTTCTGACTACAGTAACTTGTGACCAGGCTCTGTGACCTTGGGTGTGTAACATCAGCACTCTGTGCTTCAGCTTGCCTCTCTGCAAAGAGGTATTTCCATCTGCAGCTAGTCAAGTAGGCACTTCATTGTTTAGATACAAGTATAAATCCAAGATCAGGGCATATAGGCATGGTAGGAAATGCAGGCACAGTTTGGCATGTGGCCCTGGGTTTTTCAAGTTTTGAAACTCAGACTTTTGTGGCCAAAATCTTGCAGGTGAATCAAGCTGGGCTCCAGTTTTTCAACCAACTTTCCTGTCTCCAGTCAGCCAGGTGTAATTCATGCAAGGTGATTTGCCATCCTGCTCCCTCTTCTGCAGGCTGTCAGATAGTTAAATGCCTGCATGCTGTCATTTGCACTTGCCTGATGGAGGCCAAAAAAACCCATGGGCTCCTGTACATGCGCAGAGAGGCTGCTCCAACGTGCGATAATTACATATTAGAGCAGACTCCAGTGTCACATGTATCAATGTCCCCGTGCTGAAAAATGGTAGTGGGGTGCTTTAAACTAAAGCTGGTTTGATGAGCTTTAGTTCAAACACCCTGCTGCCATTTTTCAGCATGGAGACACTGATACATATTGACGCTCCAGGTGCTTTTAATTAGCATGGCTCTCAGAGCTGCGCTAATTAATGCCCCCCCCTCACCCGCCTCCCAGAGCATAACTGTTCCATGGGTTCAAATTTGAGGACCACTAGGTGGTCCTCAAAAGGTGCATTTTCAAAACAACACAACCCTCCTGCATGCTGTTTTGCTCCACATGGACTACCTACTGAACCAAAAACTTTACACACATCTATAGCTTTGAGTGGATTAATTAGCAGTGCTGACCAACTGTGCCATTGAACCCACCCCACACTAATTAGTCCTCCCCAAGCAGCACACTGAGGTACTCTGCTTCTGGTTTAGGAGGCAGCTTGCATTGAGCAGTGCTATGTATTTGAGGGCACCACTGCTAGTCACGGTAAGTCTGCTATATAAATGTGGTCTGAGTGACTTGGGAGTCTGAGGTACATTTGCACTGTGCTGGCAGCATGCTCTGGTTGGGATGCCCAGAAGCATACCCTACCCCTGCACTCCCACTTGCATGCCCCAAGTCCATAAATAGGTGGTGAAACTTCCCTGGGAGCAGCCCCTTGCACTCAAGCTCCTGACCTCAAGTGAGCTTGGCATGCTCAGGGCCTTGCTAAAATATGCTGCTGCCACAGACAGAGACTTAACTAGGAAGTTTTGTGCCCTGGGCAGTGATGACACATGGTACAGTAGCCACAATTAGGTTGCTGGGAGCAGTGTGACAGCAACCAGGAGAACAGTGGCAGTGGCTGCCATTTGTGCACCCCTCTCCAGGGCTGGTGCTGCAGTTGTCCTCCATTAGTTATGCTACTGGCCAGAGACATACACTTAAGTCCTATTGCAAAAGGCCTTGAGGTTCCCTCATGTCTCATTAAAGTCAATGGCACATAAGCACCTTTGGAAATGTTACCCCTAATGTCCAACAGGAGATGCTAAGCAAGGGAATAGAGGAGTTGAACTGATGATGGAAGAGAAGAATTACTCACTCAGGTCATACACAAGGAACAAGGCACTCATGCCAGCCTGCTGGTGCTCTCCCACTTTGCAGTCCACTCGCCAGATGCCCACATGAGATGGGTACATTTCCACTGTCCCAAAGACACCTGGTTCAAAAAAAGGATGGGAGAAGAAGGACAGAACAAAGGATTATTTTTCTTAGGTTGCTATAGGATAAGCTGCTGCTACTTGCACCCCTGCTTACAGAGAGCTTCATTCCAGCTAACGATGGGCTGACTCTGCTGTCAGAAGGCTGATTGCATTGGACTATCTACAGAGGAAGGCAGTGCTTAAGGTGAGTCAAAGTACCAGAATCTAGTCCTAAATCTTAATCGGTGATTCTTCTGCTCTATTCAGCTTTGTTCAGGCCTCACCTGGAGTACTGTATCCAGTTTTGGGCCCCACACTTAAAAAATGATGTGGACAAATTGGAAAGAGTTCAGCGCAGAATGACAAAAATGATTAGGGGCCTGGGAAGCAAGGCTTATGAGGAAAGACTGAAATAACTCGGGTTATTTAGTCTAGAGAAGAGAAGGCTGAGGGGGGATTTGATATCAATCTTCAAATACCTGAAGGGGATTACAGAGAGAATGGAGATGGGCTTTTCTCTGTGACTGTAGGTGACAAGTCTAGGAGAAATGGCTTTGAGTTGAAAGAGGAAATTTTGGTTGGAAATTAGAAATAACTTTTTGACTATGAGGGTGGTTGAACACTGAAACAGGCTACCTATAGAAACTGTGGAGTCTCCATCCCTGGAAATTTTCAAGAGCAGGTTAGAAAGACACTTGGCTGGTTAGCTTACTCAGGGATGATTCTATCTTGAGCAGGGGGCTGGACTAGGTAACCTTATGAGGTCTCTTCCAGCCCTGCTTTTTTATGATCCCATGATTCTACGTAATTCAGTGGAGTTAGATAGGAAACAAGTTTGGCCCAAAAAGTCTCCTGTATTTGATACAACATCATCATCATCATCATTATCAGACACAGCAACAACAACATTCCTTTAACACTCAGGACCCCAGTCAGAGACCAGGACACTATTGTGCTAGAAGCTGTACAGAGAACAAGAATATTCAAAACCAGCTAGGAGTCATGAGCTATTTGCCAATGCAGTGTACAATGTCTGATGCTGTGTTGGTTCTGGGCCCATGTTTTTCAGTCTGAGGCATTTTCTTACTTAGCTATCCCATAATTCCATGCTGGCTCCATGTGCAGAATTATCACAATGCACCGCCCCCTGGTAGCAGATGCTAGGCTATTGGTGCACCCATTTCTCCCATGTCAGTCTTTTCCAGCTGACAAATGCTTATAGGGTAATTTCAAGAGTGAGGTCAGCTCCCTGCACCCTTGTCATCTCTTACCAGGATAGAGGTTGTAGATTCCCATTGAATACTCCTGGTTTGTCTTGACACTGAAGAGCTGCCCATGGAAATGGACTGAATGGATGTCCTCAGTGCTGCCCATATTCAGTAGGTGCCATCGGACCCTTTGGTGTTGAGCCACTGCCAACCCAGGCAGTGTGTCCATCATGTAGCCATTGATAGCTAGAGGAAAAGACAGTTGGGACACACTGGGATAAGGGAGTGGTTAAAGTTTCACTCAGCAGCAGCCACAATGGAGAGGGTTGGGATAATGCCATAGGTCACTCTTGGGACAGAAACAAGGGATGGGAAAGACAGATGACTAAAGTTCAAACTGACACTGCTTTAAAAATCATCTAATGCAGCATTTCTGTTCTGGTACATGAGCCTCTTGGCAGACAATGGGAGGAGCAGGAGTTCTTACCATGGAAGGAGTGGTTCCCTTTGAAAACAGGATCATCTGGTTGGACCTGGCAAGGGGGTTGGCAGTTCGTCTCCATGTTCTCAGTGAAGTACCAGCTTTTCGTCTCATCAAAGATGGTGAATAGCAGAGAGAATTCCTGCACTGTCAACTGCCGTCCAAAGGCAGAGCTCAGGACACCAGGGCGGCAGATAATCAGTGGCCCAATCAGGCCAGAGTGCAGATCCTTCTCCTGGGCAGGGATAAAAAACAAAGTGTAATGTGAATGGAGAGCTTATCCCAATCTTCCCATGTACGCATTAGTAAAGGAACTGAAAACCAAACAGGAATCTCCACTATGCCATGATATAAATTTATGGTGCTCTATTGTCCTGGTCACCTCATCTCAAGAAGGGAGATTGGGGAATAAGAAAAGGTACAGAGAAGGGCAACAAAGCTGTTCAACAGGTTCTATGTGAAGGGAGACTGAAAAGGTGGGAAAGGAAATGACTGAAGGGGCATGATAGATAGCAAAGGAATCATGAACCATGTGAATAAAGTGAACCATTATTCTGTATGTCTTTTGTACAAGAACTAGGGGGCACCTTATGAAATAATCCAAAATCAGGTTAAAAACAAACAGAAGGAAATACTTCTTTATACAAGACATCATTCACTTATGAAACACATTACAAAAATATAACCAGGTTTATAAAAGCATTAGACAAATGTATGGAGGTTGGGCCCTGCAGGCTATTAAACACAACAGTCATGGATGCGAAACATTGCATCTGATGAAGTAAGTTGTTGCCTGCAAAAGCACATGCCTCTCCAAACCAGTCAGTCTCTCAGGTGTCACTCTGCCCTACAGTCTTAACCCTATGATTGCTGGTGTCTGGAAACACGTGACAAAAGATGGGTCACTCTACAAACACCTTGCTTCTAACACTCTTCCTATGAGCTACTTCTTGACACTTTTCAAGACAAGCTATAAGGCAAGTTGGACCTTGGGCCTGATCTGGTACGGCAATTCTTATGTTTTTCACCTCCTGCTCCAACCCCAATACCATGAGAACTGTTGTTAGTATTTATTAGTGTTAAGCAGGGTTTGTGCAATGTGTGCTTCACCCCAACCCTGCTCTCCCAGGACAAAAAGCTCCATCAATGTCAAAGAAATATCATGTAGCCTTAGGGTTTGCCAGGCACAGAGTATGCCCACCAGCCCCCTGGGGCTCGCATGGAGGAGGGGGGCTAGAACTGTGGCTGAGAGGCAGCATAGGTTCCTCATGCTGAGGTTCTCCACCTACCAGGTTGGTGTTGGAAAAGTAGGCCCATGCCTTACAGTCAAACTCATTGCGACTGGGTGCCATCTGGGAAGGCACCTTCCAAGAGTATTCCCGGAGCTCACCAGGCTGCACCGCCTCCTTGTTGCGTGTCTTATCTTCCACTGAGCCCTCCGTGTAGGGCTGGAGGTTGGAATGGAGGGAGTAAGGCCGGGACGCCAGGTTCTTGAATTTAACCTACATGATGGGAGGGAGCAGAAGGAAAGAGAGGCATGAATTGCCTAGTGTGGGACAAGGGACACGAGCCCAAGGCAAGGGGCATGGGAGATGCCTCTCACTAAGGAGGCACTGGTTATTCTGCTCCCCTCACAGTCTCTGCCTGTACGCCATACCCATCCTGCTGCTGTTCTTTAGGGAAAGCTCAGTGGACCTGACCC
Source organism: Crocodylus porosus (assembly GCF_001723895.1). Lineage (NCBI taxonomy): Eukaryota > Metazoa > Chordata > Crocodylia > Crocodylidae > Crocodylus > Crocodylus porosus. The sequence continues at coordinate 5,953,134 of NW_017728916.1, forward strand.
TGATCTCTGCTGTGCTTGGGCATCTCCTACTGGAGTCACTGGGAAAAGCACATGCAGGATGCTTATTCTCTACATGGTCAAATTTGAACCTGTTGTGCCATCCAGATGCAGGTCACCCCTTCCCACTGCCTTTTTTTTTGCTTCTATCAGGCCTTTGGCACCTTGCTCCTCTGCCATCCTGGCTCCAGCATGAGACACACAGGCAGAAGCCCACTGTGCCCCCGGTGAGCCCGGGGTCCCCATGGACCCGCAGCGCAGCCAGAGGTAGGGAAAGCTCAGTGGACCTGACCCTGATCTCTGCTGTGCTTGGGCATCTCCTACTGGAGTCACTGGGAAAAGCACACAAACAGGCGCACTTCTAGGCCCAGCACGCTAGTACAGGAGTTCGCGCAGGAGGGCGAGCAGCAGGGCCCCGAGACCCTGCCAGTGAGCCCCGAGGGAAGGCTAGCACAGCAGTGGCCAGACTACCCCTGGTACAATGCAGATGGCCACATGCTGCACCCCGAGGATCCCCTCAGAGTCGGAGACCTCCCCCTCTGGCACCTCTGAGCTGTCCACCCAGAAGGAGCCACGGGTCCGGGCTCCGTGCAGACCGAGCCTCTGGCTCTCGGCTGCGGGGGCTGCCTGGCACAACTCCAGGCACATGGGACTTGCGAGGTCTGCTCCACTTTGGAGTCTCTGAGGCACCAGCTGGAGGAGCTGCAGACCGCAGTCCAGAGACTGCGTGCCATCAGATTGACTCCTAATGCCGGGCTCTTTACCCCTGGAAGGCCAAGGGTCGACCAAGATCACATTGCAGGACAAGGGAGGACTCGAGGATCTCCCACACTGTCTGGCCAGGGGGTTGGACCAAGGTGGTTAACGGCCCCAAGGCTCGCTGCACCAGGGTCCCCTCCCTTCTGGAGCTCTGCAACAGGTATGAACCTCTTGCAGCCCCAGTAGAGCCTGCTGAGCTGCCAGCTCCTGCAGGCAACAGAGGACCGCTCACAGCTACTGTTCCTGCTCTCCATAAGACCACACGCAGAGTGGTCGTTGTGGGAGACTCCCTCCTGAGGGGGATTGAGGGTGCAATCTGCCACCCCTTCTCCTTAGCCCGGGAGGTCTGCTGCCTCCTGGGGGCCTGCATCCGGGACGTAGCAGAGAGGATCCCAAAGCTTATCCAGCCCTCCAACCACTACCTTATGCTCCTTATCCATGTAGGCATGAATGACACAGCTCGGAGCAATCCCAGCCAGGTCATGAGTGGCTACAGGGCTCTGGTAGCGGAGCTCAGGGGCTTAGGGGTGCAGGTGGTTTTTTCCTCAATCCTCCCGGTTATGAGTCGTGGGCTGAGGAGGGAGAGACGGATTGAGGTAGTCAACCAAAGACTGCGGCGCTGGTGTCATCATGAAGGCTTCAGCTTCCACGATCACAGTCCACTCTTTGGTGAGAGAGGCAGTGGTCTGCTGGAAAGAGATGGCCTCCACCTCACTTCACTGGGGAAGAAGCTTTTCTCAGCCAGTGGCTGACCTGCTCAACTGGGCTTTAAACTAAACCTGCCGGGGGATGGGTGGACAACTGCCAAAGCAAGCCCACTAGACAACCACTACAAAACCGGCAGGACAGAGCACCCAAGGGAATCCACTCCTACCCCAGCCCTGGAACGGTGTCCTCCTGGGAGTGCAAGGAAGCCTAGGGCTTCCAATAGGACACTTACGTGTCGGTACACCAATGCCAGGAGCTTGGGAAACAAACAGGAGGAACTGGTCCTCCTGCTGAACATGAATGACTATGATCTCATAGAGATAACAGAGACCTGTTGGGACTCCACCTATGACTGGGTCACAGGTATAGATGGCTATACCCTGTACAGGAGACATCATGCGGAAAAAAGGAGTGGAGGTGTAATCCTCTATGTCAAGGAAAGCTACACGTCCCTGCAGGCTGACATTGGCACCCAGGGACGACGGCCAGAGACCTTCTGGGTTAAAATATGTGGGGAACATGGCACAGGAGCACAATGGTAGGGGTCCACTACAGACCTCCAAACCAGGAACAAGAGCTCAACCAGGAATTTGCCAGGGACCTGGCTGAGGCTGCATGCTGTCAATGCATGGTTGTCACGAGAGACTTCAACCACCCCAACATCTCATGGGAAGAGCACTCAGCCAAATCTGAATGGTCACAAAGCTTCCTCATGTGCACGAGCTCTACCTCACTTAAGAAGTCTGTGGACAGACAAGAGGTAAAGCACTGCCGGACTTGGTATTGGCTAAAGGCGGTGACCTAGTCAGCGACCTAAGAATTGAAGGAAAACTGGGAGAGAGTGACCATGAGCTGATCAATTTTACTATCCATCACAAAGCTGGCAAGTCAGTCAGCAATGCAGATGTGCTCATCTTTAGGAAAGCCGAATTTGATAAGCTCAGGAGGCTTGTTGTCAAGGCCCTAAGGGGCCATGACTTGACAGGGAGGGGAGTCCATCCCATCTTGGAGGAAAGGTAGCAAAAGGGCACAGCAGCCCCCTTGGCTCAGCAGGGAACTCGTGGACCTCCTACACCTGAAAAGAAAGGCTTATAAAAGATGGAAGACAGGAATCATAGCAAAGGAGGAGTATTCTGTACTGGTCCATACCTGTAGGGAGTGAGCCAGGAAAGCCAAGGCTACAACCAAACTCCAAGTGGCTACACATATCAAGGAAAAGTAAAAAGTCCTTTTTCAGATACATGGGGAGTCAGAAGAAAAGCAAGGGTAACATTGGACCCCTGCTAAACCAAATGGACAACTGACAACCAACACCCAGGAAAAAATCAACCTGCTTAACAGGTACTTCGCATCAGTTTTTCATCAGCCCAAAGGAACGCTCTGCCTAGCATGATGCAGGACAGTCAGGGTGAAGGTGAGTTTATACCCGTCATCAGTATAGACCTTGTAAAGGAGCACCTTGAGAGGTTGGACACTGGTCCTGACAGACTGCACCCCTGAGTACAGGGGTGACGTGTAGGGGGGGCATGCGGATGCATGTGCACCCCCTGAGTGTGGCAGTGCACCCCCTGCAGGCAGTCACCACTCACCACCCTGCTGCCCACACTGCCAGTGGCATATGCGAGCAGTCCATGATTGCCGGTGGTGGCTGCAGGTGGTTGCCGTTCATGCCCGAGTACTTAAGGAGCTGGCCGGCATCATGGCCTAGCCACTGTCAAAGATATTCAAAAACTCGTGGCACTCAGGTGAAGTACTTGAAGACTGGAAGAAAGCCAATGTGGTGCCCATCTTCAAGAAAGGAAGGAAAGTAGATTCAGGGAACTACAGGCCAATCAGCTTGACCTCAATCTCTGGAAAGACTCTAGAAAAAAATATCAGAGACCATTCTCGACAAGCTGGCTTGCATCCATAGAAGCTTCTCAAGCAAATCTCAGGCTGTCATCCTCCCCCTGTACTCGGCCTTGGTGAGGCCACAGCTGGAGTACTGCATCCAATTCTGGGCTCCACCATTCAAGAAGGATGTGGAGAAGCTTGAGATAGTCCAGAGAAGAACCATGCACATGATCAGAAGGCAGGAGAATAGGCCTTATGATGAGAGGCTGAGAGCCTTGGCGACTCTTCAGCCTGGAAAAGCACAGGCTCAGGGGTGACCTAGTGGCTGCCTACAAGTACATAAGGGGCATCAAGATCTGGGGCGACATCCGTTCACCAGAGCGCCCTAAGGGATGACAAGGGCCAACAGTCACAAACTTCTCCAAGACCATTTTAGGCTGGACATAAGGAAAAACTTCTTTACTGTCCAAGCCCCCAAGGCCTGGAATAGACTCCCTCCAGAGGTGGTGCAAGCACCTACTCTGGACTCTTTTAAGAAAAGTTTGGACGCTTATCTTGCTGGGATCCTTTGACTGTAGCTGACTTCCTGTCCCTGGGGCAGGGGGCTGGACCCAATGATCTTCCGAGGTCCCTTCCACCCCTAATGTTTATGAAATCAATGAAATTTCAGGATGCTGCTGCATCTCCCGCCTGGATGTTAAGATGTCCTCCAAAGTCTCCCTTTTCCTACATGCATGTAATGAACACAGTTCCATCCACACAGAACTGAGGACCATGTCTGAACTCACTTGGCAGTGGCCATTGGAAATGGGCCCCATTCTGGCCCTCTCCTGCCCACACTGGCCAGCAAAATTCATATGGTCAAACTGTTTAATCTGAGGCTTTGTCTGTATGAGGCAGTTGTACCAGTTTGACCAAAAGTGTAAATACAAATTTACCAAATCACTGCAAACTCCTGTGTGGATGGTTTAATTTCAGTTTAGCTCAAGACCAATAGAGACAAGTTTCAGGTAAACAGAAATAAGTCTCTCCAAAATAGTCTCCATGGGGGAGTCTGCACTGGTTTAACAAGATTAATTTAAAAACACTTTAAGGGAAAGCGATGCCATTTCCCATACAGACAAAGAGTTCACAGCTCCCTACATAACTTGACTCTAGTCCACTGCACACAGATCTTTAGTGACAGTGGGATTTGGGCAAGAGACCATACACCTCTAAGAGGAGTCATTCTGAGCCCTTGTCTCTTCCTTCCCCCTTTCAGACCTCTGTTTCTCTCTGCAAGCTCATTACATCCAGAACTGTGTGGATTTTCTAAAGACTGCTCTTTCTATCAGGACAACCTAACAAGTTAGACCCTGATCTGCTGGGGGACTCTGGGTGAGTCCCATTCTCTGCCTTTGTTGCCAATTTCCCCAGCCAGTTTTCATTAAACTGTAAGCTCTTTGGAGCAGAAACCCTGTGCTGCTATGGGTATGTACAATTGCAAGCACAACAGGGCCCAGAGCTCAGTGGAGGTCTCTGTGTACTATAAGCATACAAATAAAAATCCCAAGAATATTTAAATATTCTTGCTACTGATTGCTACTAAGCCCATATAAGTATCACCTCTGAAAAACTGATTCCAGACTGATTTACCACAATCCTGTCATCCTGTTCCGCCCTGATGTATGGCCCCAGGATTCCCAAGTGCTCATCAAGTTCTCCACGAGGCAGAAGCTGAGTGAAAGATTCATCCAGATACTCTCGGAAAACAACCTTCCGGTACTGCTTTACAGCCTTCCTCCAGTGAGTCCTGGGAACCCTGCAAGAAAGAGGGAGGTCAGGCCAGTCCTGACATTGCCCTGTGTGAAGACTGCAGTCAAAGACACTAAGCGGAAGGCCTGGTGCAGAGACATCTGAGTATGGGTGTGTCTGCACATGCATGAGATCCAGAAGCAGTTTATTCATGAGTAAAATACTCGCGAGTAAGTGCTCCCGGGCAGGCATCTACACATGTAGGGAAGTGGAAGCAGATTTGCAAAGTGCTCTTCCTGAGGTCCTGCAATGGTTCCCTGCTGCTGCCAAAGGGAGCTCTACGGTCCCTGGGTGCTAGCCCAGGGGTTGGCAGGAAGCACAGGGCCAAGAGACAGCTATCTCCTGGCCAGGACTGGGACATTGCTCCCTGCTGGCAGGGTGGGGACAATGTTCCCCTGCCGCAGCAGCAGGGAGCTCCCAGTCCCAGCTCCCTGACTGGATTCCCTGCTTAGCTGGGGCTCACTACTAGCTGCCCCACCAGTGGATTGGGGCAGGGGGCTGGGACCTGCCCCACTCTCGCAGCTCTTTCCAAACCCTGTGCCTCGATTGCCCAGTAGGGGCACAGAGCTGGGACCTGCCCCTAACCAGGATAGTTCCCAGCTCCTGCTCTGCGATTGTGGGACAGGAGCTGGAGAGCCTGTTTCCCATGCAGCTCCGTGATCATGGAGCTGGGTTAGGAACAGGCTGTGGTCCCTGGAGATAAGAATCCCCAAGCACCAGCCCTGCAGTCATGGAGCTTGCACTGGGAGATAAGGATCTCCTAGCTCCCTGCTCCCTGATCATAATGGCAAAGCAGGGCCTGGGAAATAAGGATCTCCTAACCCCCGCTCCTCGATTGCAACCTCAGGGTGTGGAGCAGGGGTCTTGAATCTCCCTGCTGCCATGGTAGAAGGACATATTCCCCACTTGGGCTCCAGTGGCAGAGCCCACCCCAGCAGGAGACAACTGCCAGGGGCAGAGAGCAATCTTCCACCCCCTGGTGGCTGACTGACTGGGAGCAGATTGCTCCCAGTCAGGCATCTACATGAGCGCTACTGCACAGTTAGTAATCACAAGTAAATTTGTTACTTGTATTTGCAGATAGCAAATTTACTTGCAGTTAGCATGGTTTACTGCACAGTAAGCATGTGCACATGTAGATGCACATCCTTACTGTGCAGTAAACTATGCTACTTTGCTGTAAAGCGTCTTTTGTAGATGCACCCTATGTAATCTAATGCACAGGGCTGAATCTCCACCCTGGCCTTCAGTGCAGGTCCCATCCTTCCATTAACTCCTTTAATGTGTGCCTCCACCAGGATTTCGCTATTAATGGGCTTTCCTTGTCTGACCAGATAATTTGCAGTCAGTCAAGGAGCACCAGTAGGTTTTCACTGGGTTTTAAGCAGCAAAGCACAAGGTGATTGTGCAACTGAGAGATCTATAGGGACACAATAGCTGCTGGGACACTTTTGGTTTGTCCTCATTCTCAGGCAAAGGGCATGAACATTTAAAAGGACTCTGGCCTTTACTAGCTTCTCTAGCTTCTTAGTTTTTAATGTCCATAATCACTTATGGAAAATTCCTGGTATGGCAGCATCCAAGCATATGGGAAGAGGATGTGAATGAGATTGCTGTATCATAATCTCAAGCCTGCTAGGGTTACCATATTTCCAGGTCCAACAAAGAGGACACCTGTAAGGGGGGGGAGGGAGGAACGGGCAGGGTGAATATGATGGGGTGGGGGCAGTGGTGCCCTGCCCCTGCTCATTGTGTTGCCCCTCACTGACAAGCCACATGCCCCCCCATCCCTGCTGCTGTCCCTCACTCTGGACCCACTGACCCCTGCCAGTGCCCTTCATTCTCAAAGAGCAGTACCCTGCCCCCAACCCCTTGCTGGTGCCCCTGACTCCCAACCCGCAGCCCCCTGGCACCGCCAGTGCCCTGCACACCCAACCCACAGTCACCTGTCCTGTCCCCCGTGCCCCTCACTCCTGATCCACAGCCCCTGCCCCCTTGCTGGTGCCCCTCACTCCCAACCTGCAGCCCCCTGCCCTGGCTCCCAGCCCTGCTGGTGCCCCTCACTCCCAACCCATAGACCCCTGTCCCCCAGCCCGGCCAGTGCCCCTCACTCCTGACCTGCAGCCCCTTGACACTACCAGTGCCCTGCACATCCAACCCACAGTCACATGTCCCATCCCCCATGCCCCTCACTCCTGATCTGCAGCCCCTGCCCACCTGCCAATGCCCCTCACTCCCAACCTCCAGCCCCCTGCCCTGCCCTCCAGCCCTGCCAGCCTCCCACACTCCGGACCTGCTGCCTCTGCCCCCAGCCCAGCCCTGCTCCTTACTCTCTTTCTCTCCCCACTCTCTCACTGGCTTGCCTGAGCCCACACAGGCAGCATGTGACCTTCAACAACCAATCACCTTGTCCGCTACTCCCAGCCTGAAGCGGCCTGTCTGGGACAGCAGAAAACCCAGACATTTGCTCTTTTTTCAAAAACCCACCTGGACGCAGCACAGGGGTCCAAAAAGGAGGACATGTCCGGGAAAACCCAGACATATGGTAACCCGTGGCCCCACGATCACCACAGCACCCTTACAGCACATGGCATGTAAGCTGTTCCATGCAGGATTTTCCTTTCTGGGCCCTCAATGGAATGGAGGGACTGTCAAGTGGGACTAACTAAAGAATAGCACAATGTTTTCATTTTCTCAGGATACTTCCATATTCTGTAGGAGGCCTACCTGGGGCTTCAACTCCTGACCTCTATCTGCCAAGGCAAATAGTAGCACAAGCTACTTGATAGGGCTAGTTACAGCTGGGCAGTGAGATCAAGGGTCCACAGCCAAGGAAGTTCTAAGCTCATTGATGAAACTGAAGCAGGGCAGGAGATTGCAGGGCATTGCTTGGCTCAGGGAGGAAGCTCAAGGGCTGAGGGATAAAAGAAAAATGTGACTCTATTGTGGTGGAAGGGAATCAGTGCTTAAAGAAGTTCCATCTGCGGTGGGACTGTATATCTATGACATGGTGGGGTCTGTGGAGACTGAAGGAACCTAATCGTTCTTTTGCCTTATTCATCCAAGCTGCTTTGAACAGAAAAAGCAATCATTTGGGTAGAAGGAATGTATAGGATAGGCGAATGTGATTGGTAAAACATACCTTGCTTTTAGAAAGTGTTGAGGTCTTTGATTCCCATATTCCCACACCACCTCAACTGCTGCAATGAAATACTGCCGGGCTTTGCCTTGGAAGGAGCGTGGATCCTGGTATTCCTCATCATAGATGTCAAAATCTACATTTTGTTCATTGTTGCTGTAATCATCGTAGTCTGCTTTTTCCTTTTGAGATCTAGCAGTATCAGACTTTGCCATATAGTTTAAGCCAGCAATCTCTCCAGGACTTTCAGACCTAGCAGTCAAGCTACTCTGCTTTATTTCATCAGTGCTTTCCACAATTCCCTGTGCCTCATCTGTCCCTGGTGCCTCCTCCTTCCTGTCTGAGGAGGAAGTGATCTCTTCCCCATTAAACACCTGATTTTTTTTCTGGCTGTCTTTTGACTCCCATTGATCCTCTTTAATGGTCTCATTTATAGTTCTATCTCCAGAGGGAAGTAGATTATTTTCTGTGGAGACTTGTTGTGCATGGATTTCTACAGCATGTTTTGTTGCTGAACTCCATCTAGACTCATTCCCTAATCCATGGTCCTTAATACTGTTAGATTCAAGTCCCTGCTGCGGTTTGCTGATAGTCATATCTTCCCTTAACTTAAGCTGCCTGAAAGCGCTCACCTCTTCATCCATAAGCCTTTTTTGGTTGTGCTGCAAACTCAAAGGGGTCTCCTGATCATTGACCGTTCTGTGCTGCATTTCACTTCCTTTAGACATCTCATCTCTACTATTTTGCCCTACAACTTGCAGTGAGATGGGGTTCATCATCCTGGTTTGCTCTCTAGCCAATGCAGTGGACTTTGTTCCTGACTCAGGTCCCACCTCTTCTCTTTTGCTAGTGTTCTCACTTGAATTTGCAGGAATCATAGCAGTTTCCTCTTCCTCTGACTCGTCTACTTCCACAAAGGTGCTCTCTCTTCTGAAAGCTATATTCCTATCTTGATTGCCATGGTGTTCCTCTAATGTTCTTGGTTCATGACTACTGGTAAAGTACAGCATGGCATCAGAGTGGGTGGGGCTTGCAAAAGCAGTCCTGATATAGCCAGTGGAGCTATCAGTGTTAGTTGCTCTATGGTCTCTCATTGTTGTGTCTTCTATGGATAATCTTTCAGTGGAGGGGGTTCCCCTGTGCTCATAGTCCACTTTAGTACCAGTGTCTCCAAACACAGCTCTCGTTCTCTGCATATTTTTGTCAGGGCTCTGCCTTCCCTCCCATGCTCTGGCTTTATTGTCTAGCTCTTGCTGTAGCTGCATCTTTTCCAGCAAAACCTGAAATGACCTCAGGGACTGTGTTTTTTTATGAGTGCTACACAAAAGAGAGTATTGATTGCAGGTCTTAGAAGTGGCCTTGTTCACTAGGTTTTCAGTGGTCCAGTGATCTGAGTCAAGCTCCATTACATCACTGTTATGGATTACATTTTTTGTGTCAGATGAATTGACTTCTGAGAAGCCTGTGCCATTTATCAAGCGTTCTAGTTCTGATGGAGGAACATTCCCAGTGGGATAAATGTTCTCATTTGAAGAGCTGGTTTTTGGGATCCTTGAGTCATTTGTTGGCTCATCTAATTGTTCTGCTATGCTATCACGTTTCTGAAATGTCTCTTCACTGTTCAGTAAAGGGAGCCTCATATTTTTGCCCATCATATTTGCTTTGTGTAAAGCAATATTTTTTATTTCAGATAGATCCTTCCTTTCTGTAGCATCTTTAAACTTTGCTGGCAATATTAAATCATTAGTTTCCTGTGTTGTAACATATCTGTTGTCAAGAATTTCACTGCTGTCCAAAAAATTTGTTTCTGGAAACCTTGTATCATTGGCAGATTCATTCAATTCTAGCCTCATGCCATTTTCTGCAGAAAAGTTGTCCTTACTACTTGAACGCCTTTGATTTTGTGTAGATCTATTCTGTCCTAGTGGTGTAATAATCCTTGTTTTATCATCCAGTGATCCATTTTCCATCAGCCTCATCTCTGCTATGCCATCTAATGACAAGTTGGTTCTACCAAGAAGAAAATCTTTCTTATGAAATACAGGTTTCCTTTTAATTCCTTTTTCACTTGAATATTTCTTTAAATGTGATGATACTACAGTCTTTTCAACAAATACCTTTCCATTTGTAGATGATATGTTCTCTTGAAGCATGAGATCATGTGCTGAGCTATTTAACTTTGGTACAGAAGCATTCACTTCTTGAGAAGTTTCATACAGATCCAACAAAACCGTTTCTTGAGGACTTGCATACTTTTCTAAACTAGAATCTAGTTGTGTTGATGTACCAGTGTTTTTAAGAAATGTCTTTCCAACATTAATGTAGGTCATAACATGAATGCTTGTATCATCTGTTGACTTGTCTGATGGTGCTGATGTGCTAATCTCTAAAGAGGAGTTTGTATTAATTATGGAAGTACTTTTTGTGTAATCTGATGACCTGTGTAATTTTAATGATGCTTTAATACTATTTTCCAGAGACAATTCTTTATCTAATGAAGACCTTTCCTGAAATCCAGAATCACGCTCTAATTCATCCTGTTGCAGTGAGTTACCATTCTTCTGAATAGAAGTATCAGCAGCACTTAAGGAAATGGATTCGTGAAGGGCCATCCTGTGTGCTGATTCCTTTACCTGTCTTAAATTAACATTCCCTTTTGGAAACACTTCCAGTTTGGCTAATAGTGTGGTTGGTTGAAATGCCGCATTCTCTACTGACTTTTGTAACTCCAAGTTCTCTTTAACCATTTCTCCTACTGGATTTAGTCTATGTGTTTGGAAGAGAGTATCTCCTTCTTTATAAGGACCAGTTGTTGCTGAGCTTTTATTAAGATCATTTGTTTTACGTATACTTGTAGAGTTTCCTTCAAGAAGAGGATCCTCAGATCTTTGATCTGAGATTACTATTTTTGATAGTTCTTCTTCTTCTAGGAAGGAATCATAGGATACTGGCTCAGAGTTGGTCTCTTGTAGGGAAAACATGGAAATGCTGTGCTGATCTGGGCTCCTCTCTGAAAATACTGACGTGATATTGGAAGGGGTATCCATGGAATCCCTCCAACTGCTTTGCAGGCTGTTGTATTTGAGGGGCTGGCTAGGTTTTCTCAAGCAGGGTGTTAGCTGGTAGTTGAGCTTCTCTGTTTCATTTTCAGAAGAAATGTTATTCTGATGCTTCCTCAGACAAGGCCTATTATGCCGTCTCTTTCTCTTGGAGAAGCCCCTGGGTTGAAAGACATTGTCATCTATCTGATCATCATAATCTCCCTCATTGTAATACAGATCAGAATCAGGGTTACAATTAGAGACTGTGAACTTTGCCTGCATTCCTCTGTCTCTAAATTCAGGATTCAGACATCCCAGCATCCATACACCTGTCTCAGGAAAGGAAGAAAAAACAGAGTTAATCCAACACACCAGGAAATCTGGAGTGTTAGTATTGCTATGGTAACTTGTTAGGAAGTCCCTCTTCAGCAAATCCTATCTTCCTTCTGCAATAAGCTAACTACATTCTTATTTCTATAACAAGCTGGACTAACAGGGTATGTATGTCTCCACATAGTGTGACATTTCTGGAAGTATTAGGATTAACCCTGACAGGGGTCTTTGATTACTTTAATGGTGCATAACATAACTAATGACTTGAATACATTTACCTGGTATGTCTCCACAATGATGTTTACAGAGTATAACCATGAAGTAATGAATACAATAAATACAACTTAAATTTGATTTACTGTCCTAGGCAATTCTGAATGACAAGACTTGACATAAGGACAATAATCATATTCTGGATTTAGCTGTTGCTTTCTAATAAAGAATCACCATTCTTGCAAAGAGATGTGCTATTTGTTCTTTTTACGACTGTAGGGAAGCAAGATTGGGGAAGCTGAAGTGGCAGAAACAGGAAACTATTTCCCAGCTATTGCAGTGGCAGGGCACTAGCAGTGACCTCACCTTCCCTGACGTTACCTATGGCATGCTGTGCTCAGTGTTTCTGGTTCTGTGCCTTGTAGTTATGTGTAAGGGTTTGAAATGGGAATTTTGTAAAACTTTGGGTAAGTGGTTGCCTGCAAATTCAGGGGATTAGATTCAATGGACCATGAGTCCTCTTCAAGTCTACATTTCTGTCAGGGTATGACTGGGATATAGGTAGTCGAGGCATGACCCAAAAGAATCACAACTTAGGGCATCAGGAACATGTGATGTCAAGGAAGAAAGGGTCAGAGTCAGGGGCAGGCTACTTGATAAGCCAAGGTCTACAAGGAACTGAGACATAGGCAGTCAACCTGGGTAGAACCACAAGCTAGGAGGAGCTAAGAACAAGAAACAGAGATCCAGACCATTGTCATAAGCCAAGGAGTCCAAAGCAGGCAACCATGGCTGTATGGGACCAGGACATGGGTGACTGCCATAAGTGAGAAGCCAGCTGTCAGAGAACAGGGGTACAGGCTGGAGTCTGGAAGCACAAGGGGTCTTGGCTGGAGTCAGGAACAAGGAGTCAGCAGGTGGGAATCAGGAATGAGGATAGAGCCAGGAAGCCAATAAGCAAGACCTAGGGAACAAAACAGCAGGAACAAATAAGCAGGCCTGGAGAGCTAGGAACAAACAGGCAGGACCCTGGGAATGGTAACCTAGGGATCAAAAGGTAGGAACCAGAAAACTAAGAGCAAGGAGTCAAAAGTCCAAGGCTAGATAGAGAAGCAGACAGCCAACCCCATGCAGACAACTGGGGCCAGCTGGGGGTAGTTAGGTCTCTGGTAGCCAGGCTCACTCAGTAACCAGGGCCAGCTGGGGGCAATTTAGTCTATGTGCTGCCCTGGATCCTAGAAGTTCTTATGTACCTAAGGACATACAAGAGCACGGGTTGAAGTCAAGTCTCCTGACTCCTTGCTGCTATCCAGTCACCTTGTGCTGTCTGAGCCTAACCTAGTCCATGGAGCAACAGAGGCCTTTGGTCTCCAGGGCTGCCAGTGAGGCTGGTTGGGAAGAGCCTCTGTGACTCTGGGGCCTTTTCCAGCGCCTTGTCCATTAATGCATCTGGACAGAGCTCTTCGGAGTAGTATCCAGTGATTCTTTGGACTTCTTCACAGGAGAATAGATATTGTCAAAGCTTCTCTGCTCAGTCTCCTCTTCTGAATTCTGTGTTTTTACTTTGTGCCCTGCCCTGCAGTCCTCTCTCCACAACTGATTTTCTTGATATCAACAGCAAGCCATAGGCACAGCATGGCATTCACTATCATGGGACTTACTGAATTTGTGATTGCCTGATTTTCACAGACAACATGAAATCCGGCAGGCTCCATGAAAAAAGGCAGGCTCTGTGAAAAATGGCAAGCTTTGTGATCCGTGTTGCCAAGTCTCAAGAGAAAAAAAGTGGCACTGCCTTTAAAAAACGCCCAAAACAAGCCCAAGAAGTTCTGGATCACACTGTCACCACTGCAAGATCCCAGCCCGGCCCCAGAGCCCCACCCTGCCCTGCCACATGCCCTGCCAGCACTGCTGGGGCTGGTCTCCATGGAAACCCCAGCCCCACACTATCATAGGGGGGCTGCTGCTGAGGTCTCCATGAAAATCAGCCCGAGCCATGAGAGCAGGGGCTGCTGGGAAATGAAGTCCAGCTGCCAACCAGATCTGCCATTTTGCGCCCCCCACCAATATACATCAACACAAGTCAGTCACCAAAAACACTCCTACAACCATTTTTAAACTATAACTTTTTTTAAGTCACCTATTACAAAAAAGCCCACAATAAGCGACCTCAAATAAAACAAGCCCAAAAAACCACAATCCGTGACTCAAAAAATTAAAGCAACTTTTAAAAAAACAAGCCCAATTCCACTTATTATAAGTGAAGTTGGTAACTTTGTCTGTGATGTTGGCAGGCTTCCTGAAAAAAAAAAAAACCTACTGAAAATAAAATGCTGGCTCCCCAAAGAGGTCCAATTGGCTGAGAGGGCTGCCTGTCATGCAGCCCCCAACCCTTTCCACCAATCGGTGGTGAAGGGTGGGGCCATATGACAGACAGCCCTCATAACTAATCAATGGCAAGGGTGGAACTGCTGGGGCCCTCAGCCAATCATAGGTTGGGGGGACTGGGGCCTAATCATTTGCCTCTATTTGGGAACACCACTAAAATGTCCAGTGATGACAGCAGCTATTTTTCGCCTCCTTCTGTACTAACTACCCAGCTAGCTAGACCAGTTCTTCGCAGTAGTGTTCAGGCATGGTCAACTCTTGTGTAATGCAGCCAGACACTGAAAGCTTGTTCTGCTGATGTCAACTGAGTCCTCGTGGGGTAGCTGTGGTCAGAAGAGGAGCTTATCTTGAGCCAGCAGAAAAGTGCTGTCAGCTGAGAGTTGGCAAATTAATGTCAATCTCTTAATAAACCTGATGGTTATTTTCCTAGTTGAGCCCTACACCTGAGTCTTCTAAGATGTACCATATATATACCAGCTACACACATTAACTTATGAAATACCTATACCTACTAACCTTTCTTTTCCAAGTCCATGATAATAGTTTCCCCAGAAAATGGGAAGAGGGTGAGAGTGTCTTCATAGACCATGTTACGTTTGAAGGTGTTCCCAGAGAAGAAAACAGAGAGGAAGTCTGTCTGTGCACCAACACTTAAGACATACCAGTATACTACTTGGTTCAGGCAAAGGTTGAGGTTTAGGTTGTCAAAGACGTAACCATTAATAGCTGGAAGAAACATAGGGTGTGAAATGTTACACAGAAGACTTAGTCTTATATAGTAGCTAAACTTTAATTAGCTGGCATGACAGAACAAACAAGACTTCAGATCAATGGATGCCACAAGCAGCAATATCTTGTTAACATCATGAGTGACTGTTGCCTCCTGAGTCTGGGGGGGCACCCTCAGAAAACACCAACAGCAGCAGCCCTGTCAAGGGGGTCACCAGCCCTGCTGACAGCATTAGTGTTGGCCGTTGGGGGGGGCACCAGCCCCATTGAGGGAGGCATGTGAACCCCTGTGCTCCCCCTACCAGTCGCCTCTGGTTAACATTCTTCTTGTAGAAGAGTCCAAATCACAAGAGAGATTGACAGCTGTTTTTGGGACTCCAAGAAATTTCTCCTAAAAGACCCCCAGATCAGGATATAGGACACCCACTTGAACCTCTGTTCCAATGTCTGGCCAATCCTGTCTTCTCCCTCTGTCCTCCCCATATAACTTCCATCCCTGGTTACTCACTGTGCATAACATTCGAAGCATAGAATTCAGGATCCTGAGTATTCACATGGGCTGCATCTGTGCAGAACCGCTGTATGTTCTCTGCCAGGTACCAGCTCCGGTTTTCATCAATGACAGAAAACAGCAAAAAATTTGCCTCATCTGATAACATCTGGAAATGACAAAGGAGCCTGTTCATAGCCTAGGATGGTTCTGGTTAGGTTGGAGACAGAGGGCCAAAGGTCATGTGTGTGTGTATGTGTGTGTGTGTGTATTTGGTCAAACTCACACCAAGAACTTCATGGTAGGTAGGCAATAGGCATGTGCAAAGCAGCTAGTATTTGCTTTGCATTTGGATTTGGTGATTCAGGGGACAGTGATTTGATTTGGTGATTCAAATCATTGTCCCAAATCATCCCAAAACAATCCGGCTGAATCTGATTCAGAGATTCAGCCACTGCTGAACTGGTCAAATCTCTGAATCAAATGAGCCCCATCCCCTGCCCACTCTCCCAGCCCTGTCAAACACTGCCCCACCCAGCCCCAGTGTCCCGACTCTTTAAAAAAAATTTTTAAAAGCCCTGTACTTACCAGCTGCTGCCAGGAGGGGGGAGAGCTGTGCTGCCCCACACTGCCCTGCACTGAGTGGGGGGAGGAGGGGTTCTACCATAAGCTTCCAGGGGCCCCAACAGCCACTGCAGCAGCCAGTGAGTGTGGGGCATTTTTTTTTTTTAAAGCATCAGGACACTGGGGCCGGTTGGGGCAGCCGTTGATGGGACTGAGAGAGCTGGCAGAGGTCAGTGGGCGCTCAGTGGGGCTGGGGGAGCAAGCAGGGGATGGGGCCTGGTGGGTGTCCTCTCACGGTCCCCTCCCCACTCCTCCAGCCCCCCCACCCCACCCCCTACTTACTGGCATGGAGTCTGGGTCCAGCTCCCTGCGGCAGCAAGTAGGGACTGTCCGAATCGCCGAATCTTTCTCCGAATCTTTTCCAAATTGATTCAGAGGCTTCAGATTGATTCAGAACTTTTTATTGGTCTCCTGATTTGATTCAGATTCAGAGATTCGGCCACTGAATCAGGCCAAATCTCCTCCGAATCAAATCAGCACCTGAAGCTTCGCACAGCCCTAGTAGGCAAGTGTTCTACAAAGTGGGTCTGGAGAATGTGCTTAGGCTGGGATTACAGAATCCACAGCAAGTCAGGCCTTGCCAGGCTGAGTGTGTCCCAGACTGAAGCTACCCCATGCTCACATTAAAACCCATCCCCTTAGAAACAAAGTCACAATGTTGCACCACAAATATTCTGTCCTGCAAAACAGAATATCTGTGCAGAGGACAGGAGGTAACAAACGTCCTGTGGCCTTTGGTTACAGCTCATATCAGTAATTACTTGAAACCCTCCCTTTATAATGACAGAGGTTAGACTGAAAGGAAGGGACCCACCTGATTGCCTCTTTGATCCATTGTTTTTTTATAGCAGATCAGAAGAGGCCCAATCAGCCCCGAGGCTATATCTCGTTCTGGGTTGATGGAGCTGTAGTAGAAACGGGTGAGGCAGAGAGGGTCTGAGCTGGCTGGTCCATCCTCCATTGTCACTTTCCAGCTGTATGTGAATGACTGGCCAGGTGGAATGGATATATCCTTCACATCTTTCTCTGGCAAAAGACAACCCCAAGAACAGATGCATTAGGTTTGGGCACCAAACTTAGTGAGGAACCAACTTCACAAAGAGTGAACAATAATAAATCAAACGAGCATCACACAGAGCCAACGTGTCCCAGAAGCAGCAGGGCTGAAATTTCATGATGGGTATCAGGGCACTTCGTATCTCATGGAAAACACCTGATCCTGTGACATTTCCAGGCCAAGGGCATGAACCAAGAAAACATCTCTATTCAGGAAGGGCACTGAGCGCATGTGCTTACATCTCACTGAAATCAAGGGATATGTCTAGCTTGAAATTAATGGCGTGACTCCAGTACATATAGGTGTACCAATACTAATCTTAATCAAGGTAACACAATAAAATTAGCAGTGCTGACACAGGGGCATGAATATAAAGCCAGGGTTGCTATTCTATATTGAGGCCAGTGCCACTGTCTTCACTGGTATTGTTACTTGTAGCTGGCTAGATGAAAGCCAGCAAAGATACCTACCCAGGATACAATCACACTTCATAGTGCTGTGTAGACATACAGTGGATGCTGATGACTCTGAAACTCATGCTAAGCTTGGGCCTACTCACAAAAATACAGAATACTGATGCTAACTGCATATTGCAAGAGGATGCGAAGTCATGGGTAGACCATCTAAGAAGGAATAATGAAGTATCTCTTCCAGCTTATCTTGCTATATTCAGAATGATTTCAAGCAGACTCTTAGTTGTCTGGTGTGTTACCATATGAAATGTCTATCCTTGATTAATTAGCATGATAAAAATTTATTTTGCGACGAACTCGTGTTTATGTGCAGGAAGAGACGTTCTCCCTATGTAATAGATGTCTCCTCCTGATTTAGTATGTTTTTCTGGGCTGTTAATCAGTTTCTTGATATGTTTCAAACTAAATAACCTCTTGTTACCCAAGAAGGTAACTCATTTAAATTAAACATTTCTGATAACCAGTAACCAGCAGGTTTTTCCTGTCAATTACTGCTTGGGACTCTCTCTTGATTTACACAACTAAACGAATGCTTTGGAGATGCTAAACTAAGGGTATAAAAAGGCAGTAAAACAGCAAACAGCGCATGCTTCAAGAGTGAGAAATCTGACACCAGTTGCTAATGCACCCAACTTACTCGAGAATTTGAAGAGAAACAGACCACCTCTTCATCACCTGTTTGGTGAGAAATCATCACCTTATAGATTCATAGATTCATAGATTCATAGATGCTAGGGTCGGAAGGGACCTCAATAGATCATCGAGTCCGACCCCCTGCATAAGCAGGA
>NW_017728916.1:5971628-5993677 GCF_001723895.1 Crocodylus porosus
GGCGGATGGTGAAGGTGATCAGCTCGTGGTCGCTGTCACCCAGCTTCCCATCGATCACTAGGTCACCGATTAGGTCATCCCCAGTAGCCGGTACCAGGTTGAGCAGCGCTTTGCCTCTTGTTGGCCCATAGACTTTTTGAGTCAGGTAGAGGTCATCCACACACGAGAGGAATCTTTGCGACCACTCGGATTTTGCAGAGTGATCCTCCCACGAGATTTCCAGGTAATTGAAGTCACTCATGACAATCACGGTCCTGGAGCATGCAGCCTCAGCCAGTTCCTGGGCGAACTCCTGGTCAAGCTCAGGACTTTGGGCGGGAGGTCTGTAGTAGACTCACACTGTTGTGTGCCCGTACCGTGTTCCCCACAGATTTTAACCCAGAGGGTCTCCAGTCGTCCACCCTGGTCACCAACATCAGCTTGCAGGGATGCGTAGCTTTCGTTAACATAGAGAGCTACACCCCAGCCCCTTTTATCTACACAATCTCTCCTGTAGAGGGTATAGCCGTCTATACCCATGGTCCAGTCATGGGTAGAGTCCCACCAGGTCTCCGTTATTCCTGGTTTATGACACCATAATTATTTGCATTGAGCAGGAGGACGAGCTCCTCCTGCTTGTTCCCCAAGCTCCTGACATTTGTGTACAGGCAGGCAAGTGTCCCCTTGGGGGCTCTTGCCTTGATCACAGGTTGTACCAGGGCTGGGGCAGGGGTGGGCTCTCTTAAGTGCCTTGGCCTGGTGGCTTTCCAAGGGCTGCTCAGCAGGCAAGCAGTAGTGGTAGTCCCCCCATGCCCCAATGGGCTTAGTTAAAAGCCTGGTGGAGCAGGTCAGCCAGTCTGGCTGAGAAGAGCCTCCTCCCCAGGGGAGAGAGGTGGAGGCCCTCACTTCCCAGCAGCTCACTGCCTCTTTTGCCAAAGAGCGGGCTGTGGTCATGGAAGCCAAAGTCTTCCCGATGACACCAGCGCCTCAGTCTTTGGTTGACTACATGGATCCTCCTCTCCCTCAGCCCATACCCCGAGACTTCAAGGATCAAAGAGAACACCACCTGTGTTCCCAGACTCTTTAGCCCCGCTCCCAAATCCCTGTAGCGCCTCATGACCCAACTGGGAGTGCTCCGAGCTGTGTCACTGGTGCCCACATGAATAAGGAGCATAGGATAGTGGTCTATAGGCTGGAGAAGCTTAGGGATCCTCTCCACAATGTCTCAGATGCGGGCCCCCAGGAAACAGCAGACTTCCCGGGCTAAGGGGTCGGGGCGGCAGATTGCCCCCTCAGTCCCCCTCAGGATGGAGTCTCCCACAAAAAACACCTTACGTTTTATCTTGGGGAGAGCGGGGGCAGTAGCTGCAGTTGAGCCTGTGTTGCCTGCAGCAGCTGGCAACTCAGCGGGCTCTGCTGGAGCAGAAGGAGGTGCGTACCTGTTGCTAAGCTCCGGCGGGGCAGGGACCTTGGTGCGGTGGGCCTTAAGACCTTTGACCACCTTGGTTCATGCCCCTGGCTGGACAGAGCGGGAGTCCCGAAGTCCTCCTTGGTCCTGGAGGAAGACTGTGGTCCAGTCTCTGGCTCCCAAGGTAGAAGGGCCTGGCAGCAGGAGTAAATCTCCTGCTCACAGTCCCTGATGGCATGCAGTCTCTGGACTGTGGCCTGGAGCTCCTCCAGCTGGCACACCAGAGACACCAAAAGGGAACAGACCCCACAAGGGGAAGTGACCATGCTCCCGGGCCCCAGAGCCTGAAAAAGGGACAGGCAGCCCACGCAGCCGAGAGCCAGGGTCTCTGTCTGCGTGGAGCCCAGAACCATGGGCTCCATCTGGGTGGCTGTCTCTGAGGTGCCGGGTGGGGGGGCCACAGAGCCCGAGGGGACCCGAGGGGTGCAGCACGTGCCCAACCATGTCATGCCTCCGGTAGGCTGGCTATGGCTGGGACTATCTACCTGGGGGTTTCGCAGGCAGAGTCTCGGGCCCTCCCGTGCACCCTCCTGCACGAACTCCGTGCTAACTCATGCGCCAGCAGACAACCATGCCTGTTTGCACAGCCTGTTTGCACAGCTCCGGTCGCATGGCTCCCTGGGGGGCTGGGCCAAGTAGGGGCCTGGGTGGGGCTTGACCCGACCCGGCCCCACTCAGGCGCCTCCTCCCATTCACTCAGGGGTTAACCTCCTCCCACCATGGGCCTCGCTGTGCTGAGGGTCAGCGGGGGGCTCTGTCACTCATCCAACAAGGTGTCGTGTCAATCCCTGGACTAGTCCGGAATCCTTGGTTTTTATTTGCTAACAATGCATCTACACAAAATGCTTTACCATACAGCTGACTAACTGACTGTGCAGTAAAGTGTCACTGTCTACATGTGTACATGCTTACTGCACAGTAAATTAATCTACTGCACAGTTAATTTGCTACCTGCATTTGCAAGTAGCAAATTAACTGTGACATAGTTACTGTACAGTAGTGCACATGTAGATGCCAACTGGGAGCAAATCTGCTCTCAGTTAGCCCCACCACCAGAAGGCTACTCTCAGCCTAGCCCCAGGGCCATGGGGCTTAGAATTTCTCCAACCCCATGGCTGGGGGATGGCTCTCTTTCCTGCCTCTGATGCCTTTTCTCTGTCTCATCACTGACCCTGTCCAGCTCAGAGCAATGTAGGCCCTACTTCACAGTGGCTTTCCACTCACAGTGGTCCAAAACAGCTGATTCCCAGTGTTGGCCATCGACATACAACTCACAACGGGTTTTCTTGCAGACATCAGCAAAACAGAGTTTGGGCTGTCCAAGTTGATGTTTGCCAGTGGGCAACTTTGCCAAGTTCATGTTTGCCAGCTCATCATAGAGTATGTACTTGGGGATTCAGCCATCACTCATATGATTTACATGTCCTAATCAATGGAGGCATCTGTCTCAGGAGCATGAACATACTAGGTGTGTCTACACAAGACACTAAAGGCACAGTAGACTATTCGACTGCATATTAGCATAGGGGCAAAACCCATGCTAATGAGCTAATGTGCAGTTGAATTAGTCTATTGTGCATTAGCTTAAAAAAAAAGCATGCATCAGCACTAATGCACCTGTAATTACAATGCATTAATGAACATGTAGACGTGCCCAGTGGGTATCTTGGCCCATTCCAGGACAGTGAAGTTGGAGATGTTGTCACTCCATGTTATGCCCAGGGTAGGGCTAGGATTCAGAGTGACCTAGGCAAATTGGATTCGGCCAAAAGAAATCTTATGAGGTTCAACAGACACAAGTGCAAAGTCCTGCACTTAGGACAGAACAATCCCATGCATTGATACAGGCTGATGACTGACTGGCTAGGTAGCAGCTCTGCAGAAAAAGACCTACGGGTTACAGTGGACAGTAAGCTGAATATGAGCGAACAGTGTGCCCTTGTTGCCAAGAAGGCTAATAGCATACTGTTCTGCAGTGGTAGGAGTGTTGCCAGCAGGGCAAGGGAAGTGATTATTAGGAGTTTGCAAAATGGGCCTTTTTCAATTCAGATTTGGCCCAAATCAGGGACGGTGATTTGATCACTGCCCCTGATTCAATTCAGCCAAATCCAAATCTGATGATTTGATGCTGATTTGGAGAATTAGCAATTTGGCCATAGATACAGCTTTAAATGTTTTTTCTATATACCTCAAGGTATCAGGTATAGCTTGTGAATGCTGCGATGCTGGGGCAGATGGAGCATCGCACAGGAGCACAGGGCTCCCCCATTCCCCACCCCGGCTCGGTGATTACCCGCAGGAGGACCCCAGGTGTCCCTGCAGACCCAGGAGGCACCAGTCGTCGAGCCGGGGGAGCGCAGGGGGGGCCCCCAGCACACTCCCCAGCAGACCTAGAAGTGGACTGGAAGTGCTTCTGGTCCACTTCCGGGTCTGCTGCCTAGGTCTGGGGGGGCACCCAGGTCCTCCTGTGGCTGAACACCAAGCCGGGAGTGCAGGGGGGGCCCCCAGCACACTCCCCAGCAGACCTAGAAGTGGACTGGAAGTGCTTCTGGTCCACTTCCGGGTCTGCTGCTGAGTGTGCTGGGGACCCCACTACGCTCCAATGGGATGCTCCATCTGCTCTACCATCAAAACATTCATGAGCTGCCTGGTACTTTGAGGTATGTAGAAAAAACATTTAAAGCTGTGCCTATGTCCAACTAGCCAAATCTTTTCGAATCTCTCCAAATCGATTCAGAGGGTTCCGATTCAATTCAGAGAGATAAAAGGGTCTCCTGATTCGATTCGATTCAGATTCGAGATTTGGCCACCGAATCAGGCCAAATCTCCGCTGAATCAAATCAGTGACTGAAGTGTCACACAGCTCTAGTGGCCCCTAAAAAAATGTGGAAAATTAATATTTCTCTGCCTTTGGTTCCTGTCAAAAACGACAGGAACCAAGGGCAGTAGGGCCCAGGGGAATCCCAGAGGGCTCCAACAACAGCAAGGCCAGCCCCGCCCCACCCCACCCCACATCTGGAAGCCCCAGGTGGGGTTTCTGGGCTGGGAGCACATGGCTGCCCTGGCATGAGAAGCTCAGGTAAGGGGAGGAGAGACCCCAGGCAAGAAAGGAGCATGGGGTGGGGGGGAAGCAGCCCCTCTTCATGCATGCCCGGTGCCCTGTGCTGCAGCTGCTTGCAGCCCACATGGGGCTGCCTGTGCCTGCTCCGAACAGCCCCATGCAGGCTGCGAGCACCTGCAGCAGGGAGTGCTGGCCATGGGATGGGGGAGGAGCCACTTCCCCCTCCCCCCCCCGTGCTCAGCTTTTCCCTGGGCTTCTTCCCTGTGCAGAGAAAAGCAGCCCCTCCCCACTGCATGGCCGGTGCCCCGCGCTGCACGTGCTCACAGCCCGTGCAGGGCTGTCCAGAGCAGGCACAGGCAGCCCCAGGCAGGCTGCAAGCGACTGCAGCATGGGGTGCCGGCCATGGGGTGGGGAGAGGCTGCTCTCTCTCCCCCCTCTGCGCTCCGCACCATGTTGTAAACTGGCCCCACTGCCAGGCTGGGTTGGGGCTGTGCGCTGCCCCCCGCCTGTACCACAGATCTCGGGGGGCACTGGGTGTGAGCAGGTGGGGAGCCAGTGGGGGCACAGGGCCCGCACCAGTGTCCCGGGGCCAGTGCCAGTGGGGCCCAGAGCAGGGTAGCAAGAGTTTGGGGTCTCAGTCAGCAGGGCTCTATGGAGCCGGGCCAGCTCCCTGCCTCCCTGCTGGTGCAGCCCAGCCTGGATCCACAGACCCCTGCTGGCCCACGCCCCGCTTTGGGCCCCACCGGTACTGGCCCTGGGACATTGGTCCCAAGACATTGGGACATTGGTCCCAAGATGGTGACCAGGGGGCGGGGCACCTGTCAAGGAGTGGGGAACCTGTCAAGGGGCGGGGCTACTCATGTGGCCCTCGACAGCCTGCCAAAACTGGGTAAGCGGCCATCCGCTCAAAATAATTGCCCACCCCTGAGCTAAACTGTTCTCAGTGGTGGCAGATGACAGAACAAGGGGCAATGGTCTCAAGTTGCAACACGAGAAATTTAAGTTAGATATTAGGAAGAATTTTCTCACTTGGAGAGTAGTAAAACACTGGAACAGGTTACCCAGAGACGTTGTAGACTCTCCATCCTTGGAGGTTTTTAATACTTGGCTAGACAAAGCCTTGGGTGGGATGATCTAATTGGGGATGGTCCTGCTTTGAGCAAGGGGTTGGACTAGATGACCTTCTGAAGTCTTTTCCAACCCTAATTTTCTATTATTCTATACGACACAGGCATCTAAGATAGAAACTGTTCAGTTTTCGTTGTTCCTTGGCATAAGGCGTCCACGTTTCACTGCCATACAATAGAGAGCTAAGTACGCAAGTACTGTAGACAGACATCTTTGTCAAGTGAGCACTCTGTTTTTCCAAATTCTCTTTTGAAATTTAGCCATAGTGTTGCTTGCATTTCCAATGCGAGCATTAATTTTGGCTTCCAAACCAAGTTTTTGCAAGATAGTGGAGCCCAAGTAAATTTTTCAACCACTTCCAACCACTTAGTCAGTAAATACAATGCCAATAAATGCCCAGAGCAATTTCTCTCTGCAAGGAGGGCACAGCCCAAATTGCTCAAAAAGCATGGGTATTGACTGATGAATCACCCTTAAATCATGACGTTGTAATACCTAGTACCTTCCACCAAAGCGTTCTCCCCAGTTTACAAGTAGGAAGAGTGAGTCACTAAGCAGGAAACTCAGTTGCCCAAAGAGACAGCGTGGTGCTGTCAGATGTGAAACTCACAGAAAGTGCCATGAGTTACAGCGCCCCTCTCCCCCCTAATTCAAAAGACGTCTGCTTTTGGGTCGGAGGGGGGAGGGGTTCATGCTATACTTTGGAGCTGATCCAGGAGGAGCTATTTGCTTGCAGCCTCTCTCCCCTAGCCCCCACCCCGCTTCCAGCACTGGTGCTGTCTACAGGATGGGAGCGGGAAAAAGATAGGGGAGGAAGCTCCAGGCTGGGATTGCCCAGCCTGAGCTGGAGGTGGGGCATGTATTGGTGCTCCCAGACCCAAGGTGGGGGGCTGCAATACACATGCCCCCTCTCCAGCTGAGACTGGGCAAACCTCAGCCCAGAGCTCCATCCCACTCCCTTCCTGCAGACAGCACTGGGGGCAGGGCTGGGCTAATGAAGGCACTCTGCTTTGGAGCTCCTTCATCTGAACCTTCATTACATTGGTTAATTTATCACATGATCAGGCACTTTTTAATGCAGCTATGCATTTCCATCAGGACATGGCAGTAGAGCTCTTTCAAAGACAAATGTCACATCTGTCAGAGCCCAGTGAGTCAGTGGCTACGTCAGGAACAGAGCAGTATGTGGCTAAGTCAGGAACAGGTCTCCTGAAATAAAGAATTGAAGAAGTTTTGCAAAATGGAATTAGTTCTGTGCACATAAAATTGTTCCTCTGTTAAAGGAAGTTCTGCCAATCCCCGCTACCAGAACCAGAGGCACTTGTTTCCATACACTGAACTGCCCTTCAATAGTTTTAATTCTTAAGCAGGTGACACTAAATTAGAGAGAGGAAGGAAAAGAGGATGCATAATGCAAAATGGTTTCTAAACAGCAAAAATCTCCCACACATCTCCAGGAGGTGGCAGCAACAGTATTTGGGAGAAGAGCTGGTAACCTAGCAACCCCAGAGAGGAAAAACTAGCAGCCTCAACAGGAAAATGAGCTCAATCACAAGGAACACCCCAAGATAAACGGGAGGAAGAGAGAGCTCAAGGAAGGACAAATGTGACCAGCTCACAAACTGTGACAGACGTAGAAGGGATGTTTTTCTTCCTGTGGCTTATTCTGCTAATACCATGTAAGGCCCAGTCATACCTCGTACAGTGGCGCTGACTTTAATTTCACCCTGGTTTTATATCACTGGCTTCTATGTGGTTCCTCCTAATTTACATATATGTAACTGGGAGAAAATCAGGTCCACTGAGAAGCACATTATCCCATAAGCAGTCCTATGCACTTCTGTGCTACTCTCTCAGTATAAGGGGCAGAACTGGTCTCACAATGGTATGTGAAGGTAAGTGAAAACAGAGGGATGGTGATGATGGTGGTGATGATGGTGGTGATGATAAAAGTTATTATTTAAAGTGCTTCAAATAGAAGACTGAGGGAGTTAGGAATTGTGAGTTGGTCCCTCAGTTAGATATCAGTTAAAAGTCAGTGTTGGAGAGATAGAGAAAAGGTCTGCAGAGGCTTGCCTACTGCTCCTGTATTCAAATTTATTGTTTAGGTCTTCTCATTCATGTATGCCTTTATTTACTGAACCTGATGACCACTGCAACTTCCATCACTTGCGGCATGCTTATGAAAACCCCAAGCTGCACTTGGGGTTCAGCTCCGGAGCAAGATGCATTGGCAGAAGCCCGTTGTACCCCCATGAGCCCAGGACCCCTCAGGAACCCCCAGCAAACACAGGGACCCTGACCTTGGCCCCCAGCACAGCCGAGAAGTAAGTGGGCCCACGGTGGGTGGGAGTTAGACAGCTGTGGAAAGGCAGCTGAGAGGAGAGGATCCTCCAAGGAGGTTCATACATCTCCCCACCCCGGGCTCCTATTTGGCCCAGCCCACAGGGAGCCACATGACTGGTGCTGTTGGGTGCGTGAGTTAGGGCAAGGGTGGGGGCACTTACCAGCCCCCTTCTTTAGTGGGTCAGGGATCCTCCAGGCCCTAGAGTGGCACGGCACCAGCAGCAGGCCCACTACACATGCAGGATTTAAAAGGGCCCACCAATGGCTGCTCCAGAGAAAGATGCATGGGTGACAGCCCATCGTGCCCCTGTGAACCCCGGACCCCTCAGGGACCTCTAGCAGATGCGCGGATCCCAGCCTTGACCCTCAGCACAGCCGAGAGGTAAGTGGGGCCTATGGTGGGTGGGAGTTCGACAGCTGCAGGGAGACAGTTGAGAGGAGAGGAGCTGAGGAGGGTCACCCCCCCCACAGTTCCTACTTGGCCCAGCCCCACAGGGTGCCATGCGACTGGAGCCTCGTGAACAGGCGTGCTCTGGGCCCAGCGTGCAAGTTAGCATGGGAGTTTGTGCAGGAGATGCGAGCAGGAGGGGCACAAAGCTCTAGGCAGTGAGCCTGAAGAGAAGGATTGGCATAGCCCAGACTACCATCTGTACCATGGTGGGGACATGCTGCACCCCAAAGATCCCCTCCATGATCGGACCCTTCCCCTCTGGTACTTCTGAGCTCTCCACCCAGACAGGTCCCATGGTTCCAGCATCCACTCAGAGAAGTCCCCTGGCTCTCGGCTGTGGGGGCTGCCTGGCTCCAAGCACATGGGATCAGGAGAAATGACACCTCCATTTGTGAGGTTTGCTCCAAATTCCACTGGAATCTCAGAGTGCCAGATAGTGGTGCTCCAGACCATGGTGCAGAGGCTGTGTGTCATCAGGGTTGGTGAACAGGAGATTGACTCCTACTGTCAGGCCTTTCACCCCCAGGAAGAAGATGGAGGAGCTAGGTTGCCTGCCAGGACAAAGGTAAACAAGAGAAGCTCCCATACTGTCCAGCCAGGGGTTTGGATGAAGGTTGTCACTGGCCCCAAGGCTCACTGCACTAGGGTCACCACTCCCCTGGATATCTGCAACAGGTACAAAGCCCTTGCAGCACCAGTAAAGCCAGCAGAGCTGTCAGCTCCTGCAAGTGAGAAAGAAATGTGACCAGTACTATCCCTAAGAAGAATCACAGAGTAGTCACTGTGGGAGACTCCCTCCTTAGGGGGACAGACGAGCAATCTGCCACCTCGATCCGTTAGCCTGGGAGGTCTGCTGCCTCCCAGGGGCCCGTATCTGGGATATAGCTGAGAGAATCCCAAAACGTATCCGGCCCTCCAACCACTATCCCATGTTCCTTATCCATGTGTGCACAAATGACACAGCTTGGCGCAATCCCTGCCAGGTCATGAATGACTACAGGACTCTGGGAGTGGGGCTTAGGGGGTTGGTGGTTTTTGGTGGTTTTTTCCTCAATCCTTCTGGTTACGGGTCATGGGCTGAGGAGGGAGAGACAAACTGAAGTAGTGAACAGAAGACTGTAATGTTGGTGCCATCATGAAGGCTTTGGCTTCTATGACCACAGTCCATGCTTCAGAGAAAGAGGCAGTGATTTGCTGGGAAGGGGCAACCTCCTCTTCTCTCCACTGGGGAGTGTGGCAGAGCACTGTTTGTTCCTGCAACTTTAAGAACTGAGCCAAGCAGCCAGGAGGTGCTTGACTGCGGTGGCCATTTTAGATCTCTGGCCTCCTATATAAACACGGCAGTTTGCTGCTGGCAGGCCAAGCAGTAACATCGCCTGGCCGCAAGGCTGCATGTAACAACTTGGAGGTAAGGGCAGGAGCTGTAGGGGATGGTTTGGAGGCTCCTGGTCCTGGACATGACCTAAAACTGCACCCTGCCAGGAGTGGGTGGCCTGGTGCAGGAGCCCCAGGAAATGCCAAGCCAGTTACCACCCCAGTGAAAGGCGAGTTGGGGAACCTTAATAACCCCAGCTCCCACAACTGGTGGGTTACCCCCTAGTAGGTTCCAGAAGGCAGACCCAGGAGAGAGAGTGGGGCCATAGACTCAGAAGCCTGACTTGAAATCCCCTGACTGGTCAATGCTGGGGCCAGGACCACAAGGGTCAAAGGGCCAGAGGCCCACCACAAGGAATGCCCGGAGCTGAAGGCCTGGGGCTCTGACTGGCCTCGAGGTGAGGGGAGGACCTGTGTAGCCAGAGGTCCCAGGGGGGCCACACCCATAAGGAGGAACAGCTCAGGGAGGGTAGCCCAGAATGAAGGCGGAGTAGGCCGCCTAAGTGGAGGGATCTTGTAGGGGTCTGGACTGGAGGATTCTGGGGCGCAGTGTGGGGGCGCTGAGGTTAAGAACCATGGATGCCATCTGCAAGGCCTGGGCTGCGGTGTAGGGGAGGAACAGAGCCACAGATAGTGCCCCCTGGCATCGGGGCAAGAAATGGGCAGCCTCCCGCCTAATTAAGATAATTAATTAGATATCATCCAGGCATGGCAGGAAAGAAGGTGGGCGGTTGGCCTAGAACAGGTGGGTGGGACATTGGTAGATCGGCCCTGGGAAGGCCCCCCTGTTACAGGGAAGAAGCTCT
Source organism: Crocodylus porosus (assembly GCF_001723895.1). Classification (NCBI taxonomy): domain Eukaryota; kingdom Metazoa; phylum Chordata; order Crocodylia; family Crocodylidae; genus Crocodylus; species Crocodylus porosus. Next base: position 5,982,242 of record NW_017728916.1, read on the forward strand.
TCTCAGCCAGAATGGCTGACCTTCTTGACCGGTCTTTAAACTAAGTGTCACGGAGCGGGAACCTACAAGTGGCCGTGTACTTGCTAGCGCCCCCCTGCCATGTCACTTAGGCAATCCAGCACCCTCGACTCGCCTGCCACGTCTTTGATCTTAGGGTCAGTATGGGAGGCTGCCTACTTGCACCTATGACACCGCGCTGGTATTGCCTCCATTGCAAATGGGGCGCTCTCACCCCAGCCTTATGAGCAGTGCGTGCCTCCGACCTCCCTTTATAGCACGCCCCAAGCCTCGCAGCTCTTCCTGGACGTTGTCTGGTCCTGCGCCCTACTGGTGCCCCCTGGGCTGGCCTACAACCAGTGCCCCTTCTCTGGCACTCCTGGGCCTGACCCACAACCAGCAGCCCTTCTCTGGCGCCCCTGGGCCTGACCCGCAACCAGCGCCCCTTCTCTGGCGCCCCTTCCGGGCGTGGCCCCCTTGACTGGATTAACCCTCTATATCGACTGGGCTCAGGCAGCTTAAGCCCTACCCAGCCCCTTCCGAGTCCTGTCCCTGGTGACCATCCAATTGGGCTCAGGTGGCCGGAGCCTTACCTGGCCCCTGCTGACCCCTGCCAATGATGGTTGTCCAACTAAGTGTGTCCTGGTAGGCTCAGGCGGCCGGAGCCCTATCTGGCCCCTTCAAAGTCCTGCCAACGATGACCCTGACATAAAGTGTGTCCTGTAAGGCTCAGGCGGCCGGAGCCTTACCTGGCCCCTCTGGTTCCTAGGGCTCCCCTGCTGGTACGGGGACCTTCCAGACAACCCTTTAGCTCGCACCAGTCTTGGGTGCCTGTCAGTGAAACCTGCTGCCCGCCTTGAGGTGGCTTGATCAAGTACATGGCCCACCTAGGGCCTCTGCCGTGCCTCTTGCGCCCGTTGCCCCCTCTGGGGCGTTTGCCGCGCCTCTCCGGCGCAAACCCTGTACCCTGCTGAGCACCACTCGCTGTGCCCCGCTGAGCACCGGGAACCCCCAACTGGCTGGGGAGCCTCCGTGAGCCCTCCTCTCACCCCTACAGCCTCACCCGGTCCTCCAGTGTAATCATAACAAAACCGTAAGCCAAGTGGCTACAACACAAGCAAAAGCCCACCGGCTTATAACACAAACCACACGCCGCACTGGTTCTCACCGATACCTTTCTCAGGGCTCTCTCTCTCTCCTCGCATCATTGCAGCGGTCAAACTGCCACCGTAGGCTTTGCTGCTCAGCTCTCCGCCGCAGAGCTCCTGCTCATGCAGTGGCCAGAGGGGAACTGCTCACAGGCTCCGACCTGAGCTGTTATAAAGGGCCCGGCCCTGCCCCCTTCTGGTCACCTGACCGGCTGGTTGCTCCAGCAACCCGCAGCTGCGCTGCTCTGCTGCTTGACAACTCTCCTCTTATCCTTTAAGTCACAGGGCACCTCAGTGCCCCTGTGACACTAAGCTCACCAGGGAGGGGATGGGTGGACAACCACCAGTGCAAGTTCACCAAGCATCAACCACCAAATCAGCAGGTTAGGCTGCTCAAGGGAACCCATCACTAGCCCAGCCCAGGAACAGAGATTTTCCAGGAGTGTAAAGAAATCTAGGGTCTCCAACAACACACTTACTTGCCTGTATACAAATGCCAGGAGCTTGGGGAATAAACAGGAGGAACTGGTCCTTCTTCTAAACAGAAATGACTACAATCTCATAGGGATAACAGAGACCTGGTGGGACTCCTCCTATGACTGGACCACAGGTACAGATGGCTATGCCCTGTACAGGAGAGATCATACTTAAAAATGGGCGGGGGTGTAGCTCTCTATGTGAAGGAGCAGTACACTTCCCTACAAGCAGAGATTGGCACCCAAGGAGGACAATGGGAGACCCTCTGGGTTACAATATGAGTGGAACGTGGTGAAGGGGATACAATGGTAGGAGTCTAATACAGGCCTCCAAGTCAGGAACAAGAGCTGAACCATGAATTCGCTAGGGAACTAGCTGAAGTTGCACACTCGTGGTGCATGTTTGTCATGGGAGATTTCAACTACCCCAGTCATCTCATGGGAAGCGCACTCAGCCAAATCTGATAGGTCACAAAGCTTCCTCACATGTGTATGAGCTCTATCTGTCTCGAGAAGTTCATGGGCCAACAAGAGGTAAGGTGCTGCTGGACCTGGTACTGGCCAAAGGGGATGAACTAGTCAGTGACCTAAGAATCGAAGGGAAGCTGTCTGACAGTGACCATGAACTGATCACTTTCACAATCCATTGCAAAGCTGGCAAGTCAGTCATCAGTGCAGAAGTCCTCGACTTTAGGAAAGCAGACTTTCATAAGTTCAGAAGGCTTGTTGTCAAGGTCCTGAGAGGCCATGATTTGACAGGGAGAGGAGTTCAAGATGTGTGGGAGTAAAAGAGCTCAGCAACCCCTTTAGCTCAACAGGCAACTCATGGACCTCCTATAGCTAAAAAGAGATGCTTATAAAGGATGGAAATGACCCTGCCGGTGGCACTGAGAAAGCTTGAGGGGGGTAAGGGGAAGGGGGGTCTGGACCCCCAGCAGGTCACTGGCAGCAGACGAGTGACTGTGGGTACCTCCCCCGCAGGTATCAGCCTTCTGGTTATTCACTCCTGTAGGGAGCAAACAAGGAAAGCCAAGGCTGTAACTGAACTCCATCTGACTGTATGAATCAAGGACAATAAAAAGTCCTTCTTCAGATATGTAGGAAGTCCAAAAAAACAACCACGGGCATCACTGGATCCCTGCTAAAACAAATGAGGCAGCTGACAACCAACACCCAGCAAAAAGCCAAACTGCTTAATGATTACTTTGCATCAGTCTTTCACCAGCCTACCTGACAAAATGTGGGATGTCAGAGTGAGAGTGACTATATACCCACCATTGGCATAGCTCTTGTGAGGTAACACCTTGAGAGGCTGGACACTCACAAATCAGCTGGTCTGGATGGATTGCACCCAAGATTGCTAAAGGAACTGGCAAACATCATAGCGTGGCCACTGGCAAAGATATTCGAGAACTTGTGGTGCTCGGGCAAAATACCTGAAGATTGAAAGAGGACCAGTGTGGTGCCTATCTCCAAGAAAGAGAGGAAGGAAGATCCAGAGAACTACAGGCCAATAAGTCGACCTCAATCCCTGGAAAGATCTTGGAAAAAATTATCAAAGGAAACATTATCGACAGGCTAACAGAAAGCAATGTTCTGAGGGACAGCCAGCATGGTTAGGTTTTGCCTGACCAATCTCATTTCCTCCTATGGCCAGGTGATGTATCACCTGGACAAAGGGGAAGAGGTTGATATATTTAGACTTTAAAAAAGCCTTTGACCTGGTGTCCCATGATGTCCTTATGGAAAAATTGGGGAACTGCAGCCTCAACTACCCTACAGTCCAATGGCTGGGGAACTGGCTCTGAGGTCAGACCCAGAGAGTGGTAGTTGGTGAAACTGAATCAATGTGGCACTCAGTGACCAGTGGTGTCCCCCAAGATTCCATTCTCAGACCTATATTCCAATGTCTTTGTAAATGATCTGGACTCTGGTGTCAGAAGTGGACTGGCTAAATTCGCCAGGGAAGAGTGCCCACATTGGAGTGCCCGGCCAACCTCAATAGGCTTGCAAGGTGGGCAAAGGAAAACCTGATGACGTTCAATACATAGAAATGCAAGGTGCTCCACCTTGGGGGGGAAAAAACCTGCATCATACTTACAGGTTCGGCAGTACTACACTCGCTAGCACCACAGCCAATAGAGACTTGGGGGTCATGAGTAAGCACAAGATGAACATAAGCCACCAATGCGATACCACAGTCAGCAAAGCGAATAAAACTCTGGCTTGCATCTACTGATGGATCTCAAGTAAGACCCATGAAGTCATCCTGCTGCTGTACTTGACCTTAGTGAGGCTGCAGCTGGAGTACTGCATCTAATTCTGGGCTCCACAATTCAGAAAGGATGTGGAGAAGCTTGAGAGAGTCCAGAGGAGAGTCATGCATATGATCAGAGGGCAAGACAGCAGACCTTATGGGTATGGGACTCTAGCCTGGAGAAGTGTAGGCTCAGGGGTGACTTGGTGGCAGCCTATAAGTATATGAGGCTTGTGCATCAGGATCTGGGGGAACACTTGTTTACCAGAGCACCCCAAGGGAAGACAATGGGCAATGGTCACAAACTCCTGCAAGAGCATTTTAGGCTGGACGTAAGGAAAAACTTCACTGTCTGAGCCACCAAGGCCTGGAATAGACTCCCCACAGAGGTGGTGCAAGCACCTACTCTGGACACTTTCAAGAAACATTTGGATACCTATCTTGCTGGAGTCCTTTGATCCTACCTGACTTTCTGACCCTTGGGCAGGGGGCTGGAGCTGATGATCTTACAAGGTCCCTTCCAGCCCTAATGTCTATGAAATCTAGGAAAACATTGCATTCCCCTACAAAGTCATGTTGCCCCATGGACAAAATACTAAATTGGGACCCAGATCTGAATTCTAGTTTTGCCTCCGACACTTTTCTGCTGATTGATTCCATCTCCATGCTTCAGTTATCCATTTCATAATAGAGGAATAATACAGAACCTTTGAATTCTCTAAACACTAGCTAGGAAGTAGCACATGAAGACTGCATGAAGAGTTGCACATGTACATATAAAAGCATGAAGAATGCATTTAAAATAGTATATGAAGAGTAGTACATGTAAGAGCTATGTAGTACTACAGGCATAGTGTTAGTAGTGGTATCCAACATGCTGCATCTGACAGGAATCTCATTACCTTTTCTTCACCCATCACAGCAGTGTTTTTATGTAAAGAAATGCTGTGATAAATTATTTTTTTTGCTTTGTTTCAATGTTTTTTTGGAACCTTAGAAGTTCAATCTTTAAGTTGTAAAAATCATTTTATAGCTGTGTGGTTCCTGGAAGGTCTTCATTGGTCACTGTGAAACAAATGTCCAGATTACTGCTGTGATGTACACAAGGCACAAGCTGAACACTGCAGAAAATGAAAAGGAATCTCCCCAGTGCACATGGCATGGCATTGCGCATTTGACCAGATCTGTTGTGGTAGGTATATCCTTCCTATGCAGCACTGCTGACTGCTGCAGTAGAGGATGCAACCTCTGATAGTCTGACATGAAAGGGAAATCATGTGTAAAAACAAATACGTCTGAGCCATGGAAAAAGGTTTGGTGGTTCCTCCATTGTGGATGAAGAACCATTCAATTCCTGTTAGCTGGATACTTTACAGGGAAGACACAGTACCCCTAAATCACAGAACTGATGAGGGGCTAGTGGGAGGTACCTTTGTGCCACCTCCTCTTAATTCTGCCTTTGTGGGTCGATTTGGCCCCTCAGTGGAAACTGGAGGAAATCTGAACTGCTAGTTCCTGCTGATTTATTGAGATCTTCCTCAGATCTTGGGAACTGCAGATCAAAGTCATTTGCATAATGGGGAAATGGCTTCACAGCATCTGTCAGTTCCCTGACTGATACGGTCTCTTTGCTGAACCTCCCTGTTTAAAGGGGGATTCCACAGACTGAGCAGGTTCTACCCAAGGGTTTATGCAGCCTTAGGGCTTCTCTACACCACAGAGACAACAAGTCCCAGTAAGGACAGGGACATGTCCTGCCTGTATCCCACTCCTCCCAACCCCTCCATACACTCACACCTGCATTCAGAGGCAGTCTCCAAACACAGAACCAGGTTAGTGAGGCCATCCCAGGCTCATTCCTTTGCACCCACTTGCAAACCCTCAGTGGCCCAAGCAGCCACAGGGGACAACCTCACTGGAAGCCTGGAAAAGCCTTACTAGAGAATGTCTGGGTTTGTAGCACATCCATAGGTGGGGGTGGGTTAGTTGTGCTTTGCCCTATCCTGGCCAAGACTGACTGTCATTACAATATGGACAAACCCTCATGGGAACTGCAGCACCCGAATACTCTGGATTTGGATCCATAGCCCGTATGGTGTGGGTTTCATGAATTCTCCTGCCCTAAGGAACATGACTATTTGCCAAAACCTCTGCTACATTCCAGTGGTTTTCTCCAGCCAGTCTTACTTTGAGAGGACTTCAGTGGGTGAAATGAGCTGACTCTGGTGAGGCCATGAGGGTAGATGTTGTAAGGCCGGCTTGCCAGGTTCCTGAACACAATCTGAAATGACAAAAACAACAACACTTAGAACTCTGATACTCCTTTGTATTTCAAAGCTCTCCTCAAGGCCATGCTTCTTCACAATCCCTGCCCCACAAGTACCTTGGGCACCCAGACTAAGACACGCTAAAGAGTCCTGGTTGTCACACTGTGCTGAGCACCAACCCAGTGAAAACCAGACTTTTATAAGGTGTCTTCTGGAAATCACCCAGAAACTGAGACACTCAACTGAGGCAGGCAGAATCCTTCAGGTAAGGGAGAGATATTAGACTTTCAAAAGTTGCTTCTGCCTGCCAGCCACCATTTCATCCATCCTATCTGGATTGGTCTTAGTCTTTCCTGAGGTCTTTGTTTCAGTCAGATCATGGGACAGCATAGTAATGGTGCAATTATTAGATGGTAGGTAAGTATTATTAGTCCCATTTTGCAGCTGGGAAAAATGAGACAGAAGGACTGAGGCTAAATGTTATGGATGGCCATAATAAGGCACTGATAAGATGTTTGAGTAAATGGCCTGACTTGCAGTGGTACTGAGCATTCCTAAATTCCCTTGGCTTCAAAAGTGGCTATGGATGTTCAACCCTTCTGAAATTCAGCACACTCCTTAGCTTTGTTAGCCAGGAAGTCTAACTCTAGGTACTGCACTTTGAAGACATAGACTTCAGTCTGTTGCCTGAAGCCACAAATGACTCAAAGGCAGAGAGTAGAACTCAGAAGCTGCTGAATCATAACACATTCTCATATAATAAACCATTCTACCTCTCCCATTGATAAATAAGTCAAAAGAGTCATTTAATAAAAGAGAAAGGCAAGATACAGCGTACACGTAGAACAGCCTCACCAGGCACTGTACATCAGCACCCTTGAAGACAACTCAAGGAAAGAAGTGGATTATCTGTCTAAGAAGAATCTGCTGAACGTCATATACTGTCTGTGGGTTAATGTGATGCTTGAGGCTGATTGCATTAGAGACAAATCAAGAGCACTGAGCCAAATGCATCCCTAAGGCATCATCCCTGAAGTCATCAAGGCTTTTATCTGTATATTTTATATCTTTCACTTTGGAGGACTTTAGCCATTGTAAGAAAGGGCCCTAACCCATAGAGAACCTGTGTCAGACCACAGCAATGAAAAGGAATCATGTAGAAATGCAGCCAAAAAGCTTCCCATCTTCCCCGTCGAGCTCATCTATCCAAAATCCAGGAGCTCTTTCTTCTCACCGTAAACTGATCCCCAATTTCTCCTTTAAGGACTGGTCCCAGAATTCCTGTGTCATGTTGATTTGCCACCTTGTGCTTCTTAAAGGTCCCATCTTCATATTCCACATATATCACTTTCTTATACTTTGAACCAATGCGCTGAGGACCAGCTTCCAGACACTTATTTGTGTCATTTCTACAAGAAGCAGCAAAGGAAGGAATGAGTGTCAAAGCAGAATTCCAAGAAACAAACACAGGAAAAGATGATGATGGCAACAACAACAATCTTGACCTCTAAGGCTCCAGCTGACACTAACCTCAAGATAATAGCCTGCCAACTCAGACACAGTAAAACCAGTCCATAAGAAGATGGAATAATAATGTTAATAATAGCTATGATACACCTTGTCATGGACCAGGGCTCTGTACAAACACAGATCAGAAAGACATTCCCTTCCCTGAAGAACAATCTGAACTCAGACTACTTTTCCACATCCTTAGGGCTGAATTCTAACACTGGCTAGAAAAAGAGGAAGCCTACAACAGATGGCATTGTCAGGGAAGCTTATTCGTTGCTCCTGTTCATGTACTGTCCTGACAGGAAATGGTACCTGTACAAGAGAAGGGAGCCTAGCACGTGTCCCTGTGTTAATTAGCACCCAGATATGCTGAAATCACATGGCAGAGGAATCCTTTCTTTGGCCAGTGCAGCTGCCTTACAGCAAGCTTTGGTCCACATCTGAAAAGACACCATGTAGTATGGTAGTCCATTCAGTCCTTGTTTTTGAGGGATCTCAAAAAGGCTCCAATCTAAGTAAGCTGTGATTGTCATCTCTGATACAGGCACCTATCCTCTGGGAACTGGGCTGAGTCTCTCTGAATAAGAAGATCCCTGTAACCCTGCTATTGGGCCAGCCCCCTGATACCTCTACTTCAAACACACAAGCTTACATGAGCAGACTGATTGGTATGACTGAGGACAAACGCCACACCCTGGCAATGCTGATTAAGATGATGTGGCTGTGATTTAATCCTCATGTCATCATTACCAAAAAGAAGTGGAGTAACATTAGGTGTTAATCTACTCTCATGTGTGGTACAGATCCTTCCATTCAAGGCAATTCAATCACATCATTAACTGCAGAAATGGAAGCCAAGACATATCCCTGGTGTAGCTCCAATGAAATCAGGGGGAAGAGATGCAGTGTGGCACATTAGGTCATCCTTTGTACCCTTGCAGATTAAGAGTATAATTGGTCATTGCTATGGATTTCTCTGTTCATAGAAGGATGAGGTTCAGAAACCCCTTCACAACTCTGCTCCTGTGTCATATAAGGAGGGGTTGATGGCCATCAGGAGAAAAGATCAAACACTTTCCTTTCTCCTGGGAACTGACCTCATCTTTTTAATGACCTGCCCAACCTCTGACAAATGGCTGAAGGCAACATCAAACTGTGGTGCCTGTACAAGATTGTTCAGGAAGCCTTTATTTTTAGCCTGTTGCTTTTTCCATCAGCCTGATGGTATTGTTTCTATCATTGCTTAACATACTCTCATCTTAGATTATTATTAACAGCAGCTTTCTTTGCATTAGGTTGCATAGGCAGAAGGTAATAGATGTTATAGCACTGCTTTATCATGTGTGACTTGCATAGCTCAACCTATTATCAGCCAGCATTAGGGAACATGGGTGAAATATATGGGGTCAAATTCAGTGCTCAGTTGCATGGGTCTGTATGGCTATAACTGATAAAAATACTCAGCCACCTACATCTTTGTCCCAACTTCAAATACTTAGCATTAATGAAAAAAGAGCAGACTGGCAATGGGCAGAGTCTGGTGGAGGCTTTAAGGTGCTTTTAAAAAGGAGTGGGAATTTTACAGAGAGGTATGGAAACACTGGGAAGAGCCTGTTTCTAGGCCCAGTCCCATGCTTTGGCCATATTAACATGCTCTCACCTGTCCAGGTAAGTTGATTTCCTTGGGGCATAGTCCCAATCCACCTCCTCAGCCGCAATGTAATATGTCCAGGTCACGGGCTCTTGCTTGGCAAAAGAGCGTGCACGGACTACAGGAAAAGAACTGTCCTCATCTAATGCAATCACTCTGGTATCTGTATCATAATCATTGTAATATTCATCAGATGGTTCATCTGGGGCCAGCCTCATCTTCATCATGGGCTCTTCTGGGCAGTCTTCCACAGTAATGTATGCCTCCATGCCAGCTGAACATAAATGGGCCAGGCAAAAACATTAATTTCTCTCTTTCTCCTCAAAGATCTAGATATAGTTTCATTATTAACCCCATTTTGTCTGTCTCTTCCTCAGATGGATGCACAGTTCTCTGCCCATGTTATCTGTCTTTGTAAATAGGTTGATGTAGTAAGATGAAAGGGGTAACCGATTAGGACAGGAATGAAATGGGTTAGTGGAGGAGGGCAGTGGTTTATATGTATGTGCCAATAGATTAATTAAGGAACATATGTAGACAACAAACTCCAGAGCGGCTAGCCAGCAATCTGCTGGAAGTTAACCAGTTATCAGCTTAGTGTTTGCATCTCCCTAGAGATTGGATGTATTTCATTCTGATAAATCAGAATAAATTACATCCAATCTCTAGGGAGATGCAAACACTAAGCTGACAACTGGTTAACTTCCAGCAGATTGCTGGCTGGTGTTGTTTTTTTTTTGCTTCTTGAAATCATACAGAAAGGATGTGAATCTAGCACAAATTCTGGACCAAATCTAGAGATGATTCTAAGTAACTCCAAGTGGGCCCAATTCTCTTGTCCCTTATATTTGCATTCTACTGGCATAAAGTGATTTAATTTTATGGGGCTTCTCCTGATTTACACCAGTTATAGGGAGAGTAGAATCAAGCATGCTTTGACTTTATTCATATACCGTGCACTGCTGTGTTGCCAACCTCTCCTCTTTCAGAGAATTTCTGACTTCACTCCTAGGTCTAATGGAGTTCAAGATTGCACAACACATGGGTCAAATAGCCAGAAAAGATAAGAGTAGCAGGAAAAACTCTGGGGAGGTGTAGTTAAAGCTAAAGGAAGGAGGGGGAAGCCATAGACCCCAGGGACAGCAGCAGCCAGTGAGTTGGCAGGACTAGTGCCGAGGGCCACAGGCCACAAGCCACAAGTTGGACAGCTGTAGTCTACACTATAAAAAGATGCAACCCCAGCTGACTAACTTGTGTTAAACCAGCAGTGAATAAAAAACAACCCAAGCTGAATTTATGCTGCTACGTGGCCTTGCCTTCACTGCTATTCTAACCAAAGTTAATGACACACTTTTTTTTTTTTATGTGGACCTACCCCATCTGAGTATGGGTGTGTTGGGCCTTAGGTCACACTACACATTTTTCCTCCCAACCCATTCCTCCTCTTTCTCCTGCTCTTGAACAGTCCTGGTGCACTGCAGATATTACCTTTCTGGTGAGATGGAATCTGACAAAACATCAGGAATCTGCCACTGGAGGCAGGCATGGTCTGGGCTGTGAGGAAGGTTGCTGGAGAGATCTCTAAAATGGCATACCGGTGATTCCTCACCAAGAATGTGTGACCTTCAAAGAAAATGGAGTGTACTTCTGGTGCAGTGCCCAGTCCAATGACATGCCAATGAACTGGCCTCTTCTGGCACAACTTGAGATCTGCCCAGGAGAGAGGAAAAGTATAACCATAACACAACAGCTCAGAGAATCCTACACAAGTGTTCTTTTGTCCACACTTAATCACAACATTCAGTGTTGCAAATAGCTCAAATCCAGAGGGATGCGAAGCATGGAGATCCAGTCTCACTGGCAAGGGACGGAAGTTACACATAAATCAGTTTAAGTGATAGGAAATTGATATAAACCTGTAACAGAACAGAAATTCAGTGCACATAAACCAGGTTCAAAATGTCTGAAACTGGTTTAAAATAAACCTGGTTGAATGTTGTATCAGACCCAAACTGATTTGGGTCAAACCGATTTACGAAACCTCTGTCCCAGGCTCCTTCCTGGTTCAAGTTAAATCACAGTCCCCCAGCATCCCAGCATGCTTTCCAGCCCTGAGCTGGGCTGTGCT
>NW_017728916.1:5993912-5995278 GCF_001723895.1 Crocodylus porosus
TGTGAGTCTGGACTGCAAATACCAGAGACCTCAGGGGCAGAAGGAAGAGGAAATGAACACACAACCCATGCTGCCCTTGTGCCAAAGAGCCATGCTCTAGTGCCCCCTAGCTTCTGGCCTCAGCCACTGCACATTTGTGGCTGCATTTCCTGAATCAAAAGCGAATGTCTGTCTAGTTGTTTCTCAGTTTAATCTCTGCAGTTTAGACTAACCTGCCAAGACTGAATCAATTCAGCCTTGGGCTTTTTGACTCTCTGTACTTAGCCACTGAGATCTTTGGCTTCTGCTGGGAGTTGCAGACATTCAGTCTAGTGGAAGCGGTCCCTGAATAAGGACTGAGTAAATAAAGAGGAGCAGATGCTGGCTGCCTAATGGAATTCACATGGTAAGCAACAGTGAGGAATCACAACTGCTTGGGGATATGTTTGCTGGAGTTCTGTGAGGGTCAGTCTTAAGCCTGATGTTATTCAATATTCTTCATGATGATGTGAAAGTAAATGCAAAATCCCTGTGGATAATTTGTGGATGACACAACATTTAATGGAGTGGTAAATAATGAAGAGGACAAGTCTGTCACACAGAGCTATCTAAACTGCCTGGTATGTGAAGCCAATTCCAAAGTCATGCATCTAGGAACAAGAAACAGAGGCCAGATCCACAGGGAGTGCATTCTGGAAAGCAATGATTTTGAAATGGGTCTCAGAGTTGTAGTGGACCAGCAGCCCAACATCTGCTTTCAATGCAAAGCTATGGCAAAAGGCTAATGTCATTCTTGGCTACATAAACAGGAGAACAGTAAATAGAAGTAGAAAGGTGATTGTATTTCTGGTCTGGAATTATGGATCCAGCTCTAGTGTCTGTGTTTTAAAAGAGAAGGTGAAAAATTGGAGAAGGTGCCTTTCTGGATGATATGCTAAGCCAAACAGTAGTTATTGTGATCAGTGCTGAAGTAACTTTGTTAAATTTTGTGATTTGTAAGATAGAAAGCCAAGCTGGATAATCTTATGGTCCTCTCTAACTTTAAACTCAATGGTTTTGTGAAGTTAAAACAAATTTAGCTATGGACTTTAATAAGAGAAGGGTCAAGCTGGTCCACAGGAATGAGAAATGGAAAATATTTCCCAGTCCCCTTGGGAAACATTTGCTGTTCCTTTTTTATCCAAAAGCATTTGGGATACAATTCTGGACTGTCACAGAGCACTTAGGTGCCCTGCTCCTTTAAAGAGCAGAAACTGCTAGGGAAAGAGCCCTAGCAGTGAGTGGGGAGCCCCAGCTGCTGGTTACCAGGGCAACCAGAGTGAGCTAGTGGCCCACACCTGCCAGCAGTCAGCTGACAGGAAGGGGCAGGGCCTGGCTCATATATAAA
>NW_017728916.1:5995503-6033627 GCF_001723895.1 Crocodylus porosus
GGTGCCAGAGAGGGCACAGCATTTTGGGGTGCGCCAGTGCCAGTGAAGGCATAGTGAGAGACAGGGCTGCAGAAAGCCCAGGGAGAACCAGGGGGCCAAACTGTAACAAGGCCCAGACTGAACAACATCAGTTCCATCTGTGAGGCTTGGGGCGTGGTAAAGGGGTGGCTGGAGCCACTCGGCCCATAAGGCTAGGGTGCCCTGAAACACCCACAAGGGGTCCAAGAGCCCACGGGGTCAGAGAGTACAGCAAAATCGTGTCCAAGAGGATATAAAGGCAGCCTCCCTATCATATATTTACCCTGAAAGATGTGGCAGGAAAAAATCAAGGGTGCCCATTGGGCCCACTTGGCACAATAAGGGGGGCCTTGGGGAGATCACGGCCATACTGCAGGACTCCCTGCCATGACAAGGACCAATAAAGATGACTGACAACTTTGTCACTGGAGTTTATTTGTATGAAATATACCACAAACATAAAATGAACTGGTGTCATGCTGGACTGTCCCTGCAGTATTTTCTTAAGTGCTTCCTCCAGTCCACTTTTAAAGACAGACAATATAACCTCTTGAGGTCCCTTCCACCCCTAATTTTGTATGATTTCATGATCCTATAAGTGATGAAGCATTCCCCTATGATAGTACCCGGAAAACTCAGCTGGGGATTACAGCCCATGTGCTATGGTCTGTGCAAACATATATATTGTGATACTGTCCTTTCCAAACTTACTTTCTTTTGCAGTCTCCATTCCCTTTTCCTGTACAAAGGCTCATACTTACCAGGCAGAGAGCCATTTATATAGCCATTGATAGTATGCAGCTGAAGCCTGTTGTGACGCAGGGGATGAGAAGTTCTTGGGATGCTAGATTCAGAATACCAGCTTTTCCCTGGTAACAAAGAAGGAGATCAACATGCATAGTATTTACAAATGTTTCCAAGTACAACTCAAAGTATTAAGGGTTATGCCACCCTCCACATGCATGTTTTGCCAAAAGCTAATGGCTCACTGAGAGGCTGCTGTGAGGCCTTTTCACTGTTCATTCAGACTGTAGGCCAAACATTAATTTGATGAAATTTTCATACTGATTGATTCCTTCTGGTGCCCTTGATGTTCCACTGTAGTACTATTGTTTTAGTGCTAGTCACTGGCACCTCACAGCAAAACAGTTTGTGCTATATGCAATTTATTGTTCAGATGGAGAGAGAGAACTACAGTGCTGTACCTGAGATGTGCTCAGGTACTACTACAAGATGAGAAACAAACTTAACTGCCAGATACTGAACTTCCTTAATTCCCACTGAAATCAACAGGAGTTGAGATTGCTCAGACCCTTTTTGGATTGGGCTTTAAATACACAGATTTCATCACAGTCTCATGTTAACTGTCATTTGCTCTGATTTCCATTTTATTCCACTGGAGCCATTATTCAGAACTGCAGTGCAGGAGATCAGATTTCAAAAAGTAGCTCTGCTCCCTTGCCCAATCTGAGAGGGCTTCAGAGACACTGCTCAGGCTCCTGTTGGGAAAGAAATGCCTCTGAAGCCAATTAAGGAGAGGCAATGATAAATCTGAAAAGGACTATCACCTTTTACCAGTTCTAAAAGAAAATAAATGCATTCGATAAGGAAACACGCTATAACCCATTTCAACTGCTTTAAGGTGCATAGGGCCATACTGGTTTTGTTTATAATATCAAGCTGTGTCACAACTCATCATGGCCAGCCAAAACTAGTCACCTCATTCCTGCTTCTTTACCTTCATCAAACACAGAGAAGAGCAGCACAAATTCTTGCAATGTGTCTCTGGTTCCATCTTTGGTCAAAGTCCCTATGAGAGATGCAACAGAAACATTAAATAAAGAACAAGAATGTGTTGTATCTCCCTCTTTCTCCTGAAGAACTCATGGAGGTGGCTAATCCAAGGCCAAGGCTGGGTTGCATTTGTCCTGTCATGGCTGACTTGGATAAGCAGCAGCAGCACTTTCAATGGAGTTTGATTCTTGCCTACAGCTGTTTATGGCTTTGTCCAATGCTGAAGTGACAAGGGCACTACCTAGTGGGGGAGATCTGATGCTGTGCCCCATCTAGTAGGGTTGGTCATAAGCCGGGGAGGGCTGCCAAAAGGAAACAGGCTTGCTGCCACCTAGCTACGAAGGAAAGGCTCCCTGCACTAGATATTGATGGGGAAAGTACAAAGTGTCCTGTCCTCCTGACTTTCTTGGGATATGCAAGCTTTTTTTAACAACCTGGATCCCCTCTGCCACCTCAGTCCTTTGCATCTTAGAAGCTATTGGAAACCAAGATTTAATATGCCTCCATACTGGTAAAACTGCAGGAATCCTAAATGGAAGAAGCAAAAATATCCCAAATGGCATCAACTCTGATGCAGGATGTGCATCGCTGTGTGACCTTTGGCTCCTTGCTGGTATCCACCCATCTGTAACTGTTCATATCAAATCCACTGATCTATCTGGAAAAGCACCTGGATTTACAGCTAATAATCACAGCATAGGTGAAGGCTTCCAAAAACATAGACAAACAGCCACATCCTGATAAGATTCCCTTGGTAATAGCTTTGGCATCTCCAGGAAAGTTTTAGATAAATATAGTTAAAATCTGAGTCACAGATTCAGTCACAGTCTGAACATTTTTGAGGGAAAGAGACAACCAAATTATTTCTAGCAGGAAACTTGGAAGGGTGTTAACTTTCTGGACAATTTTTAGAAGTACTTGGGTAAACAGTTGTGTGCGAATGCAGGTAATGTCCTGGGAAGCCCTTCACAGTCCTATACCCCTACAACTGGGACACTTTAGAAAATGAGTCGGCTGCAAAAGATGCCACTCCTCAACTTAGGATCTTGACTCATCTTAGGATATTGAACCTACTGTCTACCTCAGCATAAGGAAATGGCAGCTTTGAAGGTTTCACCTTTCATGATCAAATAAACTGTCCATTGGATTAAACCACCAACTTCCATGTCTGCTACTCCTTTGCCCCCTTTACCTGGCCGACAAACAAGCAGTGCTCCAATCAAACCAGAGTTGATGTCCTTCACACTGTCAATCTGAGAGAAGTAGGAGTAGGTCAAACATGACGAGTCACTCTCTGTTGGCCCTTGGTTTTCCAGGATTTCCCAGATGTAGGTGTGGTTTTTACCAGGACCCACTGTATCATCATCTTTCTCTGACTGACTGGTCTCATCATTATATCCTGCCCCTAAAAAAAAAAAAAAACCCAAAGAGGGGAGAAGCCCATCATTTTCACTGTACCAGCAAGCTATCACCATAAAGCTACTCTTTGTTTTATTATTTTCCCTAGGACTAAGTTGGACAACCCCTCCATTTCTCACTGGGTTTCTCTGTAGCTTTAGCTGGCTGTCATCTAGACCAGGACTGTACAACTTCCAAGTGGCTGGGTGCTGGATGCCTCACAGGCTGAATGCCCCACAGCCCTCACCAGCAGGGGCTACGTACCTGTGGGCTGCACCAGGGCAAGCCACAGGCCCACTATGCCACATTATGCATGGACACTCCCCTCACCACTGCATCACATCCCCCTCCACTACTGCACTGCATGCCCAGGCTCCTCCACATCTCCCCCAGCCATGCCATACTGCACTGCCCCACCCTAGGGCGGGGCAAGCAACAAAAGCTGGAAGGGGGAGGGAGAGTCAGGAGACTTCTGCAGCAGAGCAGTAAGGGAAGCACCAACTGTGCCAAGACATTGGGGGCTGCAAGTTAACACCTTTTAGGTCACATGCAGCTTGTGGGGCACCAGTGGGGCACCTAGGCTAGACACCTCAGCCTAGTGTTAGAGAGGCTTAACACTAAGCTGAGTTGGGCCCAGTTTCAGGCCGGAGCATAGCACAACTCACAGAAACATCTGCAAGGCATGGGACACAATAAGAGAAAGTCGGTGTTTACTGCCCATGAATAGTAAGACACTGAAAGGGCAGCCTCCTGCCTGATAGCATCAGAATTATTTAACAACAAGGCGTGGCAGGAAAGTAAGGCAGGCAGTGTGCCTAAAGACAGGTGGGTGGGCTGGCACTGTGACTGGGTCTGGGAGTATGCCCCCTGCCACAGTAAGGTGAAGACTGGTTCTTAGGGATGAACTGCCCTCACAGATGACTCTTGGTGTGCATCTACCCCATGGGTGCACCAACAGATTCTCTTTGGCCAGCTGTGTCCACTAAGGTCATGGCTGCACCGTAAGTGTCCTATACCATCGCCAACCCAAGTGCTTAAATGGTGAAGAGAATCCAACAGCCCCTCAATTTCTTCATCAGTAAATAATCCAGGTTGAGTTCTAGCCAGTGTGTTATTTGGTTACCTGAATGAATAATTTTATGACACATGCTCCTTCTGTCTTTCTTTCCTGCTCCACACCTTTGCCACCAGCAGGCAGTGTCTGAGGGATGGCAGGATCTTTTCTCTTGTTAGTTTTAAATGTATGTATAATGGGGGAAAGTGTAGGCAAAGAGATGGACTTCCCACTTAGCTCTAAATTCAATGAAATTTTCTTTAGCTCCCTGCTTCCACAGGTCTACTGTCCTGAGAACAAGCCCTATGAGCAACTGCAGAGCCAGAATAAAAATCCAGTGTTACCCTCTGATCCTTTCCAGTAAGACACACCCACGGCATGGAGGCTGAATGGATGAGAGGCCAGGTTCTTAAAGGTAACAACCACTGTGTCATAGACTTCTGCTCGAATGGTGGGGCCCAGGAGACCTGAAAGAATGAGAATGCTGCCAAGTCACTGCTGTATAAACAATCTGACTCAGCTAAAACTATGAAATACCCGGAGTCATTCATATCCTGAAGCCAGACAACAGAAGCCCAGGTGTACATGGTATTTAGTAACCAAAGGAGTAGTCATAGGCATATGTGCTAGAGATTATTCCTGGCACAGGAACTCAAAGTAATATTTCCTTTTGTGGTTACCATTGTAACCACCTTCTATATGCATCACACCGAAGTATAACGATCTGAGAGCTCTCCAGGCAGCAATAAATGGGACATCCTTAGCACATGAAAAAAGAGGGAAATTCCATGTGTATCTAAGAGTACGACAACATCACAGATGAGAAAGGCTGTCTTCTACTGACTTCTGATTTGTAAACTGTTGGGATACACTGTGACAAGACTTGCTGTTAAAGCAGAATGGTACAACCCAGCTTAGAGTTCATGAGTCTGGGAGTGGAAATGTCATAAGCAGAACTTAAGGGTGCTTGTAGATGTGCCCAGAGGCTGTCCAATGTGCTGCAATTACAGTGCATTGGAGCAGACTCAATTAACTGAGCCTGCTGGAATATGCTAATTAGCACGCTCCAGCCAGCCTCCGCATCTTGTGTATCAGTGTCCCTGCACTTCAAAACGGTGGTGGGGGTGCTTTAACTAAAGCTTGTTCGGCGAGGTTTAGTTAAAGTGCCCCCGCTGCCATTCTGAAGCATGGGGATGCTGATACACAAGATGCTGAGGGTGCTTTAATTAGAGTGACTCTTGGAGCTGCTCTAATTAAAGTGCCCCCCCGGTCCCCGGATTGTGTATAAAAATGCCCTAAGTGATTGCACAGGCTCCAGCTTTCCAAGCAGACAGGAGCCAGGTAAAATGTACTTGTATAAATCCTCCATGGGGGTCACAGAATCTGGTAACACATGGTGCAGGGAAGGAAGCACGCTGCCTTTAAGAAACCATAAGCAGCCTTCCTGAGCCACAGCATGTGTCACAGTGCCATGATGCATTTATGGAGAGTAGAGAAATAAAAAGCAAATTGAGGATGATCTTTGAAACTCTGCCTGGGGTCTGAAGTGGACTGTCCCTTAAAAATCTGAAGGGGATAAAATGCTGGAGGGGATAAGGTAGAATTTTAAAAAACAGCCTTCCTCTCCAGCTCCCTCCACTGACTCTTATGCAGGCTCCTCAGGGCTTACCTCACACTTCAAAATGGAACTTAGATATTTCTGAAAATTTTGCCCATAAACAATAACTCCTAAGTCCCAAAGGACACAAGATCCCATCTGTCCTCTGAAGTTAGTAAAAATCTGAAAATAACACCAACCAGTTACCTTAAAGAGAAAGCAGTCATTAAAATAACAGCAACATCAGTGTTGTTGTAAAGGGGATCTAATTTAGCAATGTTCTTAACTGGACTTCAGTTTATTAATAATCTTTGGGGTCACATTGAGTTTAACACAAGTCTGATTTTAAAAAGCCATCAAAATCAGTGCCTGCAAAATCAGTATATGGCATTTGAAGAGATTTCTTATCTTCTTGGTCCATCATCCTAAAGCCAGTATGGCCAAATGGTTACAGATCAATCAGAGTGCTGTTGTAAAAGGAAGACTGTTTTTTTCACTTAAAACAAATATCAGATCTTTATTTTTAATTGTCTTTCTCTGTAAACAGCTAAAAATTATGGTATTTTGAAAATTATTACTGTACAGGACTAAGACTGAAAGTGCTGGCTTGGACCAGAGAACAACAGTTGGGAAGATGATGATCGATATCCTTTTGTATCAAATTTCTGTTTTTCAAATAGCGACTTTGTTCTGGCATTTTGCTGGTTGGAGATATTTACATAATATATTCACATAGATTTACATATTTTGCAAGGTGCCTTAGGTTTCTTTAGTATCCCACCATACAGGATGATTATCAATCATGCATCATCACTGTAATAACTGATGCTATTTGAAATGATCTATCTAGACATCTGTACTTTTCTCCTCACCACAGTATCTAATCTAAATAAATACCACTCGATGTATATAAAGATATAGAACATTAGGCTGTAGATAAAAATCATTCTTTTTACCCATCCAGGCTGGTTTGGACTTGGTTCGGGTGAATGAGGCATCAGTATATTCCACAAATACTGCCTTCTTGTACTGAGTGAAGGTGCCAAAGGAGGGAGGCCTTGGGCCTTGATCTCCTGGAGCCCTGAATTTAAAGTAAAAAAGAAATAAATAAAAGATATTTGCAGATCTCCCTTTGCCCAAAAACATGACTCCATTTCCCAGTTCTAGACACCACATGCCTCATGCACTCTTCATATATCCTGATAACCTGCAGGTGTGTTTTTACATTGTTTTTACAAGGTTTTCTGGTGATAGTACAACATGATTAATGTACCAGGATTAATCATTTTGGAATAAGATGCATCATATTGTGATGTCTTATGCTTTTTTACCATACAAACAGGCTGACTACAGCCTTGAGTAATGGGTACAGTAAACAGACAGACAGATATGTTTGCAATTATTTTAAAGTTATAAAAGTTTTTAAGAACTATTATCTCAATGGGATCCATTAGTCCACATAATACAAAGCATTCAGGGTTACCAGGTTTCCTTGAACGTACATGTTTATCCTTTTAAAACTACAAGTGTGACAGATATACAAAACCAGTTCAAAGCATCCAGTTCACCTAGCCCAGTAACCTTCTTCCAGCACTTGCCAGCATCTCATACTTAGAGGGAAATTAACCTCCTGAGTTGTGCAGTGCTGAACATGAGGACTCCACAACCACAAGCAGAGCTAACCTTAGGATGAACTGTGTGCTCAAAGCATGAACTTCCTACACGCATTAGACTGAAAGGCCTAGATCCCAAAAGGGACTTGGGTACAGCGATGTTCAGTGTTCTGGCACCTAACTTTTAGGCACCCAGCTCAAGCAGTGCAGTCCAAGATGTCAAGTTTGGCATCTTGGTTTCCTGTTATTCAAATAGAAGTATATAGGTGCTTAGGATGGGGATTCACAGCTCAACATGGTGGGCAGGGTACACCTAAACCAGCCAATAGAAAATGTACAAGAGAACATATCTGAAAGGCCACCTCTCCCCCTGACTTGGAGGCAGTTAGGCACATCTGTGAAACAGTGATTCACAGCCTGAATCCCCCACCTAGACTGGCTCACTTTTTTAAACTGCCTGAAGTTTGGAGCACTTGCCTGGGAAATAGGAGATTTGGGTCATAGGCATTCTTCAGCCTGGGGGGATGTAACAACAATCCCTTCCCTTCATGTCTTAGGGAACTGTCCTAACCACTGGGCTGCATAAAAGTTGGAAAGAAGGGGTTGTGCCTCTGCTCCTAAACCTTTTTGCTAATATCTTTAACCATTTACTAGTGAATGTGAATTGAATGAGCAGTCCTGAGGGCAGAGACAATAACCTGTGTTTTCCATCTCCCAAGAGAGTGCCCTCCTGACTGGGCTATAGAGGCAGACTCCTACCTACCTACTTTCCTTCTAATCCCAGGACTCTGCCATTCTTAGCTGTTCAGTAGCCCAGTTTCAACAGGAAGGTTGAGGGTAAGCTCCTGTGAGGTTCTGGCGAACCTCCCTGCCTGAGTTTCTGCAATTGTGAGGCGAAACTGAAGTTTGCTTATGCTCTAGGGATGATGTGAACAGAAGCATGGCTAGGAATTTTGGTGCCCTGGGCAGGGAGGGGGAGGGAGGGCTGCCCAACACTGGAGAGCCTTACCTCCCTTCACACGGGCCACTGCTCCCACTGTCACAGGGCGGGCAGGCTCCCCACGAACACATCTGCTGCAGTGGGACAGACTCCCTGGGGGCTGCCATCCAGGCATCCCCTCTACATCAGTGCCTGGGGCTGGTGCCCCATTCATCTACTCCCTAGTCACACTTCTTGTTCTGAGAATTGATCAGGTGCTTCCAGGGTTTGAAAGAGCCAGATTTTCAAGCACTCCACACCCACAGGGAGGACCAGATTTTCACAGAACTCAATTTAACTTCTAACACCTAGATCTGTATTAGACTCCATAACCTGTTCTGGACCCTGGAATTAGATTCTGGGTTAGATTCTGGAATTAGATTCCATTACCTGTTGCAGGCTGCCCTTCTAAGAAGTAGGAGATGTATATTTGACTTCAGGCTTCCCAAAACCTAGGTTTCCCACTTCCTGAACAAGTGCTCTAACCCTAGGATATTTTGCAAACAGTTGGGCAGCAGCACTCCCACTCAGCTATGGTCTAAAACAGTGTTTTCCAACAGTGGGCTGGAAGGACCCAGCTCGATTAGAAGGGGCTTGCACTAGGGACTGGGCTGTTGCTGCTGCCACTTCTTCCTGCTGTCATTTCTTTCTGCCACTGCATGGCATGAGTGAAGCATCCAGCCACGGTATTGTGCCATGCAGCATGGGAAAAGCCCCCACTGCAGAACGCTGTCTAAGCTGCTGCTCCGTCCATGCCAGATGCAGCCCCAGGGCTGTAGATTGCCAACCTTTGGTCTTGAGTGACTGAGCGCAGGACTCGATCCTGGCCAGGAGGCTCTGTGTACGTATACTAGATCAGGCTTAGGCATGTCAGTGTTCGGCTCAGACAGATGGTGGCCATTCTGGGCACACTCAGTAGCTCAACTCCAGCTATCCAAGTGAATTTACATCAGAAAACCTAGGCTGCCTGGGACTCTTAGTGATTAGGCCTGGATTTTGTGGGTAGATAGACAGATTTCCTGATAACCTGATGTAGGTGTCTATATTCTATCTAAAGTGCAACTATGCTGCTTAAGAACTTTTTTGGATCTACTCAGATTTTGAGGGGCAGAACCCATGTATTCCCGTTTGTGCAGTGCCTATCACCGAAGTCACACAAAACAATAATGAACAAGAGGCATCATACATTTCAAAGCAATGGAGAAGATATGCACTTAACATGTGGAACTGCACAAATAATGGATCATTTGTCTCAGTGGTCAAAAGAAAAAATTTTAAAAAATGGTTGAAGTCAAATCAAAACACGATTATTTTAATTTTTTTTAAATTAAAGGAAAAACTAAAAAAAATTCACTTCAGGTCAACACAAAATAATGTAATTCAACCCGAAATAAAGAGTCGTGTTAGTTTTGTGGGATATCAGTTTTTAAGAACCTTTCTTCCTTTTCCTTCTTTCAAATTTGGATCAGTTGCTCTTTGAAACAAGGAATCCAAAAGCTTATTTTGAAAATGCTAAAATGAAACATGTTGGCAACTCCTAAATGAAGCATTTCATTTAGAAGATACTAAAATAAGATGTTTTCATATTTCCTAAAGCCTGTTCGATATTTTTTACCTCAGACTCTTCCTCAAACTTGACCCAGTTTCATTAACAGTTTTGGCCCATCTGAAATTCTATTTTTGGTGAATCTGTAATCACCCCAAAAATATCATGCAGCTCTGTGTGTATCAGATGATAATGCAGCCCTTGAGAAATCCCTCACTAGTTAAGCAATTGGACTTCAGCCAAAGGGATTAACGCAGGCACAGAAAGAAGTCACTGACTGATAGGCATAGGTCTTGTCTCCAGCCTGTCAACCACAGGGTCAACTTTGCCAGCCTGTTTCTGTGGGCTGTCTGCCCCTTACATAGTGCAAAATGTTGGATCGTCTCATGGGGGTGTGAGCCCTGGTGCACTTCTCAATTTGCTTATTCAGAGATGGGAAATTATATTATAATCTATAATTATATAGATGGGGTTGTGGGGCAGGGTGTGGATGTGTGGGGTTTGTGAAGGGTGAGGAGTTGTGGAGGTGCCCTACACACTCCCCCCTATCGTGCACAGCCCCCACTGGCAGCAGGAGCAGCAACAGCAGGCAGGAGCACTCAGGCACTCGTGCCGGTGGTGCACAGCTCCAGCCGGTGCTGCACAGCTCCAGCCAGTGCTGCACGTGGAGGCGAGGAGCATAGCCAGGCTAGCTCTATTGCACAGGAGTCCCTGCAGCACATGTACAGTTCCTGCACTCACTCACCACTGGAGCCAGCTGCCTTCCCCACCCCTTGCTGCGCAGGTGCCAGGACTCCGCGGAGAAGCAGGGGCCAGGGCTCCCTTCCACTTCCGGTGGAGTCCTGGGACCTGCATGGCAGGGGTGGGGGACGCAGCCAGCTCCATTGCCAGGGCTTCCCTCGGTGATGTGCAAGTGCAGGAGCTGCATGTACACCACAGGGATCCCTGCGTGACAGAGGCACGCCAGCCTGGCTGTGCTTCTCACCACCATGTGCAGCGCTGGCTAGAGCCACATGCCACTGGCAGCAGTACCTGCGCTGGGCACGAGCACCCCAAGTGCCCTCGCCTGCTGCTGGCGCCATGAGGGGGACTATGTGGGGGGGTTCCCACCCCACCCCACCCTCCCTCATACCCACACCCTGACTACCTGAGCTCCACATTCCCACCGCCCCCCAGGGCACAGGCTCTGCACTGCCACCAGTCCCATCCCCACACTCCACACTCCCCTGCCCCCACTGCTTCCCTACCTGGTGCCCAGAGCAAGTGGGATGCTGGGGAAGCTGAGCAGATCTCCCGGCAGCTGCAGCAGTGGTAGCAGCATCCCCGCCTGGAAGCTGCATGCTGGTTGGGCCAGGTCTGTCCGCATATGAGGGTGGGAGCAAAGTGCAATAGGGTATGTTGCACTTTCTTTGAGGGGGTGTATATGTGGGTTCCTTGCTCCCACCCTTGTAGGTGGAAGGGCTAGGGGGGTACAATTAGTTGGTGGGCACCTGCAGGCCAGATGAAATTGCCTAGCAGGCCAGATTCGGCCCATGGGCCATATTTTAGCCACCTCTGACTTATAATCATGTGGTACCTCAGTATTCCAGTCTTGCTCCCCTCTGGGAGATAGACCATGCCAAATGCTGGTCTGCAAAGTATCTTCTTAAATTCTCTTTAGAGAAGTGTAGCCCCCAAATTCATTTAATTTCTGATCTAATTTGCATCCCAGTCCCTTAGAAATTAAAGCTATTACTTGGTAAGAAATAAGGCAACTTTAATGCATTGAATATGTTGACTGCACCATCTATCTTTACTGCATTTTTATAGAAGCTGCTTAAACTAATATTCCAGAAGGAATCTAGCACATTTATCAGGATAACAAAGCCATTAATTTCTCCAGGGATTTAAGACGCTGCCTTATCAGCCCCAGGCCCAGGACCAAATCCAATTCCAGTAACTAGAGCACTTGCTGATGGCAACAGTGTTGTTTTCTTTGGCGCAAAAGCTAAATAGTATTTTTTCCACCAAAAAATAAAAGACTTCTCTCCCCTTATGACTAACCTTCATGTGCAATAACATTTGCTGCTTTAATTTTTACTAAAGGGAAGTAGAAGGAGACTGAGTGACTCAGAAATTGGAAGGGTCGACACACACATTCACCTCAAGGTGACTGGTTCAAATCCTGCCAAACTCAGCAGTGACTGAGAGTCATCATACCCAAGAGGGTTGTTCATTGTTATCACTGACCTAATGCAAAGAGAGCCCTTCTAACAATAAGGTTTGGGGTTTCTAACATAGAATATACAAACTAGCAAGGTAAGGGACCACTTACAGCTAGGTCACAGCTGCAGGGAAAGATCATACTGTATCTGACAGCCAATAGGTTAGACTGGCAGTTCTCAAACTTGTTTTAGCCATGACCCCACTTACTGATCTATAATTACAACCCCAACTGTTCATGTGCCTGAAATGAGCAAGGGCTGGGGATTTAACTGCACCTCAGCAGTTCCATGGTAACTGTCCTTTACCCACTCTTACCCTCTGATGAGAGCATCTACCTCTGAATAACACAAAGCTAAGCTGTTCTGATTTATTTTGTGCTTACTGGGCATGTCTACATGAGACGTTTACTGCAGAGCAGACTAATTAACTGGGCAGTAAGCATCTCAGCATCTACACATGAGCCCCTGTTAGGATGCACAAAACTAATAAATTCTGCAGCAGGGTAGTACATGTAAAATATAAGTATTACCCTGATGCAGAGTTTTTTCCTGCACAGTAGCACACTTACTGATGCTGCCCTGGCTGGCTGGGACACGGTACTTCAGTGAAGGACTAGCCAGCAGACAGCCCCACGCTGAAGCACCCTCATGCCTCAGCCAGCTGCTCTACAGCATGTGGAGCCTGGTTGGAGCAGCTCTGGTCTGGCAGGCTGGCCTCGAGGTTTCCTGCAACCTGGGGATGCTCCAACAGGATTCATGTACTGCACATGAATAAACTCCGGAGGGAGCAATACGCTCTGCAGTTTTTACTCCCAGGCACACATTCAAAGATTGTGCCTGGGAGCAAAAACTCTAGAGAAATAAACTCTGGAGTTTATTCATGCACATTAATTGCACGCATAGGCATGCCCATTCTGAGGTAACTAGCCAACTGCCCATCAAGAATGATGGGGGGAGAGGAGGGAGGGAGGGAGGGAGGGCGGACAGGGATGGAGCACTGCCACCCACCACCCCGCACTACCGCTGCCTCCAAGTAACAGGGCGTTAGGGGAGGAAGTTTGTACACGGTGGCTGCTGCCACCACCCACTGTCTAGGGCAGCCGCCCCTCCGCATCCAGCGCAGACCTATGCGGCAACCCTCCCCTCGCCCCCTGCCCTGTCACAGCTGCAACCCCCACTCCCCCTGCCCTGACCAAATGTCCAAGATTTTGCTGTGCTCCAGGGGCAGGGAGCACCACATGGGTCTGCGCACCTCCACAGCTGCAGGCAGGTCCATGTGCGCTGCCCACTGCCTCTGACTGCTCTCCCCCTGCTTCCCCACCCCCTGAAGCAAAGGGAATCCCCGACATCCCACCCAGATGGGGATCAGAGGGCTTAAAAAGAGCGGGGACACATCCAGGGAAACCCAGACATATAGTAACGCTATCTTGGTGGTGCATGCACACTTCAGCAAAAGCATTTTGGACAGACAGAGAGACTGATTAAGACCTTCATTATATTAGAATTACAGGCACAGAGACAGTTACCACAGAGCAGCTGCTCTGCAGTAAGACTGCACTCCTGTTAACTGCAGAGACGTAGGGTCATTAGAGAAAAATGAAAATCTCTCTTGGGTTCACTACCCTGCTCAAAACTGCTGTAACCCCACTTGGGAATCACTGGGTTAGACAAAGCTCCTTCCTGCCTCTCCCACCCATCCCCCACAGTTAGTACAGACTGGCTTGGTGTTCTCAGCTTCTAAATGCAGGAGGATCCATTATGACTCAAACTCCCGTTACTCCTGCACTCTTAGTCCCAAACCTTAGTGCATTTGTACTCAGGTTTAGCCCTGTAGATTTAGCCCTATAGACTGGTACCTGGAATTGACTAATAAACAAGCATGTTTCATAGTTTCATAGTAGCTAGGGTCAGGAGGGGCCTGAACAGGTCGTCTAGCCTGACCCCCTGGCACAGGCAGGAATGAATGCTGGGTTCACAAGACCCCAGAGAGGTGATCATCCAACCTCCTCTTGAATTTGCCCAAGGTAGGGGTAAGGACCACTTTCCTGGGAAGTTGGTTCCAGATTTTGTCCACCCTAACAGTAAAATATTGCTTTCTGATCTCTAACCTAAACCTATGCTCCATCAGCTTATCACCATTGTTCCTTGTCACCCCAGGTGGTGCTGGGGAGAAAAGGGCTCTACCTATTTGCTGTTGATCTCTCCTAATGAGTTTGTAGACAGCCACCAGGTCCCCCCTCAACCTCCTCTTGCTGAGGCTGAACAGGTTCAGCATGGTAGGTGCTGATATTCAAACCTAGGTCATCAGCTGGGGGGACTTCCTAATATTTTTTCCAATTATTACACTTAAACCAAAAACTTGACCTTAGTCCTTTTGAAAAGTACCAGCCTGATGCCACTCAGGTGAGCAGCCATATTGTATATCCATACAAGATGTACAGCACAGTCAGCACCAGCGCCAGCATCTGACACCCAGCCACTCTGCTAACAAGCTGGCTTGTAAAGCTTCCCAGTGGGTGAGAAAGGAAGTCCAGAGCATCATAGAGAAGTAGGACTGGAAGGGACCTGGAGAGGTCATCTAGTCCAGCCCTGTGCCTGAAGCAGGATCATCCCTATCCAAACTGTCCCATACAAATCTTTTATCTGCCCACTTAGCAAAACTACACAGTGAACCCTGATACAAGATATAGCACTCTAACCTGCTACAGGTAAAGCAGGAGGACATAGCGGCCAATGTCCTGCTGCTGTAAATGTTGTTAATATATGCTCAAGAGATCCCAGGAAGAGGGCTACCCTGACACCCCCTTCCCCCTACTACAGAGGAAGGCAACAACCCCTACAATCCATACCAATCTGACCATGAAGTAATATTCCTTCCTTGACTCCAGATATGGTGATTGGGTCTGACCCTGGGTGGAGGCACAAGCACCTCTAGCCAGCAGCTTCCAGGTTTAAGCCCCAACACCAGCACTGGCACACCGCAATCATATTCCCAGCCTTGGCTGCAACCGACATGCAGTGCTCTTATGAAGTCTTGAAAAAATTTTGCACATGTAGCATGGGAAGATGGCGGGGGGGATTCCTTCCCAGCCCTATGTGGCAAGTAACAAAGCCCAAAGTAGGCTGTCTCCTTCTTCATGGCCCACTCTTCCTCATCCTCTGTGCTAAACAAACTCCTCATTTACTAGCAACTAGTTTGAGACCACCAGGCACATCCCAACAAGTGTGCACATGCAGTTCGTGGCACCTGAAAGCAGTTTGAGGCACACAGTGAAAATGTATTAATTGTCTGCACTGCTTATTAGCAGTGCAGAAGGTTTTTTGATACCAGAAAATCACAGTGTCAAAAAAACCACCACTGAGGTGGCCTCAGCCTCCCCTACTCCACCCAGATCACTTTGCTGTGCGCTGGAGTGCACGTGCAGGAGTGTACCCAGGGAGCCGTTGCTATTTGTCCAACAGGAAATGTGTACCCCTGCACATGTGCACTCATCAGGACACACCCACCACATTCATTTTGCACAAGCCACCAGTTACTGTTAAGACTATAGTATCTTTCAGTCCCAACATAGACCATACTGGGTTTGAGTTGGCAGCTGAGAAGGGAAAGACTCTGGTCATTCCACTGTTATAAATCCAGACTGTTTTAATGATTACACTATAAAAACAGGCTTTGGTAGGAAATGAAAGAGGACTTCAGAGCTGTACAGCTTGATCCTGCTTGTACTGCAGTTGATAAACAGTAATTCCACTGAAGCTGTTAGACTGGCACCAGCCTAAAACTAGCACTGAGGAGGGGAGGCGGAGGAGGGGGGTGCGGGATCCAACTATGCATGGGATGATGCTAGAGCACCCATGCCAGGGCTGCCTTATCATTCAGAAAAAAATCTAGGAATTCAAAGGAGAGTCAAGGTGGTTTGTGATCGGTTGTGAGGTGAGAGTTCAGATAAAGGACATCAGATCCAAACATTTTTGGCAGCACATCTACATTTCAGCTTTCAGTGGCACTCCCACCCAAAGGGTAGACTAAGCAAAGGCACATCGTAAGTCCCTGGAATGCTTCGTCAGTATTGTTAGGCTTCCTTATCTCTAATCTCCTCAGAACTCAGGCAGCCAAGGAAAACAGTGTGTGCTGCTGTCTTGCTAAAGGCCTAAAGACTTGTCCAGTATTCTTAGGTCAAAAGGCTTGGAGGCCAAAACATGATGCTCAAGGTTCTGGTAGTACAGACAGTTCCCTGGTACATCCCCAGAAAAGGTGACACATTGCAGATCAGGAATCACCAATTAGGCTCCGTCTCTTGGACTGAAAAATGTAAAAACAAAAAACACAAATACCAAGCCAGGAATTTCTAAGGCTAGTTTCCATAGCCAGAGGCTGATGTATCTTAGTGGTTTCATTTATCAAAGGCCTCCTAAACTTATACCCAGGAGAAGGCACAACAGACCTCTGAACCATTCAAGACCGTACTGCTGTGAATGGAGGACGGTTCCAGAACTTCCACCTCTGGGAAGTGCAACTTCCTACAATAGCCTCAGTTGCCAATCAGCATTCTCCAGAGCTGTGATGTATCATCCCCAGAATGGCCTCTGGCATTCACTGGGACTTTACAAATTTCAGTGTCCACTGGGGAGGAAGGCAAAGCATAAGATACCAATGTCCTGAATCTAATCAGGGATTGTTGGCATCTTATGTCCACTATTCTGATTCAAGTTGCAGCAAAATTCTCCTCTAATTCTTAGTCTTAATATTTTGCTGCATCCTCCAAAGAGACATGGAACAAAGGGGATCATGATAGAAACAGGTGGTACAGCAGGGCTGTGATAAAGATGGTTTTAGTTCTGACTATTTAGATAGGCTCTGGAGAGAAGAGAGGAGCATGGAAGGCGAAGAGGAGAATATTGCTCCGGTCCAGGCAAGCAACAGACAAAAAGAGAGAGGCATAGGCAGAATATAGAGATGCTGTAAAGCAGGGATTTCAAACTCACCCCACCCCTCCACTTCTCTTCCCTGGGCCAGATCTGGACCATGGGGCCCTTTGTAGCAAAGAACCAAATACAGTGCTGAGGGTGAAAGGGAGAGTGGCGGTGGTGATCTTGGGGATTAGTGGGGTTCCATGTCCTAGATTTCAGTGGCAGGCCCTACCGCCACTTGCCCTGCACGCAAATTCCTGCCCCTCTGCCAGCCCCACAAACCAGATGATATCCACAGGCCAGTCTAGCCTGCAGTCCATAAGTCTGACACCCCTACTGTAGAGAGAGAAGAGTCAGGCTGTGGCTGTGAGAGGATTCAGGGACAAAAGTAACTTGAAAAAGTGAAAATATAGAGCAGAGAGGGAGGGGAACTCTACGGAGACTTCACAAAGATAAGACATGTATCCCCAACAGCAACACAAAGA
Source organism: Crocodylus porosus (assembly GCF_001723895.1). Taxonomy (NCBI): domain Eukaryota; kingdom Metazoa; phylum Chordata; order Crocodylia; family Crocodylidae; genus Crocodylus; species Crocodylus porosus. Next base: position 6,013,103 of record NW_017728916.1, read on the forward strand.
AACTCCAAAAACCATTGCTTCTGCAGTCACTGTGACAGGGAAGAGCACTTTCCCCATGTTAAAGTGAGGAATGGCTTCCCTATCATTGAACAATATTGGGCCAGTGGAATAAAGGTTATAGGGCTACATCCTGCCCTGTGATACTAGTGGAAACTGAATGGAAGCCCATGGAAGTCAAGAGTGTTACTTTGAATTTAACAGAGGACAGAATCAAGCCTCTGGATTAAAACTGCAGTGATCTGGCTTGACTGCTCCTAGATTCAATATATATTACACCCAATAAAAGTCACAACTAACCAATTCACCAGCAGAATCTCTACATGCCTGAAGAAGGGTGTTTCTGCCTTACAAAGAACAATTTTCCCAACTATTCAGTTGGTCTAATAAAAGATATCACATCTACTCAAAGAACCTTGTCTGCCTATGAGAAGCAAAGAGGCTATGGCTTGTTGGGGAGGGGTGGCCTTCCCCTCCCCCTGAAAGGGAAGAAGCTCTTAGCCAGGATGGCTGACCTACATGACAGGGCTTTAAATTAGAATCACCGGGGGGGCGGAGGGGGTCAATTAACAGTTCTAGCTCAGGTCATGACAACCACAGTACTAATAGGTTATGTAGCCCAAGGGAACTGACTCCAAAGACAGCCCAGGAAAGATCACGTCCCAATGCACAGGGAAGCCCAGGGCTTCCCATAGCAGGCTCAGCTGCCTGCACACAAACGCTAGGAGTTTGGGAAACAAGCAAGAGGAACTGGCTCTCTTCCTGAGAGACAATGATTATGAACTCATTGGGATAATGGAGACCTGGTGGTACTCCATCTACAACTGGATCTTCTTTAGATATGTGGGAAGTCGGAGGAAGAACAAAGGTAATATTGGCTCCCTGCTAAATCAAAAGGTGCAGATGATGTCTGATGTTCAGGAAAAGGCCAATCTCCTAAACAATTACTTTGTGTTGGTCTTCCACCCATCAAAAGGGGTCACCCTGTCAGATAGGATGCAAAGCATCCGGAGGGTGGGAGATGGGTCCTCAATTGACATATTTCAAGTAGGAGAACACCTTGAGAGGCTCGACAGCCACAAGTCTGTGGGCCTGGACGGAATGAACCCAAGAGTCCTGAAGAAGCTGGCAGACATCATAGTGAAGATATTTAGTGAAGATATTTGAGAACTCGTGGTACTCAGGGGGTACTGGAGGACTGGAAAAGAACCAACATGGTCCCAATCTTCAAGGAAGGAAGGAAGATCCAGGGAATTACAGACCAATGAGTCTGACATCCATCCCTGGAAAGATCCTGGAGAAAATCATCAAGGGTTCCATCAGCAGCAGGCTAACGGAAGTCAACTTTCTGAGTGCCAGCCAACATGGCTTTGTTGTTGGAAGATCCTGCCTGACCAACCTCATCTCCTTCTAAGACCAGGTTACATATTGCCTGGACAAGGGAGACAAGGTTAATGTCATGTATCTGGATGTCAAGAAGGCCCCTGACTTGGTCTCCCACAATGTCCTCGTGGCTAAGCTGGAGAACTGCAGCCTCAGCCACCTCATGGTCTGATGGCTGGGGAACTGGCTCCAGGGCTGGACCCAAAGAATATTAGTTGATGGGAGCAAATCAACATGGTGCAAGATGACTAGTGGTATACTTCAGGGTTCTGTACTCAGGCCAGTATTCTTCAACTTCTTCACTGATGATCTGGATTCAGGCATCAGATGCAAACTGGCAAAGTTCGCGGCCAGCACTAAACTATGGGGAAAGATGGTCACACTGGAGGACAGGTTCGGGATACAGGCCGACCTGGGCAGGTTCGCAAGGTGGGGGGGACCAAAACCTGATGGCATTTAATGCAGAGAAGTGCAGGGTGCTCCACCTTGGGAGGAAAAACCAGTATCATACTTATAGGCTCGGCAGTGCTACACTCGCCATGACCAAAAGAGACTTGGGGGTCTTGATTGACCACAAGATGAACATGAGCCACCAATGTGATACCATAGCTGGCAAAGCGAACTAAACTCTAGCATGCATCCACCAATGCATCTCAAGCAAAACCAGGGATGTCATCCTCCCACTGTACTCAGCCTCCCACTGTACTCAGTACTCCAGTTGTGGCACTGAGGCCACAGCTGGAGTACTGCATCCAGTTTTGGGCCCCGCACTTCAGGAGAGATATGGACAAGCTTGAGAGAGTCCAGAGAAGAGTCACCCACATGGTCAAAAGCCAAGAGACCAAGACTTATGAGGAGAGGCTGAAGAACATGGGAGTCTTCAGCCTGGAGAAGACAAGGCTCAGGGGGGACTTGGTGGCAGCCTGTAAATAGATAAGGGGTGTGCACCAGGCCAAGACCTGGGAGAACAGTTGTTCACCAGGGCTCCCCAAGGGATAACAAGGTCTAGCAGCCACAAACTTCTAGAAGGCTGATTTAGACTGGACATAAGGAAAAATTTCTTTACAGTCTGAGTGTTCAGGGTCTGTAACAGACTCTCCTCAGAGGTGGTGCAAGCACCTATCCTGAACTCATTCAAAAGGCGTTTAGATGCTTATTTTTCTGGGATCATTTGATCCTAGCAAACTTCCTGCCTATGGCAGGGGGGCTGGACTCGATGATCTTGCAAACTCCCTTCCAGCCCCTAATGTCTATGAATCTATGTCCTTAGATCAACATGGCTACAACCAAAAACCAACTAACCAATGAATCAAAAACACATTAAAAGAACATGAAGTTCTCAGTAATTAGGTAATGACTGGAAGAGGCCTACGCATCTTTAATCTAGCTGTGTATACCTTCTGGTATGGTCTTTAATTCCATGATCACATTCTTATTTTTCCACAGGGCTCCTGAATCATGCAATGAATGGGTAGATATTCAGTACTATTTTTTATCTCCCTTGGGTACATCTACAAATACACTTTAATGCATAGTAGCTTATTTTACTGTACATTAGAGTGCCACAGCAAAAACTTTGCTAATATGCTAATGTGCAGTAAAATTAGGCTACTGTGCATTAAGCATCACTAAAAAAGTGTGCTGCACATTTCACTACTGCACATTAGGGCAGCCCGATGCACAGTTAGTTAGTACCTCACATTAGAGGTACTAAATTTAATGTACAGTAGCAAAAGCATATTAATGAATGTATAGATGCACCCCTTGTTTAGTATGTAGCCCTAGACACTATTTACCACACAAAACAACCCCTTCACTGAATACAAAGTGTTCATTTCCTTCTGAACACACACCATGGCCCCTGAATGCTACCCAGCCTGTAGTTCCCCACACTCCTATGAGATTTGGTGGAATTATTAGTATGATTACCCCTGTTCTAAGCATGGGGAACTGAAGCACAGAAAGATTTGAACCACAAGAGCTCTGTGGCATATAGATACATAATTTTCTTTAACAGCGTTCATTTACCTTAACTATGAGGTCCTGCTTTTTCTTCCCACCTGCCTAATTCATACACATCTTCCAATTACAGTAAATAAATGAGACAAGAGAACTACAGAAAATTGAGTCACGCACTACACTTCCCTGATTCATCCCTGGAGGACCCTCCTTGCTAGGTACTGAATGAGTCAAGGTGTCTGTGGAAGAGGATGTGATCTTGCAATTATAGACTTTATTGGGGGGGGGGAAGGAAGTGAGTTAGGAATACACGGGTGACCTCAGCTTTGGCATGTTCTAACTTTTGAACACTTGACTACATAACCCAGTGGGGGCCAACCTTTTTTCCAGATGTGCCACAAAATTAACCCCATGACCTCACTGAGTACTACTCCTATCCCTTTCCCCTGCCTGATCTGCTTCTCTACTTTCTGCTCCCTGTGCTCCTTGCCCAATTTGCTGCTCTGCTTTCTTCTCCCTTGTCTATCTGCCACTGGGCTGGCTGCCCCCTCCCCAATCTTCTACATGCCACACAAAGAGGCTGCCCAGGCACATGTACCACAGGTTGGACACCACTAGTGTGACCCTTAAAAGCAGAGCCCAGGGGACTGTGAGTCAGGAGTGAGGGCCACCAGCAGGGCTGGGGGTCAGGAGTGAGGGACAATGGCATGGGCAGGGCACGGGCATATCAGGGCTCCTCAGCACCACAAAATAGTGAGTGGGGGACAGCCACAGCTGGACCCACATCCTGGTGAGTGAAGGGGGCAAGGGGAGCTCTGATTTTCCATGATGAGAAACCTAAAATCAAATGCCAAAATTTACAGGTATATAGAATTTATTTTATTACTAACCAATTGCCCGTCAAGAATGACTGGGAGTGCAGGGGTGGTAGGGGGAGGGAAGGTAGGACTGGAGCACCGCCACCCACCGCCCCACACCACCACTGCCTCCCAAGAATGGGGCAGGGGAGGGGGGAGCTTGTATGCGGCGCCTACCGCTACCACCCACTGTCTGGTGCAGTCCCACATGCACACACAGACACACATGCAGACATGCTCATACTCTAGTCACAGTCTGTGCACATGGACACACAGACACAAACAGCAATCCTATTGATTTGGAATGACTTCTTTGAGGTGACTTTGCTGAGCTTTTTGAAAGGCTCTTTCTTGAGTTCTTGGCTGGAATCTTCTCAGGAGTCCTGGCTGCAGTTTTTTCTGGACTCTTGTCTGCTTTCTTAAAGAAAGCATCTAAGGAAGTTTGGACAGATGTTCTCCAGGTAGATGACCGATGCAATGAACTTGTTCATTGGTGTGGCATCGCATCAGATCAAGCATTGCAAAGTCAAAACTGGAGTTGTAAAGTTGAAACAGGGTGTCAATTTATAAAAGTTGTAAGCGTGATATGTTGTAAGTTGAGGACTGTCTGTATTGAGTCAGGCACTGGTAGGCTTCCAAATTGCTTTAAAATGATGAACATATCTATAAAACATTGTGTTCAACTGATACCTATATATATATAGTGGCATTTTATTTTAATTGTGGAACAACATGGATTTTGGAGTTTTAATTGGAGAATTTGCAATTTTTATCAGAGTATTTGTGATTTTTTTTTTAACAGAAAACCAGGATCCCTACTTGTTACTTAGCCAAAATTGAGTGGGCTGGCAGATGAGAAGCTAAAAGCACAGACCTGACACTACAGCCACTCCTTTGCCAAATCCCATAGCTAAAGCATGTGGGCAGTGGAGCTTCTCAAAACAATTCTCACAGTCATTCCATTATCTTGCGGCAAAACAACACATTCTCCTCTAATCTCATTCCTAAAAGCAGCCAAATTGTTTTAGCTAAAACTTTGCATATCTGTTCATCTTGAGGAGGACATCAGCCCTACGAAATATCAGCCCAAACTGTTACACTTAGGCAAAATTATGAGCAACTGAAAACAGGTGAAAAAAGGGGAAGTGTTTGAGAGCTTAATTAGAAGCACTGCCACCTGCACCGCATATAATCTACGGGATGAGTTGTATAATCTATGAGATATAAAATCTATGAGATGTAGAAGGGTCTTTATACCTGAAAGCTTGCAAAGAACAATTTTTCCAATTATTTAGTTGGTCTAATAAAAGATACCGCATTTACCCAAAGAACCTTGTCTGTCTATGTCCTTAAACCAACACGGCTACAACCAACAACCCTATAAAATGGAGAATGCACACAGTGCAGTCTCCTCACTCCTCTGTCACAAAGCAGAGCAGGACCCTGCTAAGTATAACATGGCCACGTCTACACATGTGGCGGGTTGCACAGTTGTTACTGCGCAGTCCTTTCATAAGCAAGTACTAAATGACTATGTGATAACCAGCGTTACTGCACAATACCAGAGCTGTGCGGTTTTTTCCTGATACTACTACACTGCATAGTAATTCATTACTACTGCACAGTACTGTCGCTGCGCAGTTAGCGCCTGGCAATGCTACTGTGCAGTAACAACAAACTATGGTGTAGTACTGCACTGTAGCATCTCATGTAGATGCACCCTATGAGTAGAAGGAGAAATTCCATCTCAACTATCTGGACAACAACCCTTATCTCACTTGTACCAGGTGCAGAGCATCACAAATGTAAGAGCAGAATAGATTTAAAAATGCATGGAAAAAGACACAGCATATGATTGCACTGTATGACAGAAACTTACAACATCAACGTCAAAGCATACATTTCCATTTGCCTTAGCCAGCTACCAGTGTGCATGCAGATTCAACCCATCCATCCTTCATATGAGAGCATGTTTGTGTGTATCTGCCTATATGTTTGTCCGAGTGTGTGACAGTGTGTAATTCTCCCCTATTTTGAACGACACATAGTCACTTATACCTGCATAAGTGGACCACAAGAAGAACAAACCTTGAATAAATCAGGATTTCCCACACATCTAAACTGCTGGGAACATTCAGCAGGCATGTCACACAGAGGTCATTAATGATGTAAGGTGCAGGGCACAGGCACTACATTGTCAGTGCAGTGATAGAGCTGCACTCACAAACATATGTACAAACCATCTGAGACGTACATAGATGAAGATGTCCACACACACTCATATCCAGGTAGGTGCATTCATACATACAATCATATACATCTATCTACAGTTGTGTTTACACACATGAGCAGATATATCCCCCAGGAAGCACATGCCTGCGCCTCTGTGAGGTGCCTGCCTCTCTGCGTATATGTATACTCTTCTGTTAAAAGGTTTCATTTATCCCTTAGGATCACCACTATGGTCCATGCCTGTGGTCCACTGAGGTGCCACCTTCCTCAAAGCCAAGCCTTCCACAAATATCAGCATGGCTGATTGCAGTGGTAAACATTACAGATGAAATATTAAGACACAAATGGCTTTACCCTGCTGTTGCCTGCAGCACAGAGAGCAGGTCACTGTGCACATAGTCCCAGTCTGTCTCCACAGCACCAATGTAGTATCTTCTGATGAGGCCAAAGCTCTCTTGAAGTAGGCACCCTAGTAGGAAGCAACACAAGACTCCAGCCAGCATGGTGGCCCCCATGCTGTGGAGGCAAAAGAGTTCACAATTACAGAAGGAAAGACAAGAAGAATCTTTATCTTCCAATGCAGCTGTTTAAATCCACAGGAGAAAAGGAGGTGGAGCCAGCACCCGCAGATTTAGTCAAACGGCTGAAAAGTTTTCCAGTGAGCTCAGGAGAGAGAATGATGTGAAGGGGAACATGCTTAAATGACAGGATGTCTCTCCTGATGGTAGCAACAGAATGAAAGGAAAAACAAAGGGAAAAGAGAAGGCAAGCAAACTTTAACCTCTTTTGCCCTGCAGGACTCCAACCGCAGGGTGTGTGCGTGAATTGGCTTTGCCTTCTGTGTGCTCTGAATCAGATCCTTGGAAAGAGGTTAGGAAGGGTGTCAGAGGAAAGGAAATTTAGGCGTGGTTTCTGCCTAGTCCCACCTTCCCTCTCAGCTAAGTAGGAAAAAGACAAATGCTACATGAGAGTCCAGCCCTCTTCACTGTTTATGGGTAGCGAGGTGCTTTATTCTTTTTTCTAGCTGGCAAGCACAGTCAGGTGGCGGGCACAGATTGGCCTGAACTGCAAAAGGCATCTTCCTTCCAAACATGAGAACCATTCTGATCCAGGGTTGAGCCCATTACAGAGAAAGCAGAACAAGAGTGAAATGTGAACTTGACGCTGAGTTCTGGTCTGCAGTTCTGGAAGTGCAGAGAGAGGGAAGAGTATGTTTTCAAGCTGTTTTTATAATATTGATACATATGACTTTAACATGTGATATTGATGCACAGGGCAGGGTGGGATAGTTGCAGTGACCAGCATGCCTCTAGTGCTGAGATCAAACACTGCAATCTCATCTGTCCTAACACAGAAAAGCCCAGAAGTAGTTGCTGCCATGCAATCACTATTGAATGGTTTACATAATAGTAGGGAGGTCTTGTTCCAGTTCCTTGGGGTAAGAAGACATATCGCCCAGCCCACCATCACAGCTGGGTCTCTGGCCAGCAGCTCCAGCAGAGAAACCAAAGAATTAATGGATCATGAAGATGATCTACCATATATTGAGGAAATACATGTTGACTGGTAACAGCTGATGGTACAGTTCGAGAGAGTGAATTTATCCAAATCTTTGTGATTCTGGTCCCTGCAGCAGGACACATTCCCTAAAATGAGCCTTCTTCCTAGCTGCTTCCTATTCTGACCACAAAGTTACTGCTTTGCTTTCACCTGATAATGGAGAGCCCAAACCTGACGATAAAAAGAGCTTTGTCTTTATCAGAGCAGCACTAGACCCATTGTGGGTTATTATATGCATTCATAAGGGGAAATCCAGATTCATATATCTGGGCATCAACTGATTGTCACAAAGACCAGGAAAGATGTTATGCCCTCCCTCAGGCATAAGATTATCCTGCTAAATAAGAGCATTATGGATTTATTCCTCTGCCTGTGAAGCTTCATTCAATGATGGTGATTGGATGCTAATCAAGAGGGACCAATTGCCTATTTAACTAAAGGGGATCATGGGTACTAGTTTACATATGCAAAATATCCCCATAGTTATACCTTCAACCCCTTTTTGGATGCTCTCAGCTAGCAAATGATGTGTCTCTTACTGGCATGTCACAGCCTTTGCTACCCAACCACAAATAGTCCCATCTTCCCACTGACAATCACTCACACACTTCCTTTAACACCCATGGATAGGCTACTGTAAATAAAACAGGTCCTTCACTGGGTATAGGGAAGAACAGCGAGACAATTACAGAATGGGGAGAGAGCTGGAAACACACCATACCACAGTGTCTATCTACTTCCTGTATGGTCAAAGCAAACTCACTTTCTCACTCTGTCTCTGAGTCTAGGAGAACAGCTCAGATATGATTCACCAAAATGTTTTATGCAAATCTTTCTCTATTTTTAAATTCACATTTTTCTCTTCATTATTTTTAATGACTAGAAATTTCCCCCACACCATCTCACACCAAGGTCCTTGGTTTGTCTCTCTCTATTAACAAATACTAAAAAGGCAGGAAGGTGAAAAGCAATGCCCTGGCTCACTTTAGCATCTGCTGTGCAAATGAGATGGGGTGGGGAAATGTCCCATGAGTCAATCCAACAAACCATGTTCTCTGAAGTAAAGCAGGTATGAGGTAAATAGCTGTCTAACTGCTCATCAAGATGCCCAAGGAGCTTGGAGGTGCTCAGGCACATACAAATTTCTATATAAAATGAAAAAGTTCTACTGGGACAGATCTATACTTCTCTATCCCTTGTCTGACAAGTCTACCAGGCCCTTACATAGTATTTGTTTGATTGGACCTCTGGAAAGAAGGGAAGAAAGAGGGAAGAGGGGGAATGGGGAGGCATGTGGACAGAGGCATAGCTTGAAATTTGGGTACTTGGGGCAGACAGGAGGGAAGAGAGTATTTACCTTTTCATGCAGGAGCTCATGCAGGAGTGGTGCAGCTCAGGCTGCTACTGCCTCTGTGCAAACTCTTCAAACAGGTGCCACTGTGGCGGTGGTGTGATGGTGGCAGCATGAGCTTCCTGAAGCCTGGTATTCTGGCATCCCCTCTGAACTGGGGCTTGTGCCCACTGCCACCCTCAGCCCTCAGGTTATACAACTGTATATGGAAAAGGTAATGGGGGGACACAAGAACCTGTGACATGGGGAGAAAATTAAGGATCCTGGTACAGCAGAAAGGGGAAAATGGAGGTGCAAACAGAGCCCCCCAGGCATGGTGGGGAAAGGAGAAATGGGGCCCACAAAGCAGCTGCTGGTGATCCTGGTGCGTGGGGAAATGGTACCTTAAAGAGTCTCTGACAAGGGCCAGCAGGAATTGGCTCCTGTGTTGTGTGCAAGTTTGTATTATATAAAGCTGATCAATTAAAACTCAAACACTCCATAAAGCAGAACTCAGTCGATCTGTTTGGCTTGTAGTGGCTCTTATCAGCAAGTGATACCAAGAGTGAAACAAACTATGAAAATACCCTGAGGAGAAAGAATGGAGCTTTTAAAACCCTGACAGGAGATCAAACTCTCTGGAAGTGGGGAGGACAACTGGGGAAGGTTTAAACAGCAATTCACACTGTATCTCAAAGCAAAAAGGAGATACTCAGAAGGCAGCTTAATAGCTGACAAGAGCTGGTTCTAAAGCACTTAGGGCATTTATACATGTGCTCTGGGAGTGCGTGTGGCGGGGAGGAAGGGGGCACTTTAATTACAGTGGCTCTTGGAGCCTCTCTAATTAAAGCACCTTGTGTAGCAGTGTCCCCATGCTTAAAAATGTTGGTGAGGGTGCTTTACCTAAAGCTCATCAAATAAGCTTTAGATAAAGCGCTCCTGCAGTCATTTTTAAGTGCAAGAATGCTGATACACGAGACACTGGAAGCTGCTGGAGTGCAGTAATTACGATGCTCCAGCAGACTCATTTAATTGAGTCTTTTCCAACATGCTGTAATTACAGCATGTTGGAGCAGCCTCACTGCTCATGTATAGGTGTCATTAATGTTTTTAATTGTTCTGCGTTAACTCAAGCAGAGGAAGCAAACTATGAACTGGACTACAGAAATCTGAGGAATACTTAGTTTTGTGCAAGAATAAAATAAATATGTGACCAATATGTCTGAAGACAGGCATGGAAAAGGGAGATAAAGAAATACAGAAAAGGCTGAAGTTAGAATCTTGCAAGTTTGAGGTGTTAATGGAGTCCTTGGTAAGAGGCCAGATCATGGGATTTGATACCAGATTGGGAGTTGAGCCATAACACTCAGAGGGAGACTACTGGAAGTCTTAGAACTAGTCTTAGAACTAACTGCTCTTGATAAGGCAATTAGAAGTTGTCAGGCAAAGTGAATCATGTAGGCCAGACCAAAGCCTACAGAGGGTGGACAGCACTCTGACACTGTGGGCATTGTGAACAATGCAAAATAGTGTAAGAAAAGGGAGTTGAGGCAGAAAAGAACATGGAGCTGGACATGAGCATCCACAAAAGAAGAGGATATGATGCTGTATCTTGTCTGACAAAAGCTAGGTACACACATTCAAAACCCTGCAGAACATTCAAAATCTCTCAAAACTATGCAGGTTTCTGTAAGTGCCCTAGTTTAAATCAGGAGCAAACAGAACAGAAGCTCAGCCTTCGGTGCAGGGGGGAGGGAGGGTGAGACTGCCTGCACTGGCCAAGGCCAGCAGATTGGGGGCCCTTGAACAATACTCCCAGCATGACCACAGCCTCCCCAGGCTGCCAGAGATTGCTGAGTACTGCTGAGTCAGTGACGCCATCTCCAGCCCAGTGTGCTCCCTGTCACTGTGCCTGCTTGTATGACTATGGGGGTCTCTTGGTGGGCTTCCACGCACCCACCCAAACACCCCCATGCCCTCCATGAGCCAGTGTAGTGCCAAATATTTTTTTCTGCCTCATGCATCAGCAGGGGCTCTCTGCATGTAACAAGAGCTTTTAGAGAAGTAGAGCCTCTTTCTCCTCCCCTGCTTTGAGTAACTGTGTCCTCATACTCTCCTTTTAGTTGTGTTTGGCAAACACAACGCCAAATACATCCCAGCAAAGCTCAGTCCATCCCAGTAGTGGAATAAGGGAGTGGTGTCTGGGACAGCAGCCCCAATCCTAGCCACTGCTTGCACTACCCCATGTGCTGCCACTTCCCAGGGTGCAGAGCTGCCCTGTAATGCCTTTGGGTCAGGGCAGGGTAGGCAAAATACAGCACAAGGAGGGATTTTGCCCAGGCCATGGTGGATCCCTCTGTCCTGCCCAGCCCAGGCATGAGGGTTAGTGCAGGCCATGGCACATGCAACCAGACCCACTGCCCCAGGGTGCACAGCAGGGTTGGGGCAGCACTGCGCTGGACTCCATTTCCTAGTAGCCCTGGTGGTGGTAGCTTCTTCCAGCTGCTGCTGCTGGACCCAGCCCCGCTGCCCAGGCACCCTGGCCCATCCACCCTGCACCCACTGCTGGGGGCAGGACTCATGTGAGTGGGGTGCGTAGCCAGGTAGCTGGGATGGGGCTGCGGGCTGTCAGGGAACAGCATCCAGAAGCAAGGTGGGCAGCCAAGGAGACCCTAGAATCTTAGGGCAGTGATAGCACGGGGCCGGGGCCGGGGCCGGGGCCGGGGCCGCGGCAGGACAGAGCCCCAATCCACTGCCCGCACGCCCCTGTGATGGGCATGGGTTCCACGGGCAGGGGTGTGCAGGGCGTGAAGCATAGCTGTGCCTGGCCCCAGTCCTGCACTGTCACCACCCCATGACCCCGACCCTGGCCCCAGCTGCAGCTCCCCTCATGCCTGCGTGCCTTGGAGACCCCCGGTTCTCAGGACTGTGGCAGCACAGGGCAGGGCCAGGACAGAGCCCCAGTTCTGCGGGTAGGGATGTGCAGAGAGTTCATTGCAGCTCTGCCCCGGCCCTGCGCTGGCACTGCCCTGCAATCCTGGGGTCTCCAAGGAGACCAGCTGGGAGCTGCATGGATAGGGTACACAGCTGGGTGGGGAGCTGGGGCCAGAGCCAGGACCTTGGGGTGGTGATGGCACAGGTCAGGCAGAACTGCAATCCACCCCCCGCATGCCCCTGCCCCAGAACCTGCGCTTGTCACAGAGGCATGTGGGTGACAGATTATGGCTCTGCTCCAGGCCCATGCTCCAGCCCCATGTTGTCACTGCCCTGCACCCCTGCTCCATGATCCCAGCCTTGCCTGCCATCCCATTCCCAACTACCGTTCCCCTCCTGCCTGTGGCCCCATGCCACATAGGGAGTTTTGGTGAGTTGTTGAGGGGGAGGCATGTGGTGCCCCAGCCCACAGCTACTCAAGAAAACTCCCTATGTGGCCTGTGGACCCAAATAATTGCCCACCCCTGGTCTGGGCCATCCCCAACATGCCTGCTCCAACAAAGAAGGAACAGGTCCAAATATTCTTGGGAACAGTGAACTATGCAGGGAAATTAATGCCTAACCTATCTGCCCAAAATAGCAACCTGAAAGCACTACTGTGCTACAGTGGTAAAAAGTCTGAAGGAGTTAGTCCAAAGGACCCCAGCTCTGAGCAACATTGTTCACAAACACCTCCAACGTAGTATTGGCAGAGTTGTCTTGGTCAGCATTAGAGATGGGTGCCTTGGGTGTCACAGGCACTAAGAAAAACTGAATGTTCATTCTCTCAAATGAGAGGCAGCATTGGCCTTATTCTATGGATGTAACTTGTTAGATATCTGTATTTATGGGAGTCTTGTGTAAGCTGAACTTGACCACGAAACATTCATTGCCGCTGACAAATTCTCCAAGAATACAGAATTTATTGTTTCAGCTACAGTGGATGATCTGAAGATTGATGCTATGGACAGAGACAACCATAGCAGGGTGCAGGGCCCAGACACAGCAGTTGGTAGGGGGAAGGCAGGGAGGTAGTGAGCAGCCGGATGATCTGCAGGGCCCCCCAAAGCACGGGGCCCAGGGATGTCACCCCGATTCATGTCCCCTAGGGATGGCCCTAGGTATGAGAGAGATGGTAACTGCACACATACTCTAGAACAGAGATCAGCATCCTTTTACTAATGATAGACGGCCCCTTGAGACCCACCTGTCACTTTGGGTTGCTGATTCCCTACTGCCATCACCACTGTCCCTGCTCTCATCCCACTAAAACAGCCTCCAACAAAAAGTGTGTTGCCAAGAAGCATGGCTAGCAGCAATACAGAGCCCTGAGAATGACTGTGAGCAGAGGCTACAGGACAGGTGGGGAAGAGAGCAAGGACGGCTGGGCTGCAGCAGGGATCAGGACACCATTGGTAAAAACATGGCCCAGCTTAGACCTTGGCAGGCTGGATCTAATCTCTTCATAAACTGTAGGTTGCTGATCCCTGCTTTAGAACATTTCATGAAAGTGAAATGGAGGAAATTTGTCTTGGACATAATGCAAATTGTGACTGTCAGAGCTACTGTTGAGGATGAGACTGCAGAAAATAATTAAAGCTATATACTCCATGCCCTTGGAATGGCAACCTATGGTGTTTCACTAGCAAATTAAAACTATATTTTTGATTATATAGAAGGTATTAATCTCTACATGGGAACAACAGTAGAAAAGCTTGACCAGAATCTCCAAACAACTTTGTCTAAATCTTCTGCTGGGCGGTTCCTATATTCAGGGTTACTAACCACCCAGCAGAAGTTAGAGCAGCCTGGGGGGCGCTGCCCCTTCCCCAACAGATCCATTGAATCAAGTGTACATGGCTAACTACAAGGATCCAGACCCAGAGAGTAGCATCAAGGTCTGTGTTAGGTGTGATCATTACCCCCTTTACTATCCATATTTATTTATCAGGGTACTGCCCCTGGGCACTAAACCCACAGGAAACACTGGAACTTCTTCCAGCAGCTGAGTCCCAGCATCCTGATCTGAGATTACTGTGCCACTGCACAATTCTGTCAGCAAGCAGGAGCTCCTGGGTACTCAGCTCTACCCTACACTCCTGGGGAGAAGGAGCTGGGTCCTGGCATCCCACTTCTGGGATTTTAGCCCTAGCACCACACTGAGTGTCCATCACTGGCAGTTGTCTCCTCAGCAGGTATGAGTGGAAAGAAAAAAACCCAAAGAAATCTAGGGCGAGAAGAAAAAGGAAGAAATGAACATGAGCCTCTGATCAGACCTGAGAACTTGCCTCTTGGGCTCTGTGAACAGGAATTCATCCAGACTTGCAGCTCCTTTGAGAAGCAAGGCAGCAGCACAATCCCCCTTTAACAGATGGGGAAATCGAGACTTGTCCAAAGTCATACAAGGGTTAAGCAGCTGGACATCCAATATTTCAGACTCACAAGGGCTTCTGAGTCTGAGAAGCCCCTTGATATGCCTTGGCTTCTACCTATCCATAGCCCTTCTCCACACTGCTCCTCCAGTCACAGAGCACAATATTCATGGCATTTGTCTCTGACCCCCTCCCATTCCCCACTGCCATTGCTTGTCCTCTTCTTGTGATGTGCTATGGCCACATTCTCCCTCCAGCAGAGCTCCCTCCCAAGTCAATATGGGGATACTGATGATGTCACTTTATGCCAGCTACAGATCTGGCCCTCTGTGGCTTTACATCCTTGTTAACAACTGTGGGAGTAAAAAAAAGCACTGCTGCATTTCTGCCCTGGTAGTTGGGGGGAAGGGAGAAAAGTGGGGACACCCCTTGTCCTTCCCAGCACTATTCCCTCAGTCTGCAAGTGTATCAAGTGTGGGCTTTTCTGGGGAAAACCTTTCAAGCATTAATACTAACTAGTACGGCCCCTGCTAAGGATGAAAATTTTTCAAGGGACTCTCCCCTCCAACCAGTGAAAAACCCAAACCTCCAGGAAGGCTGCCCACTCCTTCCTCCTTGTTATCTAATGGCATGGCTGACACAGCAGCTCACAGAATCTGGACAGAAAGCCCTCTCCTCACAGTTCAAAGCACTGGGCTGGAAACAAAAACCATATTTCCTCCAGTCTGTGTACAAGCTGTGCTGCTTTTTACTCATAACTTGGAGGTTTGTTTTTTTTTAAAGAGATGTTTTCCAGCAAACAACTGCCTGGGGCAAAATGAGCAGCTTTTATTAGGCATCCCCTCCACAGACAAACAGTCACACACATCCTGTCTGCTCTGCCTCCGCCTTATTGCAGCTGTACATTCTCCAGAGTAAAGCTGCTTATATCCTGCATGGTACTTTTAAACAACTGATAATAACTGGGCTGAAACTTCAACCCAGTGCATGAAACTCACTCATCTCTTTACCCTCTAAGCCATTTCCCAAACTCCCATCTGTTTGTTTGTATACCTTTCACACCCAGTCAAAAACCAAGATTGTGAGCTCCTAGTCATCTAGTATGATGAGGTTTTGTTGCTCTCTGATTGGAGGCCTCTATGTGCATCTGGCATACAAATAAAATAAAGACACTGCCCCACTTCACTCTCAAAAGTCTGGAGTGTTTGTACTCTGGGTCTGGAAGGTACAAACTTGTCATCACCATTAATTATTGATGATGATTATGACTTCTGGTGCCACTGGACATACCTTGTGGTTCAGGCAACTACAAAGGGTCCTCTCCTTTGCACCTCTCCTAAACTATCATGGCCTGGACCATCCTGTCAGTTCTGACGAGGAGAGTTTGCAACTATTGGCTTTCCTTCCCCCAGCAGCCTCTCCATTGCCAACACTTTCATGTTCAGTGCCAAGCTAACAGGATGAATAAATCTGGTCACATACTCTGCTATTCTTACGTGTTTCCCTCACTAAACGCATTTCAGGGCAAAATGTGAAAGGTATGCATTGAAACCAGACACCAGAGCTCCCAGTGCAGCTGAGCTGGAAATGTTTGGCCTGGACAAGCAGTCACCCTCAGGACATGTCTCTCAGGCTTCCTTGCCAGCCCTGGGTTCACTGCTGATAAAATAAGCCCTGCATACTCACTCATGTTCTGGATAGACCTCCAGAAGTTAGGCAAACTGTGCAAGTCAGGAATGAGCTTGAGTGTCTTGGAGCAGACATGAGCTTCCTACTATTCACCGGGAGCCTGAGTGTGATCCTGGGGCAGGTTGTTACAGCCTCTCAAAGCCATCTCCTGACCTAATTGTCAGTCTCTGGCACATCTAGTAGAAGCTAGCAGACTTATTTTGTCACCCAGGGCTCAGAGGGAAGCCAAATAGATATGACCACACTGACCAGGTTTCAGAAAGATACCTGCCAAGCCCTAAAGAGTGGGGTTGGGAACTGTAACTTTCATCACCTTCAGAAACAGGAAGTCTAGGAAGGAGTTTTGAAAGCATATGCTATAGAAAAGAGTTGTAACTAGGACACATTGCTGAGTAAATATCTCTTTCAAGTCTATTGGTTTCAGAGTGATTCCTGAACACCATGTAGAAATTAAAGACAACAAAAACCTGAGTGGAAGAATGGAAGAGCTGAAATTTCTACTGAAGGGGGAACACTAAGAATATGGGCAACAACTAAAAAAAAATGAAGCAACCTGTGCCAGTGAGAAGGAAGACAATCAGCCTTCTCTCTCACAACACTGGGTGTTGTTGCCTTTTGTGGCTTTAACTGTTTTCAGTTAATTCAGTTAGAGAAGGCTACCTGTGACAACTGTATTACAGAAATTGGATGAGTCCTCCACGCCAAGTAAAAATGAAACACATGAGACGTGTTCTTAACCTGAGGGTAAAAAGAAAAAGTGAAACTGTGGAAGCATTTGTGATTGATCTAATGCTGAAGAGCTAATCTTGAAACGCTGGGGGTTACCCAAGTCCCAAACCAGAAAGCCATGTGGACCTCGACATCAGAGTAAAGCAAGAACTGCACATTGACCTGCACACACTAAGACAGCCTGCACAAACCAGGATCATGCCTGGCATATGGAAAAAGTGTAGTGTATTGTTTTGCAAGAGCATGCAAGTATTGGTAGCGTGTGGACAGTGTGAACAATGTGTGTGACAAGCGCACCTCTAGCACTGACACATCCCTTGCAGGTTCAGTGAAAAGTGTTTTAGCCAAAGATGAATGGATTGTCAACCTGAATGCAAATAGGATTTGTGTTAACTTTAAGCTGAACGCTGATACATAAGTCAGTGTACTGCCAGGAAGTATTATTAGTGCAAAAAAGAAAGGCACAGCAAAGGAAATGAACTGACCACTTCTCAACACTAGTACTCACACTGCAAAGCAAACTCACAAGTCCTAACAACTGTGCAGAGGACTTCAAAGGTCAACGGAATATCATTAGTGACTTTTCTTAGTGGCATGGTTCTGAATTACTAGAATTGTGTGTGTGCACTGATGAACATTACCCCGGGATCCAGAACAAACAGATAAACAAATGTTCTTACATGCAGTAGGCTGCTGTTACCATACCTTGCCACTAGGGGGTTGGGGACTAGGTCATAGCCTGTTTGCCTTGTACAAACAGCTATGCAGCAATAAACTGTGGACACAGGGCAGTAGTATATGGCAATGCATTTCATGGTTGCTCCTTTTTTACACTGATATAAAAGTTGATTGAACTGCTATAAATGTGATTTGTGTCCAAACCCTAAATCTGGCTGAGTGAGAAGGTATAGTACTAGGAGCAATAATTGTGCAGAGTGATTCCTGGACACCACAGAGGGGCCCACTTGCCTGATGAGAAAGCACATGACATGAAAAAGACAGACATTCTGAATGGGAGGATGGGATTTGAAGCTTGGCAGATATAACAAAGATGCACACATCACAGGCACTGGTGTACACTGTGGGTGTGTCTACACAAGATGCTACTATGCAGTGGTTACTGTGCATTTATTTAGTACTTGTATAATCAAGTACTAAATAAACGCACAGTAACCAGAGTCACTGTGCAGTAGTACTGGCAAACGTCTTTTAAGTGACGCTACTTTGCAGTAGTCTAATAACACTGGGCAATAACATATCAGCACTATGCTGTGACACACTACTGTGCAGTATTATTCAGCTACTGCTCAATCAGCATCTCATGTAGATGCACCCAGTGAGCATGGCATTAACTCTAGACATGCACAGACGGGGCACCCACATACACACAGAACACCCTAGTTGTTTCCCTGCACTGTGCATTCTCAGCTCAGCAGAGAGTTTGTAGGGGGTGAAGATGACTCAGAAAAAGTGAACCATGTCTAATCTCCCCTGGGACTTTTTTGTGTGTAGGTGACCTGTGGGCTGCTTCTTTGGAATACAGAGAATTGGTGAACAAGAGGCCACCCACAAGAACTCTCCCTTCCCAGCACTCACATGGGAGGTTCTCCCATGGCGAAGGGTGCTAAAATTCCAAACTATAACATTTGGGATATCAAAGATTATATGTGGCTCTTCCAGGCTGGGGCAGGAGCTTTCCCATTGAGCTACCTTTAATCAGACTTTGACCACAGTGAGGGAACCCCAGTTTTTGGGACTGTGGCTGGAAGAAGGATTCATGGGGCTGAAGACCTTGGAAGCTTATCTTTGTGGCTGGCATGAAGATGCAAGTAACCTGATAACTCTGAAACTCATGCTAAACTGGGGCCTACTCACAAAAGTTAAAATACAAAATACTGATGCTAACAACATAGTGCAAGAGGATGCAAGTTCATGGCTAGGCCTTCTGAGAAGAAATAATGAGGCATCCTTTCCAGATTATCTTGCTATATTCATGATGATTTCAAGCAGGCTCCTAGTTGTCTGGTATGTAACCGTGTGAAATGTCTATCTTTGATTAATTAGTATGGTAAATATTTCTTTTGCAATTAACTCATGTTACATACAGGAGGAGTCATTCTCTATATACGATAGATGTCTCCTCCTGATTTACTTCTGTTTTGTCTAGTGGTTCCCTTAGTTTTCCAAGGACACTCCCCAAAACCTTATTTGTCCTGGTTGTTAATCAGTTTCTTGATATGTTCCAAACTTAGTAGAAATGGATAACCTCTTGTCACTGAGGAAGGTAATTCATTAAATTTGGAACCTTCTGATAACCAATAATGAGCAGTTTGATTAACAGGATTTTGCTGTCAATTACTGCTTGGGACTCTTTCTTGATTTATACAACTAAAAGAATGCTTTGAAGATGCTGGACTAAGGGTATAAGAACAAAGTGAAAACAGCTAATGGTGCGCTTCAAAAGTGAGAAGTCTCTCTGACACCAACTGCTGCTGCACCCCAGCTATCTCAGGAAGCTGGAAGAAACAGATCATCTCTCTTGTCACTTGTTTGGTGAGAAATCATCACCGTATAGCTACTAGACTTTGCTTTGGTTTGGGCTCACTTGACTTGAGTTTAAACACTTATAGTAAATAAAGCTTTTCTGTCACTCATTGAATGAGGTGTCATGTCAATCCCTAGGCTAGTCTGGACTCCTAGGTTTTTATGGGCTAACAGACCGCCTGTATTGCTGCTTAAGGTGCGTGTCCTATGGCTTTGGCCAGATCTTCTGCCTATGAAGATTAAACACAGACATATAGTAACACCTAAAAAAAAAAGGAAGGATAATCTGATGGTTTGTGTGCTGATATGAATGACAGGAAATCTAGACTCAAGTTCCAGCTCTGCTATAGACTTCCTTTGGGCAAGTTGCACAATGCTGTGCGTGCCCTAGTTCACCATGTTTAAAATAGGGCAAAGGCTTCCTTTCCTCCACCTTTTGTCTATGTAAGATGGCAGCACTTTGGGTCAAGGACTGATTCTCACTGTGGGTATGTACAGGGAGTAGCACAATAGGCCCTGATCTTGAAGGCAAACTCCACTGACTCACTTTCCTCTACCCCCCTGTGCTTGGTGATTTCAGTCCACACTGCTTCAAGCTCCCCTCACCTTGCAGTTTGGCCAGAAGATTTAATAATGCAGTTTGTTTCTCACACTGAGGACCAGGTACTTAGCTATTATAAAGGAACTTTGCACCCTTAACTTAGATGTAACTGTGGCCACCTGTGTTAATGGAGGATCTAGCTCTGACTTTCTATCTTAGAGCAGGTGTTGTCAACCGGGGGTCGGTAGAAAGGCTGTAAGGGGTATGCACAGGTGAGCGGGGATGGCACGCACACCAGGGTGCAGTGTTAGCATCTCCCTCGGCATGTTCCCATACTTTGCTTCTTACCCAGGGGCGCG